>NC_073358.2:33152500-33485625 GCF_027580225.2 Misgurnus anguillicaudatus
GAGATGACTAAGCAGAAGCTGACAATCATGAAGACCAAATGTAGGACTAACATATGATGGGATTTTCACACAGTTGAGTGTAGGACAAAAGCCTTTATTGTCCCCCATGCTGGATCTTTTCCACTGATGGCCAATATAAAGAGTGTGTGTGGGATGAGTGTGTATATTGTAATAGTTTTAAGAGTTTTTTGTGTAAAGGCAGGAAAGGTGTTAGATGAGATTAGCAATAATTCTGTGTAAGAGAGATTAGTTCACAGTGGTTTCCTCTGTGATGATGTTTAATCCACTTGTTCCTTTTTTATGTGAAGCATTTTTTATATTGCAGCTGTTTTGTGCTAACAATCTATTTTTTCAATTAATTAATTTATTTCAATTAATTCAATTAATTAAGTCTCTCATTAACTTGTACTTCGAACCTGAGCTGATCAACTTTTAGATAAGTATTTATCCTCAGGTTTGTGGATAAAATCACATTTGCTATTGCCTAACCTGCATTTTCAACCTGGTGATAAGCAGTTCTCGCAATGAATATAGCCATACACACTTTAAATTCTGCTGGGTTATTTTTTACCCGATGCTGGGCAAAACATTGGACATAAAACAATTTGGGTTATTAAATAAACTTATGCTGGGTTGTTTTAATGCAATGCTGCATTGTATCAACACAATGCTGGGTTGTTTCAACTCATGGTTGAGTTAACAACAACCCAGTATGTGTTTTGTTTAAAGGAACACGCCCAGATTTTGGGAATTTAGCTTATTCACCGTATCCCCCAGAGTTAGATAAGTCCACACATACCTTTCTCATCTCCGTACGTGCTGTAACTCTGTCTGACGCAGACCCCGCTAGCTTAACTTAGCACAAAGACTGGAAGTGAATGGCTTTAGCTAGCATACTGCTCCCAATAAGTGACAAAATAACGCGAAGGTGTTTCTATTTATGTGGTGTGATTTATATAGTCACACCGTGTACAAATAACAAAGTCATATGAGACACAGCCATCTCCGCCCAAGTAGCAGTGCTTCGCTTTCTGAGAATATAGTTCCCAGTATGTATACTGTTAAAAGATCGCTGATGACCTTGTTATTTGTACATGGTGTGACTATACAAATCACAACACATAAATAGGAAAATGTTCGCCTTATTTTGTCACTTATTGGGAGCGGCGTGCTAGCTGGAGCCATTCATATCCAGTCTTTGTGCTAAGCTAAGCTAGCGGGGGCTCCGTCAGACAGAGTTACAGCACGCACGAAGATAAGAAAGGTATGTATTTAACTAACTCTGGGGGATACGGTGAATAAGCTAAATTCCCAAAATCTGGGCATGTTCCTTTAATATTTACCCAGCGTTGGGTTAAAAATTACCCAGCAGAATTTAAAGTGCAGATGCTCAAAAAGCATTAAGTAAAAAATAAACATGTTTATCTATTCCAGTTATTTTAGACAAAACAAATATGAATGCAGTACCATAAACTTTAAAAAATGATGGGTTATTTTTAACCCATAATGGGTAAATATTGAACAAAACATGTGCTGGGTTAAAAATGACCAAGGAGTTGGGTTGTTGTTATGCAACCATGGGTTATAATAACCAAGCAGTTGAGTTTAAACAACCCAGCATTGGTTCAGTTTTAACCAAGCTGTGTATCCTTTCCAATATTTATCCATTATGTGTTAAAAATAACCCAGCCATTTTTTATTTGGAAAGGACTTATCTTTGCCCCTAAATCAGTCATGGCTTTGGGTGATAAATGTTTGGCTAAGAGCCTGCATGTCATAGCAAAGGTGTTCAGCTGGGTTCAGGTCTGGGCTTTATGCTTTTTAAACCTTGCTTTGTAGGGCATTGTCATGTTACAATAAAAAAAACTCTGCTTAAACTGTTCAAATTTTGACATTAAAAGCACACAATTCGAGAGAATATTATTATATGATATAGATTTTTTGCTTACTGAAATGACTGAAGTAAACCTGTTTTTTTTTAGAAGTGGGCATCCCAAAACTTGTCCATATATAATTGTATCACAACTGAAAAAAACTAAAAATTTTGTCTATTTTATCTATTTTTCCATAGCAGTATGCATATTTTAAAATAAATGTTGACTATTACCCTCCTTTTTATCTTCTCCAATTCAGGACAGACTACCAGAGAACCGACAGTATCCACAGTGTCATGACAATGATAATAAACAAACAAGGATCGATGGACAGATTTTAGACATGCTTAAATGACAATGAGTCATACTTGTGTGTGTCATCTCTTACACATTTTTTATATATAGGCCTGCAATGATGAGCTGTTTTTACATTGAAATATTTTGTTATTGTTACTGATGTATTTTGAGAAAGTGTGCTCGTCACCATTTTAGAGCTGATTCTGTCAGAAACCGGCTCAGAGGAACAATATTAGAGGGGGCTTCCCTTTCTAAAAAAAAAAGAATGTATTTTGTGCCAAATGAATACTAAGGTGTACAGACTGAAACAGAAAATGTGTTAATAGGCTTTAATATGCTTTTTATTATCAAAATTATTTTTACTTTTACTTTTAAATAAATGCACTTTGTCTACATCGTCCATATCGTGCTTATGAATATGCACGCACACACACGCACGCACGCACGCAATACGTTGTTTCAACCCATGGTTGAGTCAAATATGGACAAACAATGATTACGTTTAAATTAATGCAGAATAACTACTGTCATGTATGTACATGTTGTAATGTAATGGAGTGAACGCTGTGAGGCGCTATTGCATCACCATCTTCATTATATAGGCAGACACGAGTAAAAGCCAATTCAGATCAACCACATGCGGTTTTTATTAATGTATATTTCAGCAAACAAGCATTAAACAATTTCATAATAATTAATACATTTACATTTGCAGTTTAATCAATGTATAGTTTTTTGTCAGTAGTGTGTTCCCTGGGATTTGAACCCATTGTGCTGTTAATTCAATGCTCTGCCAATAAGCTACAGGAACACATGATGCATTACTGTCATATTAAAATCCTCTATTATAGAAAACTATTTTTTATGATAAACATTTCCAAACACTCGCCTTTCCCCTATTGGATTGGTTTCTCTTTAATAATATTATTTGCTCCTGTGTAGGCTATAGCTCAGTGGTAGAACGTTTTGTCAGCAACACAAAAGATCATAGGTTCGAACCCTGGGGACACATGTTGATAAAATGTATACCCTGAATGCACTGTAAGCCGCTTAGGTGTCTGCCAAATGCATAAATATAAATGTTACTGTGAATTCAGAAGCAACAATTATTACCTTGGGTAGGCCCAAGACACACACACACACACACACACACACACACACACACACACACACACACACACACACACACACACACACACACACACACACACACACACACACACACATTAGTAAATCTGATAAAGGTAATTAAAGTCCTGTACTGTGTGTTAAACTGAGTCACGAGCTGCCTGTACAAGTGTTATCAGTTCAGCCGACACCATTACGCTTATTAATAGATTTATTTCCGAATAACTAGTGCTGATGTGTCCACGAGTATAACTCACATAAGCTTCAGTAAGTTGTGTTACAGCCCTTAGGAGAAACTCTAGTAACCTTCTCATAGCCTCAACTCAACTGAAGTGACATGGGCGTATTTCTGTGCCTGTAAGAGACTGCTTGTTTTGAAACTAGGAGCTGTCAGTCATCCTGTTAAACCCGGTGTCACCAGGGTCAGTGTCTAATGGCACATATAAACTTGCACAAACAAGCCCTGACACGCTAAGCCCCAAACCCCTTCTCAGGCATGAATCAACCATAAAATAAATCTATAAAAATAAATGCAAATACACAGAGACTTCCAAACATAAACTAAGACAATGTACAGTCACATGGTCAGCTTGCTATCGCATTGCTGTGGTGGAAACCGGGTGCTTAAAGCTCATTCACACAATTTAACATTAGTTCAGGGGGTGGCACAGTGGGTACTGTTTCCTCACAGCAAGAAGGTCCCCGGTTCGAGCCCTGGCTAGGTCATGTGGCCTTTCTGTGTGGAGTTTGCATGTTCTCCTTGTGTCAGCGTGGGTTTACTTCGGGTACTCTAGTTTCCTCCTACAGGCCAAAAACATGCAAGTTAAGCAAATTAGAGATGCCAAATTGCCCCCCCCAACCTGTGTCTGGATTAACATGTCAGAATAAAACTTGTGTATGAATTAACTGGTTTCACCATGAATATAGCCTAGATGCTGGAATGGTGTAAAGAAATAAAGGAATGAGAAGAACATTAGTTCAAAGGTCCACTGTGTAGATTTTCAGTGGCATCAAGTGGTGAGATTGTGAATTGCATCTAACAATTCAGTCCACTGCTAACCGGTCCCTTTCAAAACGCATAGTATCTCACGGAAAGTCGTGTTCAGAGGCGGTCTTAACATAGAGGCATAGGTAGGCGGCTGCTTGGGGCCCCCTATCAGTCAGCGGTCATATAAGGGGGCCCCCCAACAAACCTAATAAATAAATAAATAAAACCCGTATCATCATGAACACTTCAAAAGCATTGTAAATTGTATTAATCTTCTTAAAAATACGTTGAAACTTTAAAATGTCCAGTTCATGTTTATCTGTCACTACACACATACACCCCCTTCTTTCACAAAGAAATGGACTAGTCCATAACGGCGCGAAAGATAAACACAGAGTGACAGGAGGACTGGGAAAGTACAGGAATAGAGACGAATCAAGACAAATATAAACGCGAAATGGGGCTTTGGTGATTTAACCGCCTAGTTCTGCTATAATTGCCTTTGTAGTGCTACACTTTGTGTGTTCTCTGCTTTCCATCTTCATTTTGGAGTAATTTTTCCCCTTTTTTTATAGATTGGATAGGGGGGCCCCATACATACATCCGCCTTGGGCCCCTAATTTGCTAAATCCGCCACTGGTCGTGTTATAGTCACGAAAAATTTGATTAATTTATTTGTGTCCATGGCACGAAATTCTGCATTTTTTCATGCCTTGAGCACAAATGTCAATTCACACAAATTTCTATAGTTTTATAGTTTTTTGTGTCCGTGGCACGACTTTCTTTTTTGTGGCATTTTATTTATTGTTTTCTTATTGTTTTTCCCTATTTTATGACGATTGTCGCTTTGGGTTGGGGTTAGAATCACTTTCTGTAGCATTTTTAGACATCCTAACCCAAACCCCAACTCCAAAACTCCAACTCCAGGCGAGAATAGTTTTAAAAGTAAAAAAAAAACTATACATAAAAGTACATCCTAACCCAAA
The DNA here is from genome assembly GCF_027580225.2 of Misgurnus anguillicaudatus. Classification (NCBI taxonomy): domain Eukaryota; kingdom Metazoa; phylum Chordata; class Actinopteri; order Cypriniformes; family Cobitidae; genus Misgurnus; species Misgurnus anguillicaudatus. The sequence goes on from NC_073358.2 coordinate 33,157,774, forward strand.
CCCCAAATCTAACCCCAACCCAAGCTACAATTTTTTAAAAATAAGAAGAAAATAAAAGAGAAAACAATGCATAAAGTAACACGAAAAAAATTGTGCCACGGACACGAAAAACTATTTATAGAAATTTGTGCTTGAGTGACACCAATAAAGTAATCAAATTTTTTGTGACTATAGCACGACTTGCCGTGAGATTATGTTGGGTAAAACAAGTCATCGTCTGAGACAAAACGCGATTTATAGGGCTCGATTTAGGGCTACTGTAGAAACATGATGGTGCAAAATGGCGACTTCCATGTAAGGGACCTGTGGTGTATGTAGATATAAAACAGCTCATTCTAAGGTAATAAAAACAATACAGGTCTTTTTACACCACTGATCATATAGTTATGTAGATTGCATTTCTGTCAAGAGTTAACGCACTTTTAATAATAATAATTGTAACAGTCAAGATTTCAGATTTGTTCGTTTTTTTATATTCTAGTGGTCATGTTTGACGGTTTTGACAATATAAAGTAATTTTCCATTTATGTAACAAGTTGTCCTTTGCGCACCCTTCCAAATACTTTCATAACACAGAACTTAAACTCATGCTATTGACTACAAAAGGTCGAGGTAACTCATGTAAAGCCGCTGTCATGCCATTTGTTTTTCTTTGGCTAGAACACACTTCCTCTACCTTGTTTTGTTCTTTACTCTGTTTTTCTGACCTTGTGATTGGAATTTTTGAGACTTTCTAGCGCCAATCTATTCTTCTGCTGCCGTTGATGAGGAGGTACATACATAACATGCCAAGAGATAGACGTGGACGCAGACTTGCGCACATGCCCACAATCTCTGCTGATAAACATTCCATTAAGGGTAATAGCATGACCCTTAATTTGCACACAATAGGTATTGTGCACCCTCCCGGTTTCTGCAGACTTTATCTGAGCGTTTGTGTGCTTCCCCTGATTGCCTGCTGAACCTGGCAGGAAACTGTCACAATGGCTGATAAATTTACAGGCTGATCAATGAAAAGTGCTGTGGTGGGCCAGCAGGAGAGGGAAAGAATGAGGGAGATCGGACACGCTCCGTGTTTACTTAGGAACGGTGTGCATTTCATAACCTTATGTTAGCACATAGTGATGTAAGCACACTGTAATATAAAAATATGTGCAATAAACAAGCTGACAGTTTCATAAACGGTAAATAAATTTTATCTAGATAGATAGATAGATAGATAGATAGATAGATAGATAGATAGATAGATAGATAGATAGATAGATAGATAGATAGATAGATAGATAGATAGATAGATAGATAGATAGATAGATAGATAGATCCTATGCTGATTATTGCATTGTCCTAGCTTCATGCTGTGGTCATCATAATTCACATTCTGCTTTACAGTGCTGTAGGTTAATTATTGTTGAATTGCATTTTGCTGCCTTCATGCCGGCTCGTATAGCACCACACTTTCAAATGATCTCAGACCAGTTTTAAGGCACCGTGTATCCAGGCAGATATGCCCCAGATGGCACAAGATGAAAGGTTCCTTATCAGTGTCTCTCGTGTCAGGGAGGAAGAGGCTACTCCCTGTCTTATCACCCTGTGCCAATGACATCACAGAGGTCCAGTGCCGTCATTTTCACTGTAATACTCATCACACTGTTCATGTGCAAAGCAGAGGACATAGATCGAGGTCAATGCCAAATTCAGTATCTATTTTTGTAACTTTGGTTATTAGCAAACAGTTGTGAGGGTACATCAAACATAAATAGAATAAAACAATGAGTTTTTACCTTTGCATGTTTTCTGTAAATGACAAAGTGTTTATTATTTTACTAAAAGTATTGCACAACTTGCTCTTTTTCTAAAACAACTTTTATATCATCAGGTCACCTTTCACACAGAGAAAACTTTTCACAATCCAGTAAAATTTTGAGAGACCTTGCCTACATACTTTTGTTATTAAATATTCGGTTTCTCTTAGAAATATGTTGCATTACAAAATTCAATTGGGTTGCAGTTGCAGTTTCATTTGGACTTTTACCAAATGTTAGCTGATTTAATTGGCATATACTGTTCTGGTCATAAGTTTACAGTATATACCCTGTTGCAGATTTTACAAAATGCTAGCTTAAAATTAACAAAATTGCATTTTTGTTTTTATTTAGTACTGCCCTGAATAAGCTAATTTACATAATAGATATGTGTAATATGTTTGCATATTTTCCAAAACACACAATAATAAATCTGCAAGATAAATCTGCAAAAATTACTTAAAGTTTAGACCCCTGGTTCTGAATATTGTGAAAGTTTTATATTTATATAAATAGTTTTTTATTTTGTGATTGTTGTCCCCCCTTGTTTGTCTTGAGACTCAGCAATTAAATTGCTCATTATTCTTCATGTCTCAATTATTATGTCTCAACAAATATGAAGTAGCTTTTACTTTAAAACATACATATTTACAACATTTTTTGACATAACTTGAAATGCATTCTTCATGCAACACAAAAAAATTAACTACAGGTATGCATAGTGAATTGAAAAAACAGAGTTGTTTCAACTAAAGTTAAAATTAATAAATGTAACATACATTTCAAGTAGAATGAACTTAAAATTATCAGTAAAGGACCTGAATATTTTGATTATTCGTGTTTTTTTCAAACAATAAGAACTGGTGGGACATAGTTGTTAATAAGACGAAAAAAGCTGGTTACCTTGCATGTAATCATTCGTTGCTTTGATAATCATGGACTCCATTAAACACATTATACTTCCACAATAATGAAGACCTACATCAAAAATTGCACTTTGCTGTGAATTTCTGTGGCAGGTCCATTAAATAACTGCCATGAAGCAGTCATGAAGTTTTTTTTTATACTCTTCTTATTAGTATCCTACATGTACACCAAGTTAAATTAATTTAACAATTTGATTAAAGTCTACATGAACATTATAAGTTAAGTGATGAGGTGTTACTTTTTTTAGTAAAGAAGGTTGAGTAAACCCAAATATGTGTGCAAAAATAATGTTGTTTTTTTTGTTATTTTGACTTAAAATCACCTCAAATGAAATTTACTTAAAAGAGGAATTTTTTTAGATGTAATATAAAACTTTGGTGTCCCCATAGTAGGGATGCACCGAATCCAGATTTTTTAGGTTCGGCCGAATCCCGAATCCACCGTTTAGGATTCGGCCGAATCCGAAACCGAATACCGAATCCTACTCGCATCCTTATTCCATTAACACAGTAAGGCACATTAATGATGTAAACAACGTCCACAGCAGTGTATTTTTATTTTTTTTTAATTTTAACTGTACATTATGCCAGGATGACAAGTTGGAAAACTATTTTGACAATTACCATAAGCCTATGCATAATAAAAGCGATGCGTTGCGACACGCTCGTTTTTCCAATAACCAAGCAGCTCCGCGCTGAAAACTATATACTTTGAGTGAGAAGCTCCGCTCGTCAATGTCACAGTCTTCACACGGCCGTCCAATTACAGTGGAGGAGGGGCGGGACTTTACCACAGCAATCAACCGGCTCACAGCTGAAGCATCACTGCGACCAAGCGCTCGGCTGAAAAACAGCTGGCATTTGGCGTCCTCAAGGCGATTGCAGCCGTGTTTAAAAGTTTTGGTGTGTCCAGCCCCTAAGGCTCACCGAAAGAAAAAGCTCATCTCCACGTCAGCACCCGATGTGTGTAATCAACGGCCGCATGACGTCGACCAGCGTAGCGCAAGCCTAGGGTTCGGTTCGGTGGAAAAAAAATCTAGGATTCGGCCGAACCCGAACCCCGTCAAAAAGCCCAGTATTCGGCCGAATCCGAATCCGAATCCTGGATTCGGTGCATCCCTACCCCATAGTAAATATGTGAAGTTTTAGCTCAAAATATCACATAGATAACTTATTATAACATGATAAAATTGCCACTTTGTAGGTGCAAGCAAAAATGTGCCGTTTTTGGGTGTGTGCTTTTAAATGCAAATAAGCTGATGAAATGCAAACATTGATTGCCATGATGGTGGTTTGTTGAAATTGAAAATCAATTGTGCTTTTTTCTCTCTTTCTTTCTGCACTAAATGGCAGTGCCGTGGTTGGATAGTGCAGATTAAGGGGCGGAATTATTATAATACTATCCCCCTCTGACATCACAAGGGTGACATTTCGATAACATATTTTTTCACATGCTTGCAGAGAAAACTATGTTACTGGGTTGTACTTTTTAAATTTTTTAGGTTGATAGAAGCACTGAGGATCCAATTATAGCACCTTAACATGCATGGAAAAAGTCAGATTTTCATAATATGTCCCCTTTAAAAAGCATGATGCAGAAATGGTGCATATATAATTTTAAGCAGTGGCGGCCGGTGACTTCTTTTTCGAGGGCACTAGATGCAAAGTTTGTCACAACATGTATGTAGCCGTCATGTGTGTGGTTCCTTTTATCAAAATATGTATTCTGCGCAACAAGAGATCCTGTGTGCATCACGTGTCTTGTCAAAATAAGTCCCTTTCTGCAGACGCGTCTAAAGGGTTTATGATAAAAGCGACGTCGTGTTTGCCAGATACTCGTGTAATCTCATGCGTAATCAGAGTTAATTGTTAAGGGAGTGTCTTGCGTGTATTTTATGAACGTGAGCGTCTTTTTTGTCATAAACGGTTTTGATGTGTGTGCAGCGGGTACTTGTTTTGACAAAACACGTGATGCACATGGTTCACATGACGCAACAAACACATATTTTGAAAACACAAGCAACACACATGACACTCCGAAAAATTATTTTAAATTAGCGCACCTCGGATGAGCAGTCACGAGCCACCACTGATTTTAAGCAAACCCAACACATCATTTTCTACATTGTGCACATTCCTATCTGGCCGGTCTGAGTATTCACAATTTGCTCAGTTACTGGGATTTTCACGCACAACTATTTCTAGGGTTTACAAAGAATGGTGTAAAAAGTAAAAACAGTATGTGGCAGTCCTGTGGGCGAAAATGCCTTGTTGATCCTAGAGGTGAGAGGAGAATGGGCCAACTGATTCAAGCTGATAGAAGAGCAACTTTGACTGAAATAACCACTCGTTACAACCAAGGTATGCAGCAAAGCATTTGTGAAGCCACAACACGCACAACCTTGAGGCGGATGTGAGCAGAAGACCCCACCTCATATCCACTACAAATAGAAAAAAGAGGCTACAATTTGCACGAGCTCACCAAAATTAAACAGTTGAAGACTGGAAAAATGTTGCCTGGTCTGATAATCCTCGATTTCCGTTGAGACGAGTCAGAATTTGGCGTAAACAGAATGAGAACATGGATCCATCATACCTTGTTATCACTGTGCAGGCTGCTGGTGGTGGTATAATGGTGTGGGGGATGTTTTCTTGGCACACTTTGGGCCCCTTAGTGCCAATTAGGCATCGTTTAAATGCCACAGCCTACCTGAGCATTGTTTCTGACAATGTCCATCCCTTTATGACCACTACGTACCCATCTTCTGATGGCTATTTCCAGCAGAATAATGCACCATGTCCCAAAGCTTGAATCATTTCAAATTGGTTTCTTGAACATGCCTATGAGTTCACTGTACTAAAATGCCCCCCCCCCCCCCCCCCCAGTCACCAGATCTCAACCCAATAGAGCATCTTTGGGATGTGGTGGAATGGGAGCTTCGTGCCCTGGATGTGCATCCCACAAATCTCCTTCAACTGCAAGATGCTATCCTATCAATATGGGCCAACATTTCTAAAGAATGCTTTCAGCACCTTGTTGAATCAATATAATTAAGGCAGTTCTGAAGGCGAAAGGGTTTCAAACACAGTATTAGTATGGTGTTCCTAATAATCCTTTAGGTGAGGGTCGTATATATAAATGGTACATATTAAGATCTTTTTTAAGGGCAGCTATAGGGACCATTTTGGCCATTTCTTCTGAGAGTGCAAAAAGCAAATATAAACCATAGCAAATATTTATTTTTGTACATTTTTGTTTGAATGAATTTATATGTTTTGTAGGTTGTACTTTATGGTTTAGTGTAATGTATTCAGCGTTCTGTAGTGAGCTATTTTTAAATCTGTTGCCTATGTGTTAGTCTCTTTTCTGCTACTCTGCTGTGAATGTGGTGATGGAACTGTCTACAGTTCATTATAATGAACTACAGATCCTTAATACTCCTGACGGATTCACTTCAACAGTGCTGATCCACGGTCAGCTATCAGCACGTGGATTCCCATTATTGCTGTGATGAGGCAGTGAGAGAAACTAACTAAAGCAAACTGTTCTCAGAACAAAGGGGTTAAGTATCGTGTTTTTTGCAGTAATATTTATTTGCAAATATGTGGAAATTAAAACCACAACTTCCAAATACTCAGTGTATATTCATCTTGATGATGTTTGGTCATTAATATTAGATTGAAAGTAAATTAAATATAAAGACAAAAGAAAGAAAAATGTTGGCCATGTTTCAATCTGTGAAAATAATTATATATAATATGGCATTACACATAATTATGGGTTTAAACATGTTGTGTGGGTAGTGCAGTGATATTTTGCAAGGCTTGAGGATTATAATACATTTTTATTGACTGTACCATTGGTGTCTAACAAAAAATGAATACACTTTAGTGGCATATAAATGTATGTTTGAGTATTAAATGTATGAGGTTGAGAATTACACCAAAACCCTCAGACTTTGCCTTAAAATAACTTGCTCTTAGGATCTATTGCATGGTCTATAAAGAATCTCCGACACACTTTATGATCTTGTAAAACAACAAATGTACTTTCTGTGTAACAATCTAATCTTAGATATCGCTCTTAAGTTTTCCATATGCCAATCTTTGGTGTACATTTAGGCATGTTCCATATTTTCGTTCACATTTCGTGCAGAGCACATTAAAAAAGCCGAAACCCAAACGAATAAGTCCAAAGCTGAGGTCAAGCCCTTAATCACACAGTATAACTGCGGTGAGTGCGCTCTCCCATGTATTTAGCATTCCTGCCTCTAAATCGCCTTTCTCTTTTCTCTATCACTCTCTTTATCCCTGTGTTCCTGCCACCATCCAGAATACAAACACATAAATAAAGGAGGGTAATTACAAAGGACCCAATGACTAAAAATATTGACCACCACTGAGATCCGGTTACACGATGCCTTCATTCCATAACTCAATATAGTGCTCTATGTGTTTGCTGAGGCATGCACTTATGAGCAAATACACACAAATAAAAAATGATAGTTCGCTATTTCACCTTCGCATTCAATCTTAATGACTATGGTAAACAAACTTGGCTTGCTGTCCTCGAAGCGAGCTCTGCACATGAGTTCTGACCCTTCAGAGAGAGCGAAACTGAAGAGCTTTGAGAGATGGGGGGCAAAATAACAGAAATACTTGTCTCTGAAAATTTAGCCATCTGTGTATTTGCTTTTAATCTGTCTTTGGCTTCAAAAAACTCAAACCTGCGTCATCCACGTGAGCACTAATGCTGGAATGCATCAAAAACATATGCAGTACTCCACCATGACTCTGACCAGCTTCACATTACTGAACATTTTTTTTTAGAAATGTCTCAAACACCATCTTTATTTTATCAAGGGTCCACAGCATTCTGAACCTTTGCCGTTTACTGTAAATAATACAGAGGTACGAATCCGGATTCAGAGCAGAGTGTGAATGTTTGACTGGGGTCGGATCAGGATAAACAGTGTCACTGTCTACAGACGCAGACTGAAAGGAATGACGGGGCCGTCTAGAACGGAGATGCCTGATGCATTATTAAACTCAGTGATGAAAGACTGTCTCTATTTCTAACATCTATGTATTTCGGTCTCTTTCTGGGGGCTATATTTAGTGCCTTTTGTTCCAGTGAAAATGCAAATATTACAGATGGAAATCCGAGGAGAAAGATGTCAGACCTGACATATCCGAACGTATCGGCTTCACAGCAGAGCAAACACAGGTTTTTTACACATCTGTGTTTACAACAAGAACGTAAGAGAATCAAAAACAATTACTGTAAATCCTTCTGAAGAAAATGTGAAGTGCAAGTCCTGTTTGCTAACATGAGTCAAAAGTGTGCACACAGATACCTCTACGATGTACTGATTCAGAGATATAGGTCCTGCTTATCAGTTAGGGTATTCTGTTTGGTTGCTAGATGGTTCCTAGGGTGTTGCTATGCGGTTGCTTGGGTACCCGTGGTGTTTGCTAAGAGTGAATTAGCATTCACCAATGATTACAGTCTAAGCCACGAAGAAAACGAGACCACCTACATGTCTAATACAGAGATATACAGTATTGTTCAAAATAATAGCAGTACAATGTGACTAACCAGAATAATCAAGGTTTTTAGTGTATTTTTTGTTGCTGCGTGGCAAACAAGTTACCAGTAGGTTCAGTAGATTCTCAGAAAACAAACAAGACCCGGCGTTCATGGTGTGCACGCTCTTGGGGCTGTGCAATTGGGCAATTAGTTGAAAGGGGTGTGTTCAAAAAAATAGCAGTGTCTACCTTTGACTGTACAAACTCAAAACTATTTTGTACAAACATTTTTTTTTCTGGGATTTAGCAATCCTGTGAATCACTAAACTAATATTTAGTTGTATGACCACAGTTTTTTAAAACTGCTTGACATCTGTGTGGCATGGAGTCAACCAACTTGTGGCACCTCTCAGCTGTTATTCCACTCCATGATTCTTTAACAACATTCCACAATTCATTCACATTTCTTGGTTTTGCTTCAGAAACAGCATTTTTGATATCACCCCACAAGTTCTCAATTGGATTAAGGTCTGGAGATTGGGCTGGCCACTCCATAACATTAATTTTGTTGGTTTGGAACCAAGACTTTGCCCGTTTACTAGTGTGTTTTGGGTCATTGTCTTGTTGAAACAACCATTTCAAGGGCATGTCCTCTTCAGCATAGGGCAACATGACCTCTTCAAGTATTTTAACATATGCAAACTGATCCATGATCCCTGGTATGCGATAAATAGGCCCAACACCATAGTAGGAGAAACATGCCCATATCATGATGCTTGCACCTCCATGCTTCACTGTCTTCACTGTGTACTGTGGCTTGAATTCAGAGTTTGGGGGTCGTCTCACAAACTGCCTGTGGCCCTTGGACCCAAAAAGAACAATTTTACTCTCATCAGTCCACAAAATGTTCCTCCATTTCTCTTTAGGCCAGTTGATGTGTTCTTTGGCAAATTGTAACCTCTTCTGCACATGCCTTTTTTTTAACAGAGGGACTTTGCGGGGGATTCTTGAAAATAGATTAGCTTCACACAGACGTCTTCTAACTGTCGCAGTACTTACAGGTAACTCCAGACTGTCTTTGATCATCCTGGAGGTGATCATTGGCTGAGCCTTTGCCATTCTGGTTATTCTTCTATCCATTTTGATGGTTGTCTTCCGTTTTCTTCCACGTCTCTCTGGTTTTGCTCTCCATTTTAAGGCATTGGAGATCATTTTAGCTGAACAGCCTATCATTTTTTGCACCTCTTTATAGGTTTTCCCCTCTCCAATCAACTTTTTAATCAAAGTACGCTGTTCTTCTGAACAATGTCTTGAACGACCCATTTTCCTCAGCTTTCAAATGCATGTTCAACAAGTGTTGGCTTCATCCTTAAATAGGGGCCACCTGATTCACACGTGTTTCTTCACAAAATTGATGACCTCAGTGATTGAATGCCACACTGCTATTTTTTTGAACACACCCCTTTCAACTAATTCAACTAATTGCCCAATTGCACAGCCTTAAGAGCGTGCATATCATGAATGCTGGGTCTCATTTGTTTTCTGAGAATCTACTGAACCTACTGGTAACTTGTTTGCCACGTAGCAATAAAAAATATACTAAAAACCTTGATTATTCTAGTTAGTCACATTGTACTGCTATTATTTTGAACAATACTGTAGGTCTTGCTAAATAGTTGCTAGGGTACTCTCTCTGGTTGCGAGGGAGAGAATTGGCATCCACCAATTTTTAAATCAAGCCCTAATATATGATGTTCTGATGCAGAGATATAGGTTTTGGTAAAAGGTTGCTGGGGTACTCTCTTTGGTTGCTAGGGAGGGGCTTTGTAGCGCCAATGACACTCCAAAGACTGCATGCCAGTTTAAGTGATGCAATCCAACTGCCATGCCTCTACAATATTCTGATGCAGAGATATAAGTTTTGGTAGATGGTTGCTAGGGTACTGTCTTTGGTTGCTATGGAGTGTCTTGGCAGTGGCCAATAATGATGCCAGTTTGAATTATATAAACCAACTAACATGTCTCTATGACATTCAGTTTTAAAGATATAACTTTTTGGATTTTGGTTGCTAGGGCGTGGCTTAATAGCTTTATGGGGATCCTGATAGACTGATTGAATGCCTGGGTAAAATGAGCCCACCCTCATGTCGCTGTAACACTGTGCTGCAAAGATGTCCATCTTGGCCTTTTATAATGGCAGTCTATGGAATTGGTTGCTAGGGTGCCAAAAAGTTGTGCCAAAATTGTGAGATATGTTCTTACAGACCCTACCACTCTTTTCAAATTTAGTAACCTACATGTTTCTATGAAATCCTAGTTCGGAGCTCTTACCTGTCAAATATTCTCGCAATGATAAGTCAATGGGATTTTCGCTCCATTGTTTATCTATTGGACATTTCGGGCACCACTTACACCCCAGGGATAAACTTACACCCTAATGTGAGGTATGTTCTTACAGAGCCTGCCAGCTTCCTTAAATATAGTAACCCACATGTTTCTACAAAAACTCAATTAGTCAAATGTTGTTCCAGTGTTAAGTCTATAGGATTTTTAGGTGATTTTTCACCCCCTATGCGAACATCATGCACCTGATCGCACACTATAGCACAACTCTCCTCAATTAGCTGGTCAATTTAAGTCCTTATTAATGGGTCTATGACAAACCATGCGGGATGAGTTACACACCAAAGTTTGTCAGAGATCATGCACCCTGCCTTTAACTGTCACCAAAATTGTTTACATAACTATTAAACTGTAACCGAAAATAATCTTGACATATCGTTTGAAAAGAATGTAGTTTTCATATTTCATCACTATTTTGAGAAAAGTATAATATTTTTGTAATAATAATGCAGTGACAGTAATTTATTAATTTGTGACGATAGTATGCAGCAAACCAATGACACCTAGTGGCCTTTGTTGGTAAAATCACTAAAAGTGGAACAAAACCTAATTTTTGAGATATTAAAGGGATAGTTCACTCACAAATGAAAATTCTTTCAGAATTTTCTCATCCTCATGTTGTTCTAAATCTGTATGAATTTCTTTTTTGTGATGAACACAAAAGAAGATATTTTCGTAAACCATGGTAAGCACAAAGCTGATTGAAACAAATACGATGGAATTCAATGGATACCGTCAACTATGTGCTTACCATAATTTATCCAAATATCTTCATTATTTATCACAATACTTCCATAATATTTGTTTTCCTACTATGTAAATCAATGGTTACAGTCAGATGTGTGCTTACCATCATTTATCAAAATATCTTCTTTGGTGAACAGAAATTCATACAGGTTTAGAACAACAGGAGGATGAGAAAAAATTATGACAGAACTTTAATTTTTGGGTGAACTATCACTTTAACTTGAAATTTGGATCAAACCAGCTAAGACCTTTGGCTTAATTTTTTTTTAGCATTTTGGGCATGTAACATAAAAATACAAGGCGGCTTTTGATAGCAGTGTTATAATAGTTCATGAAATCTGACTGTGTTTAAGTATGTTTGTGGACTTGCTTTGACCATGAACCTGTTTCTTGTAAGTATCCTGCTGTTTTGTGATTCATGGTGGCTGACGTTCTTCCCTATTGTACCCCCTGCTGCCCATGGATGTGGTCACACATACATCCTTAAACAGCCGGGTCAAAAGGTCACCGAGGTCACAAGTGACATGGTTTTTGCCTTCCTGCACAGCACACTCCAGACGTCCCTTTGGCTCCAAAAACATGAGCAAAAATGCCTGCGTGCATATTTATATGTGTCTGAAGCTCAAGCTTGTAAACGACTACAGGTATGTATGCCACTTACATTTCAGCTATAAAGGCAGAGACACATGCATCCTTCTCTCATTCTCAGTAGGCACGGACCACCCAAAATCAGTTTGCTACCATCTCATACATACAACAAACAAAAATTGAGAAGATGTTCTAGTAACAGCTAATCTTACTGGCTGTGGTTTAGTATATTTTGATAACCCCGGCCGCCCCTAATGGCACATAACAGTAAAACAAAACTGTGATTTATTTGCTTGGCTCTCCGTAAGTACACAGTCAAAACTGTACCTTTTCTGTCACTAGGGTTCCTTTTGGTACCTTTATGGGTATACAACACATTGAAATGTAGTACCTTTTGGGGTACAATATTATACCCTAAGTACCTACTGTGTGGCAGTTAAATGTTGGGGTAACAAAAAAATTAACTGTACCTTTAAAGGTAAACAATGAGTCCTTAAAGTACAGTAATGTACCCAAAAAGGTACAACATTGTATTAAGTTTTGTATACTTGTAAAGGTACAAAATGGAACCTTAGGGTACCACCCCAGAGACAGAAAAAGCTACAGTTTTTACTTTATTTTCTGACAGTTTATGTGAGTTTTAGCCAGTTTTAGGTTAAAAAAGCAACAAACCTGCAGGTATACACTCACCTAAAGGATTATTAGGAACACCTGTTCAATTTCTCATTAATGCAATTATCTAATCAACCAATCACATGGCAGTTGCTTCAATGCATTTAAGGGTGTGGTCCTGGTCAAGACAATCTCCTGAATGTCAGAATGGGAAAGAAAGGTGATTTAAGCAATTTTGAGCGTGGCATGGTTGTTGGTGCCAGACGGGCCGGTCTGAGTATTTCACAATCTGCTCAGTTACACTCTAAAAACAAACGGTGCTATATAGCACCAAAAGTGGTTCTTTGCTCGTAATCATAGAAGAACCGTTTTTAGTGCCATATAGCACCGGTGAAGCACCGGTGAAGCACCTGTGTAGAACCATATAGTGCTATGTAGAACCAAATGTGGTGCTATAGTGGTGCTATATGGCACCTATATGGTTCTACACAGGTGCTTCACCGGTGCTATATGGCACTAAAAACGGTTCTTCTATGATTACGATTCAAATCAACAGTTTTGGTGCTATATAGCACCGTTTGTTTTTTTAGAGTGTACTGGCATTTTCACGCACAACCATTTCTAGGGTTTACAAAGAATGGTGTGAAAAGGGAAAAACATCCAGTATGCGGCAGTCCTGTGGGCAAAAATGCCTTGTTGATGCTAGAGGTCAGAGGAGAATGGGCCGACTGATTCAAGCTGATAGAAGAGCAACTTTGACTGAAATAACCACTCGTTACAACCAAGGTGTGCAGCAAAGCATTTGAAGACTAAAAAAATGTTTTCTGTTGACATTCAGATGGTAGAGTCAGAATTTGGCATAAACAGAATGAGAACATGGATCCATCATGCCGTGTTACAACTGTGCAAGCTGCTGGTGGTGGTGTAATGGTGTGGGGGATGTTTTCTTGGCACACTTTAGGCCCCTTAGTGCCAATTGGGCATCGTTTAAATGCCACGGCCTACCTGAGCATTGTTTCTGACCATGTCCATCCCTTTATGACCACCATGTACCCATCCTCTGATGGCTACTTCCAGCAGGATAATGCACCATGTCACAAAGCTTGAATCATTTCAAATTGGTTTCTTGAACATGACAATGAGTTCACTGTACTAAAATGGCCCCCACAGTCACCAGATCTCAACCCAATAGAGCATCTTTGGGATGTGGTGGGACGGGAGCTTCATGCCTTGGATGTGCATCCCACAAATCTCCATCAACTGCAAGATGCTATCCTATCAATATGGGCCAACATTTCTGAAGAATGCTTTCAGCACCTTGTTGAATCAATGCCACGTAGATGCCAATTGAGACAGTTCTGAAGGCGAAAGGGGGTCAAACACAGTATTAGTATGGTGTTCCTAATAATCCTTTAGGTGAGTGTAGGTTTGATATTGAGATACATAAATGGACATTGTGCACACACGTATGCATATTTTCAAACAATCGAAAAAATTCATTTATTATTTTTCTCTGTTATTGTCATTTCTTAAAAAACACAGTGCTGAAGCATATAACATATGACATGGCTTTATAAGGCAACGAGTACTGTTTTGCACACAAACAATAAACACAAACTTCAGTCTGCAATTACAGACAGATTATGGCTATGTTGAGATAAACAAATGGGTGTATGAAGCAGCATCACCCCAAGTACAATTACAGAGACTTGATATTGCACATCTGCATGTATTGTTAGGATCTATAAAGATATTCAGATTGAATTATTACAGTATGTTTTTACGTGAGAGCCACCCAACCACCAGCACGGGCATCACAAAGGGCATGTTTTGTTTAACAGCGCTTATAATTTACTAATAAATCTTCTATTTCAAGGAGTGAAGGAAGATCAGGGGAAAGAAAGCAAAAAGACAAAACCCTTAAACACATTTAAGCCACATCTAAGGGACATTGCGAAGCTCACAGCCAAAGTTTCTATTTTCATTTGCCACTCTGCGTCTTTGCGGTCCGAAAATAAGTGGCCTGGACTGAAGTGCCTCAGCTAAATATTGTATTCAGCAAGTTATCTGTGTCACCGCATTTATGTGTATGGGCTATGGCAAGAATAACTCCTCACAACATGATGATGAAGGCGGAATAAAAAACAGCTTGAGGTTTCTCGTGTCTGGATAACAAACAGGAAGCGGCTGTGGAGCTACAACTCATTTCAAATCAGCTGTTTTTGTCTCAGTAGGGATAATAACACAAAGAAGACCAGAAAAACACAAAACTGGGATAGATGTTTGTTTCTTTATTAAAAATAAACCATTTATAAATCATAAGGAGAGAACTATTCACAGATATGTTAGACAAACCGTTGATATTAAGGAAAAGTTTAGCATATTGCATATTAATGCAGATACAGTTATAAGAGTTTGATATCTCAGGAAACTTGATATGCATGTCCATACAACTCCCTTCTCTGATTCCAGAAGCTGGTACAAGTTTTTCAAAAAACTAAAAACCAGTGCAAGCTGGATTGTAAAGGCGCAGAGCCAGCAAGACTAGATAAAACCTGGGCTTCAATTCAACTAAAAAGGATTTTAGTAGGGTTTTGTGGCAATGAAAAAATAACTTGGCTAATATATCTTCACAGAGAAATTCATGGAATTCCTGCATAAACAGGTGCTTCCTGAACCTCAGCTAATGCATATGCTCTTAAATGAGAATCATGTGGACTGAATGGATGTATATGGACGCTCAGTAAAAAGGTGTTTATGCGGTTATCAAAAGTGAAATTTGAAGTGTTCAAGCCCAATTTACTGTAATGCAACTTTTTTGTGCTCAAGAAGTACTATTTTCTGATAGAAATATAGTAGCTGGAACAGTTCAGAGGCCCTGTTATCATATTCACACATGGATATGTTTAAAAGCAACCCAATTTATCATTCCAAACACATTGTGTGCTGATAATGTATTATCTGCGATATAGCCTTGTGGCTCCAATTCACAGGAAGGAAGGCATCAGTAGGACGGCCAGCTAGATGAGGGATGTCCACCAAAGACGGCATTCAGCCAGAAAGACGTTCAATAGGAATAAGTCACCCATAATCTAAAAATTCTCTCATTATTTACTCCCTCCCTATGCCATCCAAGATGTACATGCTATTTTATCATTTTATCATTTTATATTAAAATGTTATCATGTTATCTTCTTATATGGGGTCAGCATAGTGGAGCTCCAATATCACATTTATATATCCATTAAAGCAGTGTTTTTCTTTACTTTTCGGCACCCCCCCCCCCTTGTGTAGGGAGCCCCCCCAAAAGACTATTCATGACATAAAACAATCTCCAATATGAATTAAATTTGAATTAAATTGAAATTATAAATTAATGTATTTTATAAAATGCCATAAAATCTCCCTGGCACCGTCTCACACCCCCCAGTACTGAAGAAACAAATTAAATTTGTGAAAGAAAACATTTTTGAGCTTATTTAGCGTTAAATATGTTACATATTTATGGTAGCATACAGATACATTTAAATATGCTGTACTTGTACTTTGATAACTCATCAAATCTTATCACATCATGCAAAAAACAGAGACATTCAGCATTACTGTGTATGTGCTTTTTGGAGCTATATTCATTTAAAGGCTCGCTATGATTATGCAGCTTTATTTTGGTATTGTGGTATTACAAAACATACTAAAAGAATAAATTGCAGACTGCTCAAAAATGTCTAAGATCATTTTGAAAGTACATCCACAGGTGCATTTAAGTGATGATCATATAGAGAAATAGATTTTTTTTAAAGTTGAAAAAAAGGGAAATTTTTTTTTAAATGATAATAGTGTTTTATAATGTAAAGTAAAATGGCTAGAGCAAGTAGTACTGATATTTATCCTTAAGGTATAATTACAGAAAAAAATATATTTTTGTATCACATATTTTTTTTACAGATTGTTTTACAGTTTAAATGTGTAATGGGTGAAAATGTATTTTTATATACTAGTGCAGTAGCTTGGAATTAATTACTTAGTCAGATAAAGCAGATACAAGAAGGTAGCATTTTTAGAAGGGAAGTTAAAAAATGGCTTTTTAAAGTGATTTTAAGTGTCTAACATTTACTGAGCACCATACATCACAATGGTATAAATCTCATGCCAAATGAAAGAAGGAAGTCTTGGACACATAATTGTATTCATTACATTGTAGACTGTTGAATAGAGAATGTTCACTTGTGACAATTTGCCCCATCGGCAGGAAAACTCACATAAGATTATCTAGAAAGAAGAACACAACTTAATTGTGATTATTGATTTTAATTTTGAAATTCAAACCAGAACTGGAAATATTAACTCTAGGGCTTTTCACATTGCACTTAACCCTAGGTTATCTTTGTCCTAAACCCTGCTTTTAAACCTTGGTTAAGGATCTTTTCATACTTGTCATTTATAAGAGAGGGTTATCCCAGAAATTATCCCAGGGTTATAAAACCCTGCTAGCAGTGGCAGCTGGTGACTTCTTTTTTTGAGGGCGCACGATGCGAAGTTTGTCACAACATGTATGTGGCCCGTCATGTGTGTGGTTCTTAATTTTAAAATATGTGTTCGGCATCACGTGTCTTGTCAAAATAAGTGCCTGCTGCAGACGCGTCTAAAGGGTTTATGATAAAAGAGACGCTCGCGTTTGCCAGATACTCGCATAATCTCATGCGTAATCAGAGTTTACTGTTAAGGGAGTGTCTAGCGTGTATTTTGGGAACGTGAGCGTCTCTTTTATTATAAACGGTTTTGACGCATGTGCAGCAGGCACTTATTTTCGACAAAACACGTGATGCACACAGGATCTCTCGACACCCAGGACACATATTTTGAAAAAGGGAACCACACACGTGACAATCCGAACACTTATTTTGAATTAGCGCATCCTCGGATGAGCAGTTACGAGCCGCCACTGCCTGCTAGCCCTGCTTTTGTGGTCTTAACCCTGCATTGTGGTGCCAAACGCATGCAAACGGAGCAAGGTTATGACCACAATTAAACACAGCTGAAGCAGATAATCAAGGTGTTCGGTTGCTTGATAATTAGTGTATGAGCAGGGTTTCAGACACCTGAAACATCCAATTATGAATGCCCAGGGTTATCTCTTAACCCCTGGTTAAGTATGAACAGTGTGAAATGTGAAACAGATAACCCAGGATTCCATTATCTTAGGGTTTAGAATAACCCGGGGCTAACTATTTCTAGGGTGAAAAGCTTGTGACGACTTGCCCCAAATTCATTAAAGTCTACTCACATATGTGCTAATGTTGGCTAAATCTCAGGGTTAGCTCAACATAGCACGTCAGCTAAAATATCAAAAGACACGGTATTATCTAATAATTATTTTTTAACATTCATACCTAACAAAGTTGTATTGCGTAAAATGTAAAGTGCATTTTTTTTTTACTTTTTAACCCAAAAATAAGAAAATTGTGCTAACGTCAGATTGGAGCGATCTTGACCACAATGAACACAAAGTTGACTATAAAAGAAGTCGTCACACAAAGTGGCTATTTGATTTTTGAAATAGAGCCTCTAGTGTTGGAGTTATGAACAGTGTGACAACTTACCCATGTGACAACTTATCTAGTTATGATTTGTTCATTCATCTTTTGTTAAATATCGAGGACCACAATGGAAATAAGCCAATGGTCTTTTTGTGTATATCATCCTCGACAGTTTTAAAATGTGTATGAATTTGTCTTTCTGGGCTTGTTTGTATATTTACATTCTTTGTCAAATAAACAACAAACAAACCAAACCGATCATGAGCCCCATTCACTTTCATAGTATTATTTTTCCTATACTATGGAAGTGAATGGGGCTTATGATCCACTTGGGTTTCTCAAAAAATCATCTCTTGTGTTCATCCTAACAAAGTAATGTATACAGGTTTGTAACAACATGAGGGTGAGTAAATTATGAGAGAATTTTTATTTTTGGGTGAACTATCCCTTTATGAAACAGACATCCTCCAAAACAATCTGGACGCCTCCCAGCATGCTTTTGTTCAACACTAAACAATAATATAGAATACTGTAATATACACTCTAAAAATACTATGTTATTTTCAACCCAGCGTTGGGTCAAAATTGGACAAACTCAGCCATTGTGTTGTTCACGTTTGACCCATCAATACATTAAAACAACATAGGGTTAACAGTAACAACACAGCATACAGTAAGTAAAATTACAGGCCAACCAATTAAGACCCAACACTGGGTTGAAAATATTTTTAGAGTATAGAGTATTTACATAAGCAGACATCATCTCTTCCAAATAGTTCATTCCAAAGAGACCGAAACAATGTTGATGGATAGATACGCGACAACAGGAAACATAACACATTTGTGTATGCATGGAAATTGACCACAATTGTCTCTTGCCGTCTATTGGCTTGCTGCACCATGTAAAGAAGACATGGGCAACTAATAAACAAGTTGCAAAGAGAGAAAGCTGAAAAAAGAGAACAGAGATCAAAAAGACTGAGAACTCAAAGACATTTTTGTGATCCTAAGTTTGATCTTCCAACACAAAATCAGAAGAAACAGACCAGCTAGAGGAGAAGAATAAGCAAAGAGATCAAACAGATTGTTGCATTAAAATGGGAATGATAAATAAGTAAAAGCAATACAAACAAAAGAGAATTGTATATGATGGAACTGAATCACAGAAGCACCCTATTCTTACCAGTAGCCTATATTTTATATTGTTTTACAGTAAAAATATCTAAAAATCTTTAAAATGAGATAAATGTGAAGCAAGACTGGATAAGATAATCAGACTTCAGGGGATGTATATCATATATAAGTTTACTCTGTCAACACTGACAGTTTTGTAACTTGTTCGAGTTTATTTTTGCTTAAAACATGAAAGAAATCTGTACAATACAGTGTAAAGTAAACTTTTGCAAAATACAAAAGAAAAGGAGTAATTTTTTTTTAGATAATTACAAAAACTAATTTAAAACTGTCTGAATAAGTGATGTGCTCTAAACAATTTTGTCTTTTGCAAAGCCTTGATATTAAGTAAATAAATTTCCCAAGTTTCTTGTCTCTCTCTCACCTTAATTTTTATGTACAGGCCTTTTTAGCTGAGTCAGTAGCCATTCACCACTTGAGGCCATAATGCCCTGTGACAGCTAAAAAGCCTGTAATCTCCAGCCTGCCAGAAACCTCTCATTCACTGCATAATGCTGAGCCGCCCTCCCCGCTCTCGCCATGACTACAGGCACCACAAGCATCATTAGACAGAGTTCTGCACAACTTGACCTCGACCCGACAATGTGGACAAGAACTATTACAGTAACTTTGATGCTCTTAATGAGCAAGTTAAAACTACAGTGTTGTTAAATAAAAAGGATTAAACTGTATGGTCAGACATTATCCACTAATGAATGAAGGGCCTCTGCTAAATCCCACTGGAAACATTTGACACATAAGGTTTGGTGGTATGAAATGTGATGATTATTTATCTCTTTAATTAATGTCAGCTAATATACAAGCGTGTTAAACTGGTAAAGTGTAAGTCTGATATTTTGTAACGTTTGTGTCTAAATTTGTGCTACGGGACAGTTTCCCAGACAGGGTTTAGATGAATCCAGGACTAGGCCTTATAGTTATATTACGACATTTAAGTCATTTTTACAAGCAAATGTTAGAAAAAAACATTAAAGGTGTGCATCTTAGGCCAAAACCACAGCACCCAAAGATGCTCTATTGGGTTAAGATCTGGTGACTGTGGGGGCCATTTTAGTACAGTGAACTCATTGGCATGTTCAAGAAACCAATTTGAAATGATTCGAACTTTGTGACATGGTGCATTATCCTGCTGGAAGTAGCCATCCGAGGATGGGTACATGGTGGTCATAAAGGGATGGACATGGTCAGAAACAATGCTCGGGTAGGCCGTGGCATTTAAACGATGCCCAATTGGCACTAAGGGGCCTAAATTGTACCAAGAAAACATCCCCCACACATTACACCACCACCACCAGCCTGCACAGTGATAAGGCATGATGGATACATGTTCTCATTCTGTTTACGCCAAATTCTGACCCTACCATCTGAATGTCTAAACAGAATTTGAGACTCATCAGACCAGGCAACATTTTTCCAATCTTCAACAGTCCAATTTTGGTGAGCTCGTGCAAATTGCAGCCTCTTTTTCCTATTTGTAGTGGAGATGAGTGGTACCCAGTGGGGTCTTCTGCTGTTGTAGCCCATCCGCCTCAAGGTTGTGCATGTTGTGGCTTCACAAATGCTTTGCTGCATACCTTGGTTGTAACAAGTGAGCAGATTGTGAAATACTCAGACCTGCCCATCTGGCACCAAGAACCATGACACGCTCAAAATTGCTTAAATCAACTTTCTTTCCTATTCTGACATTCAGTTTGGAGTTCAGGTGAGTGTTTTGACCAGGACCACACCTCTAAATGCATTAAAGCAACTGCCATGTGATTGGTTGATTAGATAATTGCATTAATGAGAAATTGAACAGGTGTTCCTAATAATCCTTTAGGTGAGTGTATATATCACAGCCAGAAAAAAAAATAAAATATATATATATATGGCTGTGATTATCAAAATGTGATTAATAGAATATAGAAAAATTAACATAAAACAGAGATACTAAACATCAAAGGGTTTTATTACCTTACCAATAACAGAGTTCTCCTTTCAATTTTAACATTTAGATAATACAGTCAAAGCTGAGGTGTGCTTCATTAAAATGTTTTTTCCCCTTCAATTTTCTGTTTTGTTTGTTGTCTAGTCTAACAGCATGTTTATACTATAAACCAGCAGGTCATAGCACTTCTCCATCTGTCCCTTCTTGCAAATCATGCCCTCATGCAAAAGAATGAATGTTTTTATAATTTTCACTTTCTGGCTGGTTGGCAATATTTATTAAATCATGGTAAGTCTTTCTATTCTGTTCTTTTCCATTTCTCTCACTCTCTCCTTTTGTTTTCTCCATGTGTCATCACTTTGTTTTTGCAGTGATACATTGATCATAGCATTGCACGAGGTGGGCTGACCCCATGTATCACACATTCTCTGTTTCTGTGTAATGGAAATTCAAACCAAATAGCTGGATCAGTCAAGATTAGATGAGAATGAAACTCATTCAATACTCATACAAAAGCTAAAAACTTTGTTTGACTGTTTTTGCAATAGCTGATGATATCAGCATGGAACAGCTTGTTTCTTTTTTAACTGCTGTCTATACGCAGCAGGATTCTGTGAAATACTCAACATGACATGTCAGAGAAAATTACTTTAAAACATGTTACATACACTTTCTGTACTCTGGACCAAAAGTCTGAGGTTCAGCTTTTTAACAGTGAGGAATGTAAATGCAGATAAATGATGTGGAAGTCAAACAGGACTAGCCCCTTCCGTCCCGTTCTGCTTATCATGTCATTATTTGAGAGACAGGAGTTGCAAAGGCTTCCTTTAGTGATAATAAATTATGTGTACCACAAAAACTAAATTCTATTACACGTCTCCAAAAACACATCTTATTATTCTCCTATGCGTGCGTGTTTCTGTAATTTATCAGTGCATATGCATACTGATTCTGCTTATCATGAAGCAAAAAACTTAATTAAGCCAACAAGAAGGAACTCAGAATTTTGATGACAAAGGCCAACATAGGAATGCGTTTGTTTTACTTATCTGTGATCCAGTCTTTTCTAAAGAATAGCTGATATAAAGCAGAAGATAGATATAGATTGCTAAGTTCCTCATGAAGGATGCTAAGGTCATTTATGCAATAGATAGTCCACTGATAAAGAATGATGATTTTTTTTTACAGTGCAAAGCATACCGGTAAGTCACTTACAGGACCTACAATATACACTGACAGAAAAAAATGTCAAAATATGTAACCCAGCTGTCACTCGGGTGATATCCTTAAGTACAGCTCTGGACCTAAATATTCATATTCCGAGTATTGGTACCTAAAAAGTGCATAGTGGTACCAAATGTATAGGAACTTTTTAAAGGGTACTGCCCCAGTGACAACTTGGGATCATACATACAATCATTTAATATCACAGGAATGAATGTTTTCTTACTAAACTTGAACTTACTGTGCAATTATGTTAAAGTAAGTGTCTTATGTTAAAAGCTTTGTGTTAAAAAATGAATAATTTTAGACTTTTTATAATGACCCAAATTAGCTTAGATAAATAAGGACAAAAATAACGAGTAGCTTCCTTCAATCTTTCAGGGTTCTCTCATGAGGCAGACCCGTGCATTTCCTAAAAGATTTTCTGCGCGCGACATAAATCTTGTAAATCCCCCTCCATTTTGACATTTCCTGCCAGCAGAGTGATATTTGGACACTTGGGAAAACTGCTCATTTGAGAGATGGATAGCTGATGTGAGGGGAGTTAGACACGTTTGATTTCCTTAGCATTTGACAACGTGTTACGGATGTCGCGCTGTCAAATTCAAGTGATTATCGCATTAACAATGAAGGAGAAAGGAGTGGAAAACTAAGATGTACTTAATGGCGTGATTTGATTTGATGTGATCTTCTCTAATTGATGGGTTTCGGTGAAAATCGAACCGTGAGCACTTACAGTAACAAAGCCCGAATTTATTTACCCTAATCCTAAATATATTTAGAAAATATGAATACTACACTGAAAAAATTATTTAAACAAAGATGACCATAATTTATCAGGCCATGTCTGTTTCCTAAAGATTTGTTGAATCAAGTAAATACATTGTAATATTACAACGTGCTGAGGTGAAACAATGCTTTATTACACAATTATTGGTGACTCTATGGAATTTTATATCGTCATAATGAGCTGTCCAGAGTGCTGAAGATGACGTGTGGCTTTTAGATTTACTGAATAGTTTAATGACCATTTGAGTCAAACTAAACAAAAAATTACATACTAATAACTTGAATACACGAATGAATGCTGTGCCTTAATTCGTCAAAAAATCGACAAGCTGCAATTAACAGCCTCTATGATTATCTTTGGGATTGTCAAGTACGGAACTAGTGTTCTTAACTAAAACTAAAATTATTTGATGTCACGTCGATCAAAATGTGATTTGACACAGGGTATAAGGTATTTTTGATATTTTGTATTGCAACTTTTTATAAAGACAAAGTAAATATGTATTTACTTATTTATTCATAATTGTCATTTTTAATTTTAGTAGGCCTACATATGTATATGTTTTGTTGATATTTACCCCAATGACACCTATTCCTTTATGTTTTTCTGAGGTTTTTAAGCCTAATATTTCCCCAGGGGTCTCGCGCTTTCTCTTTATTCACATATTTACAGAGAGCATTGTAGAGCTGGGCTCACGCGATGGTTTGCACTGCGCACGCGGTACATTAAACTCAACAACACAAATAACAGAGCACAAAGCAGCCTTTCGCATAATCACTCTGGGTGCGTCCTGTCACCGGCAAATTTCGGTAACATTCCTCAAGCTTCCAGTTGCGCTTCTCCGCACTACACCTTTCATTCGCTATAGGAGCTCAGAGGCGTGGCTTAGCGCGCAGTGCCACTCCTCCCATCACAACACTACGGAGCGATCGGAACGCTTCCCGAGCGCAGAGTCCTGTCACTGAACAGACATGTACGCAGTTCAGCCAGCAATAATTCAATCAATGATTTTCTCCTCCGCGACTAACACTTGTTTTTGTTAAGTCCGATAAGAGGTGCTATACTTTTACGCCGAGCCGTCTTGAATCCGTGTTCAGGAATCATTCAATCGTTTGCGCTGGATCTGTCGTGCAAGAAGATGTGCGTGGAGAGCGATGGATGTGAAATCGAGGGGTGCAGTAGTTCGGATGAGGTGCAAACGCTGTCTGGAAGCATGACTCCGACTCTTAAATCCAGTCCTGATATGCATCCTTGCAGACCAGGACAGAAATTTCGTGCCGCATTTCTTCGATGCCGGTCTCCGTTTATTGCTGCTGGGATTCTGAGTTTTGGAAATGTGCTCAATTACATGGACAGATATACCGTAGCAGGTAAGAGAGACGTATTATGTTGCTGTCGTGTTTAATACAAAGCTTAGAATATAGGCTATAGCATATGACAGGGTCCGTGTCTGTTTTGATTTGCTTAATGTTTCACTTAGATTTCAGTTGAACACTTTGTCCAGTAAAAAGCACATTTAATAATTGACAGAAGTCAAGTGATCATTTGAATATTTATGTGCACACGTGCTGAGGGTCTCTTTGATTTAATCAAACTATAAACGGTAACAAGGGTTCTTCTCACATGTTATTGATTCCAATTGTGAGAGTGATCTTAGATCAATCCAATCTGACCATTGTGTCTGATAGACAAAATATAGCAAAGCCTCTATTTACAACACATAACAAGTGCTGTATGTGATTGTCATTAGTTTTTTTTGTTAATTCGTAAAAATTTCTATTATCCTACTAATACCCATGCACAGGCATCACCTTAAAATAATATACATACCTATATAGCCAGTATTACTTATTTTGGAATTAACAACAACATTTCAATTTTGAGTGTAATTGAGTATTGCCATAACGAACCTGTTTTGTGTATATAAGGTGATGGGAAGTGCAGCGTAGGAGGCTGTAATATACATGATAGACCCAATTTTAAACACCTGCTATCACTATAGATATCGCAGTGCGAAGTAATTTAGAGCAAACCTCTCGAGAGACGCATCTTATTGCCAAGCTTGTATTATTAGTAACCTTAGTAGCTACTCTATTGCACTACCAACAATATGCCCTTGAATCCAGATAGAAGTTATTCACAAATAAGGCAGAGCGCTGACTCTGAGCGCAGCCACGGTTTCCATAGAAACTAGAAAAGATTTAATCAACTAGTTTTTAATCAAGATAAAACTTTGCATCCCACAGAAGTACTACGGATTAATTGGTTTATTAAAGTCGTACTGGAATTAGTAAATAGGAAGAGTGACAATTTTCATGAATAACTGATGATAAGCAATTAGAGATTTGGAGCGAAGTGCTGTTGGCTATGGATTTCGGAAAGCAGTACAAGATTGTACTGTTGTAAATGTCATCACAAATTTGGTCACTGTTTTATATAAGGTCAACCTAAAGTACATGCTGACATTTGCCTCAGCTTGTCTCTGTGTACTGCGCGTTCACGACAGTTCTCGCATCACACATAATTTGACAGCGCGAGACGACTGAACCCGCCGCTACAGCATGTACTGTAATGTTTGGTTGCGGTTCCTCAGCAAAGCCCGGGAAAGCTCCATAGTTAATCAGTAGCTGTTTTAGCAAAGTCTGCTTTGAAGCTTAACCGTTACTAACATCCAAAACTGTGTTAAATTGCAAGATGGCAGGGTTTACACCAGGTACGTGTAGAATTTTTAAGATGTCAGTCAATAATTAATAGGATTAAGACGTGATAGAAGTCAGACAAGAAAACGTTATCACCTCACGGTGGATTGTAACGCTCGATAGTAGCCGACCGACCACACAGTTCAGGTTTACATAAGATTGCAGAGATGTGATAACTTTTTGAAAAGGACGCGTTTACGTGGACCACCCCATCTAATTGGTGGCATCTTTACCATCCTCTTTTATATAAAATGTCAAGTAGCCTATTGGCCCATTTTGTATCTATAAAACCGAGATTTTTTCCTCGTGTTATTCAATCGCATTTGTACTGCGTAGGCTATAACATGCACCGTTTAAAGCGTCTAAAAATAAAAATAGATAAATAAACGTGCTTGATGTGGACTGCAGGGAGATTGCAGCAAAAATGTCAAATTCTCAAGAGAGGAGTTTTGTGAAATGCATTTGTCGAATCGCATATGTTGCAGTGTATAGGGGGGGTTTCCTCTGCGCCTCATGCATTATACATGGGAAGGGTGCATGTGAGTATGAAGCCCCCTTCGTGGTTAAAAAAGAAAGAAGAGAACTGACGCACCCATCCTGCAGTGGTGAGCAGCACTTTTTAGTGAGGGAGAAAACTGCAGTCAGACTACATGTATCATGGCAATGAAGTTCAGCCGTGCTGGGTGTGTGAGTGATGGAGAGACAGCTTGTGTGTGGTTTGTGTGTGTGAGGTTGTGCTATGGCTACTAGAGGGGTTTGGCTATAATTTAGAAATAATTTTTGATGCCACAGTGTCTTATGGTTTTCAGCGATGCAGTAAAAATTGGCTAGAAATTGATTAAATGTTGTCTGGCATGCCATGATGAGGTCATCATTATGACCATTGTGGTTTTATGAGGTAGATTCAATGGTGCCACTCACACACAAACTGAATGAAAATGTACATCCAGCTACTGCATGTAATACCAAATGCATATTTCTTTATGTTACATTACTGGAAATATATTTACAAAGACTGAAAGTACAGACAGTATGGTGAAAACACTTCATTTGAGATTTTTGCCACTTCAGTCACAGGCCTTTTTACAAGCCTTGTGGTTGTCTTGAAATCATTTTGCAACGTCTCAAACCTGCCAAAACTGTGTACAAGTAAATTCTCACAGAAGAACGAATAAAGGACAAGTGGTTAATTTCTAGTGTGTTATTTTGGCTTTGTCAGGGTTTTTTTATATTTATGGTTATAAAAAACATTACAGCTACAATTTGGTCGGCTAAACAAAACTGGTGGCTGAGCAGCTTTATAAGTAAAAGACAGACAACCAGTCAATGAGGAAACATGACACACTAGGTGAAAGGCATCTAGACTGTCAACACACCTTATATATGTGTGAATGTGTGTGGGGGAAACATCTTGCTCATCATTTGTGTTAAATATAGATTTTTTATTATAAGAATATGTGGGTATGTGTGCATGGTCACAGCAGACTCAAATGTGTATGGTTTTGGTGGCCTGACTGTCTGGCGCATAATTTGCTCTAACTTATATCTGCCTTTCTACAGTCCTATGAGCATTGTTTTCCTTCTTTATGATCGTACTGGGGAGCAGCTCTGCAACGATTGGGCTGATTTACCTTCTATTTCCATTCCAACTGGACTCATATCGCTGCCCACTTTCTCTGTCTCCAACGTAGCCTCCAGTGGGACTGCATGATCAGATTGATGAGACTGAGGTTGTGAACCATTTAGTATGATTAAATTTGTGGTTTGCTTGTGATGGCACAGAATCGGGGAAGCTAGCTGGCAACATTCCCTCCAGCAGACAGGCTGAGCTCAACAACAGATTATAGTTAAGACAGGAATTAGGAAATGAGGGGAACACCACGGGGATGTACAGATGGATGCCACTTAACATTATTCGATCTAAGATCCTCTGTCTCCTCCTCCGTTGACCCACCAGCCTGATGCCTGCCGAATTAAAGGCAGTTTGACTGGTAATCTGGATTATGAGGTGCAGCATGGTTTAGTTTTTTCTTCTAAAGGCATCTGAGGTATGAGGATATTTAGGGGGTTAATTGAGTGTGATGGGTAGTCTAGCAGCCCGAGGATCTCCCTGAGGGAAATGGGTATGTCTGCGCCTTTAGATGCACCATTTATGATGGGAATTGGCGACTAGACTGGTGTATATTTTGCTGCATTGCTCTTGTACAGTAGATGGTCCAGTCTAGCTGGCTCAGCTTTAGTTCTGCTTGGACACGCTCTCTGGCAATCCCCTCAGTGAGACGCGCACATATACACACTTTTTTGAGTAGTGCCCCTCATAGTGTGAGCGGAAGGTGTGATAAGGGCTATCAGCAGCACCACAGTGTCCCGTACAGTGTGAGTTCAGCACCGGTAGCACGTAGCACATGCGACACACATGCACTGACTCTAGTTACATCATGGTTTTGCAAACAAATATAGTAAATAATAATTTAATTTTATCCAATAATTTTTAGATAATATCATTTTTTCTGGTAGTGTAATTAGTAGTTAAATATTGTTGGTCTTTTATAGATGATGTGATAGCTTACATTTCTCCATTTTATTTATAAGAAATTAGATAAATATAAATATGTCTGTTTATTTACCTCATAAAATTGTTTTTAATTAATTTGATAAATTTTTATTACACTTAAAACATGGAAAAAATGGTCCCAAGCTGTCACTGGGGAAGTACCTTTTAAAAGGTCCTAATATGCACCATATATTTGGTAACAGTATGTACCTTTGTGTTAATAATATGCACTCTTTGCTACCAATTTGTACCTTTGAGACGCTAATATAAATTTTTTGGGTGCAAAGATGTAGCTTTTGAAAGGGTACCATACTGTTCCAGTGACAGGTAGGAACCGTTTTGTCTGACAGTGTATTTCATCAATCTGACTATATTTGGTTAAACCATGAAAGTCATTATAAAGCTTAGGTTGAATAGACATGTCTATGTGTATATTGCAAATAACAGTACATTTTTAATATACCTGCAACAGATTGGATCCCTGTATTAAAATTAAATTTTTAAAGGCTGGCTTAGTCACTTGAGGTTTGCAGTCTCTTCTACTTTCACTCATTTTACTACACTGTTAAAGCACTCTCGACAACAAACACATGAGAGTAATGGAAAAACTCTCAGTAATTGAGTTTATGAGTTCGTCTCACTCCTCTGAAACCCTCACGCAGAACAAATGGCTTCCATTTCTCCTGCAGTTATTCCCATATGCAACTGTAATTGTTCCTCGTAGATGCGGCTATATAGCGCCATTGTGTTTTACAACTGATTTTTTCTCAAACTTGAAATGTAAATTCATTAAACTTGCGTTAAAGGGCAATTACAAGTTTTGCTCCGAATGCTGGAGGGTATAGATGTAGGCACGGATTATTTAATATCCTTCATAACTATGCAATATGCATTAGGGTTTGAGAAACAAATGGGCTTCTCTAATGCTGATGACATTCTAGAGCTCCATCTATTCATTGTACGCATATATGCATGTGTTTTTTGAGGATGTAGGCGTGTTAGCTTATGCATGTGCCTAGAATTAGACAGGACATCTGTCCCCCTTTTGACACTTTGCTTTTCATGCACCCGCGGCATCTAGTAACTTAAGCATGAAGAGCCATTTAAGTGAAAGACACTACTTTCCTTCCTTACTACAGATTGACTTCTTAAGTCTGACCTAGTCTTAAAAGTTGGGCAAGAAAGCAAGAGAGGAAGTGCAAACCCATTTATTTTCATTCATCTGCCTCAGCTGTTTCCTTATGAAGAGCACACAACCATGTTCACCTATCTGACCTCAACAATAAGGTCAGCATATAAATATATATAGACTTGTGTGACTCTCAGTAGGAGAAATTCTTATCTTTCTCTGGAGAGACTGTATTTGCCAAGGCAGCCCGACGACTCAACAGACCTGCGTCTTAAAATAAACACTGACATGATCGTGTCCACAAACTGCCTTTGAGAACTGGGATGCGATTTGTCTGATTTATTTTTATGGACTTGTCTTTCTTTGGATTGCTCTTTTGGCCCATCTGATGTTCATTTAATAAAGCGTGGAGGATCCAAACAAGGCGCACCGTTTGTTATTGTTTTTCCACCGGAGCGACGGCTACCATGCTTGTTTAAATTGCATTGACCCTGCTAATTTGATCGGTGGCCCGCTTTTAGCCCATACTGTAGCGTGTCCAAACAGATTCGCAATGTGTGTGCATGGGTATATCGGGGTGTATGTCTGTTTTAAAAAAAGATTGGCAGTGATTTTTGGCCTCACCATGTGTCTTTTTAATAGAGTGTATCTAAGGGATTAAGGGCGGACAGTTTGACAGACTGCCGTAGAAGAAGGTGGAGCTAGGGGGCGAGGGGTGCCTTAGGGATAGTGCACCTGTGAGATGTGAAGTCTCAGGTATGTTAAAGTATATTAGATCAGGTCTATTTTCACAGCACTTATGAATATCAGTGTGGGAGATCTACTCAAGCCTGACCTCCAATCCCAGGCCAAATAAAGCTCAGAGAGGATGGATATCAGAAGCTCAATGTGCCCCAAAGTTGTTTTTAAATTTAACTTAAAGGAATAGTCAAATTTTTAAAAGAAAAATCCATATAATTTACTCACCACCATGTCATCCAAAATGTTGATGTCTTTCTTTGTTCAGTCGAGAAGAAATTATGTTTTTGAGGAAAACATTGCAGGATTTTTCTCATTTTAATGGACTTTAATGGACACCAACACTTAACACGTAACAGTTTTTTTCAAGTTTCAAAGGACTATAAACGATACCAAACGAGGCATAAGGGTCTTATCTAGCGAAACGATTGTCATTTTTGACAAGAAAAATAAAAAATATGCTCTTTTAAACCGCAACTTTTCGTCTAGGTCTGGTCCAGCGCGACCTAAGGTAAATGCGTAGTGACGTAGGAAGGTCACGTGTTACATATATAAAACGCACATTTGTGGACCATTGTAAACAATAAACTGACACAAAGACATTAATTAGTATCATTTGACATACAACAACGTCGGAACAGTCCTCTTTCAACACACTTGTAAACACTGGGGCGGAGTTTCGCGTTCATCCTCTGTGACGTCATGACGTATAGCGTGAGGTCACGCTGACGCTTTCAGGACCGGAGGAAGACGAGAAATTGTGGTTTAAAAGTGTATATTTGTATTGTCAAAAATGACAATCGTTTCGCTAGATAAGACACTTATGCCTCGTTTGGGATCATTTATAGTCCTTTGAAACTCCGTTGAAAAAAACTGTTACGTGTTGAGTTAAGTGTTAAGTGTTGGTGTCCATTAAAGTCCATTAAAATGAGAAAAATCCTGCAATGTTTTCTTCAAAAAACATAATTTCTTTTGGACTGAACAAAGAAAGACATCAACATTTTGGATAACATGGTGATGAGTAAATTATCTGGATTTTTCTTTTAAGAAAATGGACTATTCCTTTAAGCAAAAATTGAATTTTGCTTCATAGCAACTTGTCTAACACACTGTGGTAGGATAGTGTAAGTAGTGTAGCACTGGTGCCGTTTAAACATGGGTGCATAGCACATCTGTTTGTTATGTTTAGAGAAAAATACTAAGAAAAAATCATTCACAGCTAAGACCGAAGGCTAAATCCATGCTAGTCCCCATCGTGTGCATCTTGCATGCACAGCAACGTAAACTGACTTAAAAACTCCTGATAAAATATCCACAAGATTTTTTTCACAAGAATTAAAAATGTTTTCCTTCACATACGCCTTTTTATTTCCCTGTAAATATCCTCTGCAAACAAATCCAAGAGAAGGGTGAAAGGCAAGCTACTATAAGCTTGCCTTTGTCATTAAAGTAGCCCTTAGATGCGCTCCACATTGCCAGGGCAAATATTTAATCTGGACTTGACTGGATGTCTATGTTTACACAGTCTTTATTTAAGCAGGAGAATATGTTATATTTCCCTCTATTGAAAAGTGACTGAGCAAATAATCAGTGCAGGTATTATGTAA
Organism: Misgurnus anguillicaudatus; assembly: GCF_027580225.2. Taxonomy (NCBI): domain Eukaryota; kingdom Metazoa; phylum Chordata; class Actinopteri; order Cypriniformes; family Cobitidae; genus Misgurnus; species Misgurnus anguillicaudatus. The sequence continues at coordinate 33,189,780 of NC_073358.2, forward strand.
CCTGTTTATCCCACATCTCTTTAAGCATTTGTGTACAAGTGCCTGTGTGTGTGTATCTGTGTGCATCTGTATAATGGTGCAAGCATGTGCATATATCAGATCTTTCTCCATTCTTTAAATCAAAATGATTTACTGTACAGGCCATATGAATTCAGTGCACTGCAATTCTCACTTCTCACCTGCTAGAGGTCAAACATGATAGTGGATGTTTGTTTATTACAGTACTGAAGTGAACCAAGTCAGTAGAATGCATTTAAATGCAAAACTCAGTTAATCGATTATTTACTTGATTATTTATTGATTTATTACTTATTTATTACTTATATCCTAATTCAGTATCTATAAACTATAGCCAATGCAACTAAAGCAGTTCAAGCCGACATACTGCATGTTTTGCGGGCCCAGTCCTTCCCTGGCTGTGACAAACACCTTGTTTCCTTTAAGGATTAATTTTGCATTCTTTGCAAGTTAGCCACAATAGTTTGAGTTCTTTGGCCACACCAAAAACATTATAATTATCTAGAACTAACACCTGAAATACCTGTGTGTGTATGTGTGTGTATATATGTGAGGTGTGTGTGTGTCTCCACCTCACTGCTGTGGAATGTGGAGGTAGAACTGGAATTCCAGCGATGTGATTATTGTGTTTCCCACAGTTACCTCACCGCCAGTCTATAGTTAGCAGTTATTCTCAGCCCACGCCACCAAAGGGCTTACATCAGTACAAAATCAATACAGGACGCCCCACAAAGCATTTGAATACAAACAGGCAAAACCCCACACACCCTTATATGCTTGTTTTATTTATTGCGTTGAACGTTTCACCGCTGTTCCTTCAGGATTTCTATGGCAGAGCATTGCCTGTAGGAAAAAATATGAATATAAGACATCACTCGAGTGTCTTGCAATGTTCTGCATTAAACTAGAACAGCAAGAAATGGGATTAATCTCTAATTCATGAAGGTGAAAGTGAGATGGATTACCGTGCTGGTGGGCCTCAGATGTTCCCATTAGGAATTTTGAGTGAGTGGGTGAGAAAAATGCTTTGCATAGAGGGAAAATAGATGTAATATGTAATGAGATTTGTGTGATCAGGACATCTGTGCGTGCTCTTGTAGGCGTGTCTGTATATTGATTGGATAAAATGAAGGTTTATGAGACTGCAATCAGACTAGGAGCCACTGAATCCAAGCCACATGCGGATCTCCTATAGATATTATATTCATTTCAAGCAGCTCAGTTGTGGTGCTTTGCAATCTTTGGGTTCATCATCACTGACTCCGTTACTGATTGCTGACATGTGGGTAGCAGAATCATGTGGGATATGATGGTATTTTTTATTACAGTATGTGGTACCACACAAATAAATAGTGGGAGATAGGGTTGCACTACAGTAGGTAGTCACCTCAGGAGTCCACTGAGAGATCAAACAGCAGTACTGATCCATCCTGAGTAAAGTGAGATTGATGACATTCCAATCCATATACTGTAGCACTTAAGTGTCCTTATTACTTTTCCCCCTTAAGGTCCTCTGGAGTTATGAATGTCCTGTCTCTTCTGAAAGAGGACGCCTTTGAAAGAAGCATGTCTCAAAACTTTTGACCCCTTGAACAATATTCTTAGCAAGTAGCAAGATCTTCTTTAGTATAGCTATAACTGGTCTTTACATCATAAAAAAAAACTTTGTGTAGTTTTCATTCAGTTGACCAGTATAACTGACTGACCTAAGTGAGGACCTGACTATAAAATAAGCCATAAGATCACACATTTATATGTTATCGCACACATTTCTTTAACTAAGATACTTCAACCATCCCTAAGATGTCAGATTTACCTCTTGGCTATTCACACAGACCAACGTGGCAACAGTCTAATGCTAAATTGTGCTTGAAGAACAAGCACTCAGCCAGGCTTTCACAGCCCTTTGCTTGCTCATAAAAGCTATTTCCTATTTTTATTGGCCATTTTCTCCATCTCTTCCTACTTTGCCTCCAGTTTTCTTTTACTTTATCCATTGGCACTTTTCACCATGTTTCATGGTCTTGATTGCAGTTGCTTCTTAACCAACATGATCTCACAAAGTTCCGTGGGATAGTCACAGAATTTTTGCTAATTTTTTCGTGTCATTCTCACGGATCTCCGCATTTTTCCGTGGCCCTGCTACGGGCGGTCCTCTTTGTGGCATTCTCACGGATTGGCCACTCAACTGCTCTTTCCCACTTTCAAACCATTCTCGCTTCGGTTTAGGGTTAGATTTGGTGTTTGCGTTAATATGTCACTTTAACTATTGGTTTATACTATTTTTTCTGCTTTATTCTTTTATATTTTCTAAACTTTAAACAATTGTTGCCTGGCGTTGGGGTCAGAGTTGGGTTTGGGTAGGGATGTCATTTCATGTAAATCTAACCCTAAACCGAAGCGAAAATGGTAAGAAAATAGGACAAAACAGTTGAGTAACCAATCCGTGAGAATGCCACGAAAAAGACAGTCCGTAGCAGGGCCACGGAAAAATGCGGAGATCGGTGAGAATGCCACGGAAAAATGAGCACAAAATTCCGTGACTATGCCACGGAAATTCGTGAGATCAGGTTGTTTTTAACAATATCTCAGATTGTGCCCATGTTTGCCAAATATCAAATCTGCTATCAGAACTACTACTGCTATATATAGTAGAACTTATACTGCCTAAACGCTAGCATATAGCATTAGCATGTGACGCCAACTCAACAGTCACAACTTTGTTTTTAGCATTGTAATAACATTGTAATTCATTTAATGTTGGGGCGTACACATAGATATGTATAATAAAGGCTAGATGTCTTGCCCGTGCTGCTGGCCAATTGAGTGGAACTTCCGCATTTGGCGGCCATCTTACCACAGGCAGCTCGCTCACTCGTAGCATTACGTTTAATGGAGCATGTACTTTTAAATGACCATAAATTGCTCAAATTTCTACCGATTTTCAAATGGTTTGGTTTGTTATACTTAATGAATAATTTTCATGAATCATGTTAAAGCATCCAAGTTAAGGTCATAACTTTTTTGCAAGTTAAGGTCATTTAAAAGTACCCGCACCATTAAACACAATGCTACAAGTGAGCGAGCTTTCTGAGGTAAGATGGCCGCCAGGTGATGACGTTATAGACTCAGCCGTAACACATCTAGCCTTTATTATACATATGGGCATACATCTTGACAGTGAGGTCACAGTCAGTGTTACGTTGAGATTTTTTCCGTGCACGAGGTTAACATAAAAATGAGGAAATAAACGGTTTGAGGCTCACGATATGTCATTACCATGTACAGAGCTTTTATTATTCATGTATGCCTAGGTAAATACATTTTTTTATTTTATGGCACCTTTAAAAGGATAGTTCAATTTGAAATAAAATGTTGATATGTTTTAGCTTACCTCAGGGGCATCCAAGATGTAGGTGTCTTGGTTTCCGCGGTAGTTTCACTTTTGATATTTTTAGGTCAAACCGTTGTTGTCTGTCAGTCATATAATGCAGGTCTATGGTCACTTACTAAACGTTACCTCAAAGGGCATGCACAGAGAAGTCCAAATTAAACAATTGTCCATCGTAAGTAAACTTTGATGACCTAAGACACGAAACGAGCGGTTTGTGTGAGAAAACGAACACTATTTATATTGTTTTTGCCCCTTGTACACAACCACGTCTGTGCTTAGTCTGCACATGCGCCGGAAGTGATCTCCTGGATGAGTTTGCGCGAGCATATGTAATTGTTTTCTTTTACGTCGGTTTAAACATCCCGGATAAGCGCAAATTAGTATAATTTCAATTAGCTGTCTTACCTACAATCTCTGTTCTGTGTAAACAATGAGTGACGTACACGCGCGAGAGATCACTTCCGGCGCATGCGCAGACTAAGCACAGACGCGGTTGTGTACAAGAGGCAAAAACAATATAAATAGTGTTTGTTTTCTCACACAAACCACTTGTTTCGTGTCTTAGGCCATCATTGTGTACTTACGATGGACAGTTGTTTAATTTGGACTTAAATGTGCAATGCTTTTTGAGGTAACGTTTACCAAGTGACCATATACCTGCATTATATGACTGACAGACAGGAACGGTTTGACCTAAAAACATCAAAAGTGAAACTACCACGGAAACAAACACACCTACATCTTGGATGCCCTTGAGGTAAGCTAAAACATATCAGAATTTAATTTCAAAGTGAACTATTGCTTTTAGTTATGTGCCCTTATAATCTTTAATCAAAAGCATTAACTTGCATTTCCCCTCAAAACGACATGTCTTCCGTTGATCTGTTGATGTCTCTGCTTAAGGGCGGGGTTATAATGACTGTCCAATGGCCAGACCTCCAACTTCCAGTGATCTAATCAACTCCCAAAGGACAAAATCAAATCCTGCTCTACTTTATTTAGCATTCCATAGTCTGTTTCACTTGGATATATGTCACAATATGGAAAACCATCATTAACAGACATAAACTTTAAAAAAATTATAACTGTAAAAAATATTTATATGGTTACTTATGCTGCTGTAGCCCAATAGCTTGAATGCACTGTAAGTCGCTTTGGATAGGAACATCTGCCAAATTCTTAAATATAAATCTCAAAGTCTCTTTGTGAATTAATGAAGCTTATTGTAAGTTTGTCCTTTGAATGGGAAAGGCAGAGCTAATGAAACACTTCAGCACTTTTATTAGGACTAATTGTTCACCGAATCAGGCATTGTTGACCCTCATGGGTGAGACCCACCCCACTCCCACACAGCTGTTAGAGAACAAAGAGAAGAAAAAGAAAATAAGCAAGACGTATAATGGGTGAGAAATGGTGAAAATCACATTACGTGCAAAAACAAAAAGCCCTCTTAATTACAGTAATCCCTGTGTGTGTTATGTAAAAAAAAACACGTTAAAAGCAAAGCATTAGGATTACGATGCTCATCTGTTAGTAATCCGCGGAATATATACAGTACTGGCTAATGTTTGTACGTCATCACATGATGTTTAAACTGTTTAGCATTGAGGAGGCGTAAATGCAAATGAGGTCTCTGGATGGCTGTTTAGAGTAGCATGAAACAAACAGGATGGATGTCAAGGTTAGCATCAGAACAGGCTGACGGCTGTAATTGCTCTCCGCTGTTTGTTAGTGCAACGTCGTACTGCTTTTCTATCCTTATCCACTCTACTCCAGTCAGTAGCTCATTTAATGAATGCCTCTGTGAATTTAAAAATATCTACTAAATTGTGCACAACTGTATATTGCTATAAATATTTAGTGTTCCTGCACATCTGTGACCCATGCTGTATGCATGCGGCTCAGTGCCATAGCCTGGCAGGATGCATAATATTGCCTGTCACAGGAAAGGTCTAAATGAGACCACTACTGGCGTTTTTGTATCACTATCTAAAGAGCAAGTGTACTGAGCAGCTACTGTATATGTCTCCTATATGTCTACTGCAGCATGTAATTCAATTAAACATACCGTATAGACACCAGCCGTACTGAACGTGATGCTAAGGGAAGATTAGGAAGTCTGGGAGAGCTTTGCTGCGCAACGCTGCCCAGCTATACGTCCACATTGGCTCACACTCAAGAGAATAATTCACTGATGAATTATTGATGCCCTATACTACAGTATGTGCTGTTCCTGCATGGTACTTCTAAAAAGTCTCACTCCCTCCTTTCTTTTTATAATGCATTATTAAAAAGCGTGTGATTGTGGACTACTTTTGCAGAATGCCCTGCGATGCACACTTTTGTTGGTAAAAGTACACACACTATCCTTATATACACTCTTCAGGCTGACTGTTTTGCTACACATAGATCAAATTTCTGTGAGAATTTATTTATAATTCTGTATGTGCATGATCAAATATTTATCAATCAGTACTGCATTAACCATACACACAACAACAAACTACACAACCGTGTCAGCATTCTGTCCTGAAGACAGACCAGTCTGTCATTTTTTAGCACACACCTCAAAACCAGTCTCAGATCAGCAGAATGAGGAAAAACACAACACACTAAGCTTCACTGGCAGGGCGAGGCAGAAATGAGGAACTACTGGTAAAAGGCTATGGGAATACCGAAACACCCGCAAACGCTCGCTCGAACACACCCCCAGTTCTCAGACATCTGTATTGTGTTTATACTGGCCGTGTAGTGGTTTTAAGGCCCAGTGGAAAGGCGGCCCTTGCTTGTGGCGCAGGCCAACGGGAGACCTACGGACCCGTCGGTCGGGAGCCCGCCGAAAACAGAGATGCATACTTGTGGTCAGGTCCTACCCTGCCTCTGCACTCCATAAAGCTTCGCTCACTGCAACAGAACAGAAGGAAACTCAGATGTGGGGAGGGTTAACATGGAAGCGCTTTTTCCCACCTTCCCTGCGAAAGCCGCACGTGTAATTTCTCAGAGCCGAGCTGTTGTTATATTGATCCTTGTGACACCTCATGAAGAATCACCCCCTAGCTGAGAAGCAGAGAAGAAAACGAGAAAAAGGGGATGGGAATGGAGCAAAAGAAAACAGGAGGAAGGGCAGCGACGGGATAATGTACCAGCGGTTTGGTAGAATGCAAAGAATGAGGGGGAAACTTGCATGACACGGAGCAGAAAGGAAACATTCTCTTACCGCAGAGAATAGCATAACACAGGATATGGAAATGTACGTTTTAACTGCAGTTTGACCTACCGCACACACACACAGGGATGAATTTACATACACTGTTACACATACACAAAAACCTCCATTGTGTGGATGGAATAAAGCAGGTCGTAAATAGACTACCATTGACGAGTTATGTTTGTTTACGTTTTATTTATCGAGGAAGTAAATCACCAAATTATGCATGGAAAGCGATTCCATACATTCCCAATGTGGTGTTCCTGTAGCTCAACTGGTAGAGTATTGTGTAATATCATAATGTAGGGTTCACACCAGACGCGGTAGAGGTGGCAAGCGCAAGTGATTTGCACGTTAAGTCAATGCAAAGACGCGATTAGGCATCCTGTGGCGCGAATTGCGCGGAATGCAATACGCGAATTAAAAAATCTAAACTTTGACGGATTTCCGCGCCGCTTTAGTACTGACGTGATTACAGGAAGCGAGCGGAGTCTCAGCGGAGTCTCAGAAGCCCCTCCCATGACGCGAATTTCCGCGTGAATGTCTCGAATGACTAGAATTTCACGTGCGAATGAAGCGAGTAAACTCAAATGTTCAAGCGTCCAACTATGCGCGAATAGCGCGTTTTTGCCGCCTCTACCGCAGTTGGTGTGAATGCACCATAAGAGTACACACATACCGCTAAACTGCTTTACTCCATTTAAAGCCCGGAGTATTGTCTGTTTTTTACGTGTACACGAACGTACATGCATGATCGAATGCACAGCCTTGCAAAATATAGTTTATTTGACTCGCACGTGTACACAAATTTTCGCCGCATGCGAATCCGACAAAATGCAATGAATCACCTGGTCTACATACTACACTCTCCTGTAGACACACGCACGACCTATGCATGCAATATACACAGAATTTCAAAAATCTGGTGGTGGTACGCATCAGTGGGGGCCGGTGACTTCTTTTTTAAGGGTGGACGATGCGAAGTTCGTCACAACATGGATGTAGCCATGCAGTCAAGTGTGGTTCGTAATTTCTAAATATGTGTTTGTTGCATCGAGTGAACCTGTGTGTGCATCACGTGTCTTGTCAAAATAAGTGCCTGTTGCAGACGCATCTAAAGGATTTATGATAAAAGAGACGCTCGCGTTTGCCAGATACTCGGATAATCTCATGCGTAATTAGAGTTTACTTTTAAAGGGGGTGTCTTGCATGTATTTTGAACGTGAGCATCTCTTTTATCATAAACGGTTTTGATTCGTGTGCAGCAGGCACTTATTTTGACAAAACACGTGATGCACATGGTTCACATGACACAACAAACACATATTTTGAAAAAACGAGCAACACACATGAGTGACACATCTTTTGAATTTGCGCCCCTCAGAAGAGCAGTCACGAGCCGCCACTGGTACGCATACTGTACCCACTTTTCTGATGACGAAAATTGTGTCACACGCACTGTACGCCGACCCTTGCGTACACGTAAAAATGTATGTATACTATAATTCGGCCTTTAGTCATTTTGGAAAAAGCATCTGCCAAATGCAAATAATGTAAAATAGTATTCTGGATCACATTAAGACCGATAAGAATTTTGGGAATTGTGGTGTGGGATTTGCGCCGAGCACAGTTTTGCATAACAAAGCAGGCTGCTTGTGCAAATAACCGGATTGATCAGTGGCCACAAATCATTCCTAGTAAATTCCCCCTTACAGACATCAAATTTTCCATCATTTCCTCTCACCTCTCTTTCTGTTCTCAGTTACACTATATAGGCCGGCCAGCCTCTGTTGCTATGCCTGTATCCTAACCTACTTCTCCAGCCCTGAAATAGCACTTGGGGGTTGCTCAGGTCTATCAGACCTCTTTTGGGGATTGGAAAATGAGGTCTGTCCTACAGCTTGCCTCTCGTTTTCATTTCGTCTCCCCAGACGGTCCTTTGGGTTTATGCAGTGGCATATCTCTGTGTTCAAAAATACACAGGGTGTATTTGCGAGCGTGCCCGTTAATGCAGTTTACCAACCTTAACCAGTTTTTGTGCCATTGTCTGAGCGTCTGACAGATGAATAGGTGATGTTTGTGTTCCAGAAACCATTTGACCTTATTGGAATTTTAGCCTGACAACCACATCCTCTTTAAGAGAATGGATAGTTTACACATATAGATGCTTTCGCATGCTCAAACATGTTGCTCAAACATGTTGACATCTCCATTTTATCTTAACTCAAATATATCATTACAAAATATCTTATTAAATATCTATAAATATCTTATTACAACATGAGCTCATACTGTACATCACTTCGACTTATATATGAGTCTAAACAATGTCAATCTAAAATAGCATCATGCCTTGAGTAAATCAACTGCAAAGGGCTGCTGCATTGAAGCTTTCAGGATCCATTAAACAGCTTCGCTGAACCTCTGCAGAATCCCTCTGAGATTTTAAATAGCACTAGACACATTAACAAAACTGATTTGCTCATCTTGACCCTCAGAGCTTCCTTCAAACATGCTATTGGTTGACCCTACTGGTCAATGTCCAATGGGTCTCCTGGGAAAGCCGCTATAGTGAAAGCATTATTGGATCCACATACCGAAAGGCATCATTCATATGCACCGCAAGAGTCTCTCGCTCCATGGCGGCCTCAGTATTAGCATATCGCCATTCCAGTGAACCAATCAGCTGATAAGATGGAAACCCACATGAATGGGTCAATGTTACATTAGCATTTAGGATAATGACACTAGTGTGCCAACAAACAATAGGCACCGTCATCTGTTTGTATTACTGCGAATTTCGAGCAAATGTATTTGTGTCGCCTTATTTTATTATTACTAAGCTCAACTTCATTAATGTTTTATGAAATCTGCAGAATGAACATTAGGGGCTTTTAACGTTAATTATTTACTAAGTAAGATTAAATAAAGCATCACTTATCTACCATCATAATCATATAGATTATTAGAGTAGTTAAACACAGTCACACACCCACAACAAATACATGCTGAGATAATCTTCTATAGAACAGACATTAAGTTTAAATCAAAAGCAAAACGAAGGAAAAATATTTTTACTACATATTTTCTCTAAAGTTATTATTGTACAGTGTTTTAGCCTTGGCTACTATCCAAGTGATGTTTTTCATGCAATTACCAGATAACAAAGCAGTCACAACCGGCACGCCAACATTCCTCTACCTCTTGGTATCTGTTGCAGTTATACATTTTGGCAATCAGAGTAGCGCTCATGTTTCTTTGATGTAGGTTGCAACTCAGGTGATTGCATTAAAAACTGCATTTTCTCTGTAACTGCTCCTTTAGAATCAGATAAAGTTTTGGTTATGCAAGATAAACGTAGATGCCTACAAGTCACAGAGTTCCTATTTCCGCCCTCATCGATCTGATCTGGCTAATCGTCAGTTTGGCCGGTGTTACTATGGCAACAGGGGGTTGGCAGCAACAAGGCGGGCACAGAAAGGTCTATGAATCTACCCGTGCTGTTTGGGGCATTTGCATCACCTTGCAGATTCTCCCACATATTCCAGCCTTTACCATATGATGCAATATGTAGTCAGAGCTTTTGCACCTTAAGTGCTTCTTGACAGTCTGTTTGAAAGGTTTTCAAGGAAAGCGAAAGATAAAGAGTGAGAGAGGAAGAATTTAGTGCAATTCATGTGTGAATGATAATGCGTGACAAAGTGAACACTTTTTTCTTTAATATGAATCTTGCTGTAATTGTAAAGTGTTGTGCCTCTCTTCATAAAGTTGAACCTCATGACATGAAATCATTTACTGTAGGTTTAGTGATAAATAATACAAAAGAATCAGGTTTAGTTTAAAAAATACTTTAATAAATCATTTTGAGCTATAGGTGTTGGGAGACAATTAGATATTCCCAATACTGTAATATTTTTCTTATGCTAGGAATCAGTCTTTTTCATATGAATATTTTTGGAAAAAGCAAGATCAGCATTTCTATAAGACAAAACATACTGTAGCATTAGGGTGAAGCACACTCAATTGTTCAAAAACAAAAGGAGAATATAATTGCTCAAACCACCAATGGAGATAAAACATAAAAAGCAATGACTATGCACATTTCTGATTCTATACTGTGCACATTAATATATAAAAACTAAACTAAACAAAATTGGATATTACTCAGAGATGTAATATTGCATTGCCAGATCTCTGCAGATTCTCACCCCGCGCACAGTTACGCAGATACACACTGTTTGCATCAGTTGTGCTTGTGGGAGTTTTGGTGGGAAGAGCACGGTGGTTGAGGTTGCATGTTTGGCAGGCGTGAGGGTGGGCAGGTGCGGTCTCAGTTGAAGAGAAAACGCAGCACCATCTGGCACAGGGATCCCCGTCCCGGTGGGAGGAGAGGGTGAGATGGAGGGATGAAGGGCAGCGGAGGAGTATGATCAAGGTAATTACTACAGCGCCTCAGATTAGAGTGGTGGAGAAAGGGAGGGAACCCCCCGATAGTGTGCGTACTAGGGTAGGATGGTAGAATTGTAACACCCCATATCTGCTCATCGAAGACAACTGGGTGAAAATGTTTTGCTGGAGAAAAACTGTGTGGTCTGTGCTTCAAATAGGAATTTTTCTATCTTATATTTAACCTTCTAATTTGTCTAATCCGCTTTATATGCATTAAAAAAACATTCTTTAAATGTACACTCTTAGAAAAAGGTACAAAAGATGTCACTGGGACACAAATGTCCCAGATATAAGCACTCTTTAGATACAAAGATGTACTTTTTGAAACCCCAGTGACAACTTTTGTACCTTTTTTACTTCAGTGAATTAATACAGTAAGAAAAGGCACATTAGCTGTGCTGGAATGCGAGCAGGTGGTGTGACTCGTGTGACAGGAATGTTGCATTTGTCGCCACGCGGGGACAGGCCCGCACCTGCCCGGGCACTTTTCTCACCGCGTCTTTGCTTCACGACGTGCCAGTGACAAGTCAAAACGGGTGGCGATGGGAAACCGCACGCCGACCGAAACGAAACTCGAGGATGACTCGGGCCACTCCTGTCTTGTGTGTCTATCTCTTTCTAAGACCTTAAAAAGCATGACATAATAATCAGTGGTGAGAAGGCAATTAGTAGAGGTTTCAGTAGCATTAGGTGTTTAGGTGATCTGGGTGCGTTTGAACTGCAGGAAAGCGTGAAGCCGATCTTTATCTTAAAAGGCCATTGAGTGATCTAGAGAGATTTAATCGTACGACAACGTCAGGGGCGTTTGTTCACCCGTTGGGTCTCTGTTGCCGTTGTCTAATTTCATTGCCTGTCAATCACAGGCTATGTTTACAGCCTCTCAGACCATTCTTCAAGTGTCTGAATGCGCGTTTGATTTTTCACAAATGGAAGATCAAAGCGTATGTCTAAAGAGTTAGACACACTTTAAAGTCATCAGAATGAAAGAATGTCACGACGAGAGACCGCTGATTTGAAGGCAGCTATACATAAAAGCTGCAATTACACAAAACAGGGGGTAACGTCCTGATCGAGAGGTCTGCGGTTAGCATACACTACAGGAAAACATGACTGTATGTATGTTCAGTTGATGCAAAAGATAAAGCACTGTGACTCTTGCACACATCTAAATTAGTACTAGGAAATAAACTCGGCAGGCCAGAGAGGTAGTTAAACAGTAGTTACTTAAAGTAATCTCTAATCTTTCTCTCTCCCTCTTTCTTAGGTGTACTGCTTGACATCCAGAAACACTTCGATGTTAAAGACAGTGGAGCAGGGCTGTTGCAAACAGGTAAGTCTCAAATAATCCCATAATTATGTGGTTTTGCAATCATGCAGTGTGCACATACACAGACAAACTCACTGACTAATCACTGACATGAACTGGAAGAGAGAACTAGAAGCCATTAAGCTCCCTGTAGCTGGAGTGACGGGGGTAACAAAAGAGGAAAACTATGGATCAGGTGGTGCCCACCACTCCCCCCTCATCCCCAAAGCCTGTGTAATTGACTGTACTTGATGCACTTGTTTGGCTTTAACAAACCAGGGGACTGTCACAGTTGTACTATGATCCTACCATTTGTACATTGTTTGGAAACAAGACACGGTTTTTTGATATTTCCATACGGAAGATTCCAGTACGCCTCAAAATGCCCCACTGCAGTGAGGTACAGAGGAAACAGTTAATGTTTTGGTACTGCTGCGGATGGCCGAGTGGATTTTGTTAATGGGAGGAAAAGACGAGTTTATTCTGGAGCACACTGAGCTTTTGTTAAATCAGCGATGCGTATTTTATAATGGCTAAAATAAAAAAATGGCTATAAATTGTCTGCACATTATACGCAACTGACAGTGATGTGTAACGCGTTATGACATCATTAAATGTTATTTGTGGTTGGTGACAAATCAGTAGAGGTATACAAGAGGGGCTTGAATGAGAGGATTCAGTGTTGAAACAGCACTGAACTATGGAAACGGTTTATGCTGCGAGTCGGGTCAGGCGGGGGTATTTGGAAGCTGTTGGGTTGGGCTTCCTGAACTGGGCTGGGTCCACGTCAAATGGCTTTTGTAAAGGAGAGTCACTGTGTGGAGGTCTTTCTGGAGAGCTGGGATTCAAACGCTAGCACACATAAACCATACCTGTCTGCATGTTCAAAACACACATGCATATGTGGTTGTGTGAACACACACTCACAGTCCCACTGTGTTATACACATAGGCAAGAATATATACAACAAGCACACATACTCTAACACATACAGAGCCTCATTGACAAGCTGCATAGTCTGTGATGTCAGGGATTTAGATCCAGCTCCATTCATTAAATTAAAAATAATAAAATAACCGGCCTGAACAAACATTTACTCATAAATCATACTTCCAGTATTTAAGAGTGGAGATAGAGGGCTTAGCAATATAAACTTCAGTAGCCTATATGTGATGTGATCTGGGCAAACCCATCACATTTGACCAATTTTAGGTTTTGGAATCCATATAAAATCCTAAATTCAATCTCAACCCTTCTCTTCTGCTCAGAGTTTCTGTGGGATGAGGGTTACCATCCAAACATTTTATGTGTAGTTAGTGGCCCGCATCCTACACCACTCAGCTGCCACCTAGAGAAATATGAGCTGGGTAAAGTCCCTTTGTTCAGCAGTGCATGTTTACAGAGGACAGAAAGTGCCCGTGGCTGGCTTTGTTTGGCCCCTGATCCCGGTCTGACCTCAGTCTTCACACAACGCAACGGAATTTCAGACGCTTCAGCCGATGACTGTGAACCACTGTGTGAAAGATTTGTATTGGGTGGCGTGAGATCAGCTGGAGCGTGTCCTATTATGACATTTGCTTCACAAAACTGCACTTTTAGTCTGCCTGTGTCTGCATTTAAGTATATTTGCTTGTGTACTCCTGAAAGTTTACAAAATGAACATCCAGAAACTCTCCAGCGGTTTAAAAGAAGCAGTCTCTCCAAAGTCCTTGTCTGACTGTTGATGCTTGGCTACCACTTTACATACACCCTCATCCATACGCATCTTTGGTGAGCAAGATTTCCCAAAATCTACTGACTTTAGCAAAGTGCACGTGTCATGAAGAGATGTTGAAATTAACATTTTAAAAATGAATAGTGGAATAGCTGACTATAGCCACTATGCAATAAAACACAGGAGGTGAAATACAGTGACAGGTTTGGGGAGAAAGCTTAATGTAATATAATTCAACTCTTTTGAGAATCAATCCGTCATTATGCTGTGCGATTTTATTAACAAAAGGCTGTAAATACACAGTAAAATCTCTGAATGATGGCCTGTGGGATGGCTGGAGTATCAGGTACCACAAAGATGATGTCATACTGCAAACAAAGAGACACTCAGGCGTTACCTCAACACATGAATCAGGCTCGCTGCATCACAGATTTACCAAAGCATGTATATTTTAAAACAAAGGAGACGAGTGATTCAGTGACAACACTCTGCAAACATATTTTTATGTGAATTGGTCATAAAAAGCATATGGACACTTTATGACATCATCAATGATTTACAAATTTACTTCATTAAAATCAAAACCAGGACCATTGGCGGTTTTCTGTGTCATTTTTGTAATAAATTTAGTCCTGTATCCTAAATAGTATTCGAAATTAGAATTGTATGCCCATATCCTTGTTAAAAGCTGTATGGTTAATGTTCCAAGTACAAGCATACTCTTTTGCCCTGCACATAAATGTATATACATTCTCTTAACTCTTTCTACGCCATTGACAAGTTATTTCATTAATTCAGAAAAAAACATTTTAACGGTAATCTTTTAAAGGTATTTTTGTGGTAATCTGTAATTATGATATTTTCCTATAGATGATCCAATTTATAAAAAAGCAAAAATGAATTTATTTAATTTTAAACTCTGTGTATGTTTTGATATTCGTTTTAAATCTGATCTCTAAGAAAATTCCTCTACAAATATGCAGTTATTTAAGCTTTTTGCTCCAAATTTGGTATTTTTTAAGAAACCGTCCCATATTTGAGAGGTTATAAAAAGAGAACATATAAAGATATGATGAAACTTTTTCCCCATTTTTTTTTTCTTTGAAAGCAGAGGGTCTGTTCTTTCATTTGATATATTTGTATGTTTATACAGTACTGTGCAAGTCTTAGGCCACCATGCTACCATTAGATGTGTTATTTTTGCAATTTTATAGTAATCTTATATAAATATTTCTCAGGTTCTTTATTAGAATACAACCAGAAAATACAGGATATGTGTATGTAGTATTAAAAACTGTATAAAAGTATAAGCTGAAGTGTCAAGTATTTAAGGTAAACTCCCCTTTCACTTGAGCAATAGCAGGAAACTACAGAATCTCTTAAACCTAAATTAAATTAAATCCTAATTTTTATTTCTAAACAAATGACTTCAGTCTCCTCAAAAAAGCTCAAGATGTGTTTCATGCCAAGAGGGGTCACACTAAATAGTTCTGAAAATTATTTTGTTTTTAATTTTGTGTACAAATTTCCTGTATTTTCTGTTTGTATTTTAAAGAGTGAAAAATAAATATGGATGGACATTAAAACTTTGCTAAAACAACAAAGCTGGTGGTGGTGGCCTAAGACTTTTGCACAGTACTGTATATTTATAGAAAATTTTTTTGTACATTTTGTGAAACGTTTGTGAAAATCACAAAAATGCTGACAACTTTTTTTTTTAAAAAGGCTGGTGGGGAATGAGTTAACATAAGAGCATAAGTAGGCAAATTTGAACACAGCAAAAGTGATTTTCATGGATATGATAAGTCTGTTTACACAGGTGTACTCGCATTTGTAAGTCCAGGTGTACATATTACCTATGGGCAAAAAACGTTTGACAACCAGAAAGGTGTCATTTTTTGGCTTTATTATGTACAATAGTCTTGTTTAATCATTTGAAACATCAAACATCTATTTATGAAATGTTTTTATGAACTGAAAAAAAAGTCACTTCCTACATTCATTCATGTTTAAATCTGTCTGATATGTCTAAATAGGGGTACTGTATGTAAAATAATGGTCAAAAAAACAATACAGCATGCATACTGTGTTAGTTTTTTGAGTGATGGCCAGTGTTATTTTCTAAACAAATGCATGTCTATACTTAAGAATGACACGTAGGCAGCCCTCATGTAAGCTTATTTGGACAATATTGACTTTACCAGGCTATACAGAATGTACTCAAAATGATTACTTATGCATTTCCTTACCCTGGCTAAATTTGACCCCTACCTTTATCACCGTTATTCATAGATCCTCAATTCAGATAGGTGGGAAAGAGCAATTATTGTTGACTCAGAACTTGAAATGAAATGTTTGCAGGCGCATAACCCTCAGGCTGTTTTGGATATCTGTGAGATGTGAAAGAGGATAAAGAAATGGAACTAATAAGATGGAATGAGGAAAGAGGAGAGTGTTAACTTGGCTGTTATTACTGTCCTGAGGGCACCTTGCGTTCTTTTGTTTGGTAGGTGACATCGGCATTTGGGGGTTGGGTGTGGGAAATCTGGATGGCCACTCTACGTCTATTAGAGAAATATTTGCTGTAGATGGATGGAGAGGAGTTTCAGACAGGTGAATGTTAAAATATCCTGAGGCCTGCAGGTCAGTTTAGTGTGGAAGAGGAGGGGTGGTCTGTCGGCTGGAGTCCAATACAACCGAAAAGCATGGACTGGCTTTTATAATAGAGTATTTTGGAATTGTTTCAAGCATTTACATACACTACAAGACACTATATTTTATAACATTCGTGAGCAGTTAGTGTATTACTGTGCAGTTGCTACTGTAGGCTGCCTATGGATGAAATAAGATAAAATCAGTTCACGCTCTTCCATCCTAGACCACACTACATTCACACACTTTACCAACCCAAGAGTCAAGAGGTTAGTGCCCTTCAGTCAAAGATGGCAGGTCTTGTCTGCATGTAAGGTGTACGTCTACAGCCATTGCTCCCTGTGCCATCTGTCGCTTCTGGAGCGAGGGCCGGTGCTGAACCCTGACACGACTCCGCTGTGTCCATGTCTCTGTCTAGCCGCTCAGTCTGGAGCATTTGTGTCCCATATAACAGCCGTCTGTGGCCAGTTAGTCTGTGCCGAGCGACTGTAGCCCAGGTGCATGACTATATCCACCCGGACAAAGAATGTGCTATATTCAGGACTTTGAATGTGGAAGAAATTTCTAAGTGTCAGGATATTGACTTACATAGCCATGAGCCATCAAAAGACATTATTTCAACGGTGACATGTCTTACCGCACATTCACACAGGCTTCCTATTCTACTGTACTTCCATTGGATGTTTATACAGGCACAATTTTTCCCTTCTCGGATTTCGTTTTAATGGCGGACCCTACGGTTTCTGATGTCTTTGCACTGGGCGGAGGGGAGCTACCGTATCTGTGTATGATCAGCTGTTCACACTTAAACCTCGACTGTACCCCAATATCCTCCCACCCACCCATCTCACTCTCTGTCTGTCTCAGATTGATTAAGTGTTTGACAGGACACATTGCTTTGTGGCTGTTTCTGCTGCATTGTCAATTTGATAGACATCATAAAAAAAAACAAGAATAAATAGAACTAGATAGGTACATTTCCTGAAGAAAATGTGAGTGGTGCTTGCCGTGGCAAAATTCTGGGGACCATATATGATTATACTCCAACCCAAAAGTAAAACGATCCAACTCCCGTGTCTCTACGATGTTCTGATGCCGAGATATAAGGCTTTGTTTACTCTGTTGCTAGGGTACTGTATTTGGTTGCTAGGGGAAAAAATTGCATCCCATAGTGATTACACTCTGAGTCACGAGTCAAACGGTCCAACCCCCGTGTCTCTACGATTATTTGATGCGGAGATATAAGGCTTTGTTTACTCTGTTGCTAGGGTACTGTATTTGGTTGCTAGGGAAAAAAATGGCATCACATAGTGATTACACGCCGAGTCATGAGTCAATCGGTCCAACCCCCGTGTCTCTACGATGTTCTGATGCAGAGATATAAGGCTTTGTTTACTCTGTTGCTAGGGTACTGTATTTGGTTGCTAGGGAAAAAATTGGCATCCCATAGTGATTACACTCTGAGTCACGAGTCAATCGGTCCAACCCCCGTGTCTCTACGATTATTTGATGCGGAGATATAAGGCTTTGTTTACTCTGTTGCTAGGGTACTGTATTTGGTTGCTAGGGAAAAATTGGCATCCCATAGTGATTACACTCTGAGTCAAGAGTCAAACGGTCCAACCCCCGTGTCTCTACAATGTTCTGATGCGAAGATATAAGGCTTTGTTTACTCTGTTGCTAGGGTACTGTATTTGGTTGCTAGGGAAAAAAATGGCATCCCATAATGATTACACTCTGAGTCACTAGTCAAACGGTCCAACCCCCGTGTTTCTACGATGTTCTGATGCGGAGATATAAGGCTTTGTTTACTCTGTTGCTAGGGTACTGTATTTGGTTGCTAGGGAAAAAAATGGCATCCCATAATGATTACACTCTGAGTCACTAGTCAAACGGTCCAACCCCTGTGTCTCTACGATGTTCTGATGCGGAGATATAAGGCTTTGTTTACTCTGTTGCTAGGGTACTGTATTTGGTTGCTAGGGAAAAAATGGCATCCCATAATGATTACACTCTGAGTCATGAGTCAAACGGTCCAACCCCCGTGTCTCTACGATGTTCTGATGCGGAGATATAAGGCTTTGTTTATTCTGTTGCTAGGGTACTGTATTTGGTTGCTAGGGAAAAATTGGCATCCCATAATGATTACACTCCGAGTCACAAGTAAACCGGTCCAACCCCCGTGTCTCTATGATGTTCTGATGCAGAGATATAACTGTTTGAATTTTATGTTGCTAGGGTGCTCAAAAGTGGTTGCTAGGGGCGTGGCTTAAAAGCTTTGGGAATATCCTGATAGACTGATTGGATGTCTGAGTAAAATGAGCCCACCCCCTTGTCTTTACGACATTGTAAAGCAAAGATATCCCATCTGGAACTTTTTTATTCCCTTATATGGGCATGTTTCCTGCTCCATTATAAGTCAATGGGAAATTTCGGGTGCCTCTTACATCCCAGGGGTACAACTTACACCCCAATGTGATCCATGTTCTTACAGAGTCTACCACCCTCTTCAAATAATGTAACCCACATGTTTCTACAAAATCCTCGCTCGTACCTATGACCCGTCAAAGTTTTTGCAATGTTAAGTCTATGGGATTTTCCCCCATTGACTTTTCATTGGGGCACTTTTGGGCGCCTCTTACACCCCAGGGGTACAACTTACACCCCATTGTGATATATGTTCTTACAGAGTCTACCACCCTCTCCAAATGTTGTAACCTACATGTTTCTACAAAATCCTCGAGTGGAGCTATGACTCGTCAAAGTTGGGCTCAATGTTAAGTCAATGGGATTTTTCGGGTGGTTTTTCGCCCCCCTTTCGTAAATCCTGCACCCGATCGCTTATAAAAGTCATAGCAGTCGTGTCCTTAATAAGCCCGTTGATTTGAGCCCTGTTTCATGGGTCTACGACAAACCGTGCGGGACGAGTTAGGTGCCGAAAAAACGTGCAGATGTAAGAATAAAATATAATAATAATAACTAGATAGGTACATTTCCTGAAGAAAATGTGAAGTGGTGCTTGCCGTGGCAAAATTCTGGGTAACATATATGATTATCCTCCAAGCCAAAAGTAAAACGATACAACTCCCGTGTCTCTACGATGTTCTGATGCGGCGATATAAGGCTATGTTTATCCGGTTGCTAGGGTACTGTATATGGTTGCTAGGGAAAAATTGCCATCCACTAGTGATTACTCTCCGAGTCACGAGTCAAACGGTCCAACCCCCGTGTCTGTACAATGTTCTGATGCGGAGATATAAGGCTTTGTTTACTCTGTTGCTAGGGTACTGTATTTGGTTGCTAGGGGGAAAATTGGCATCCATTGGTGATTACTCTCCGAGTCACGAGTCAAACGGTCCAACCCCCGTGTCTCTACGATGTTCTGATGCGGAGATATAAGGCTTTGTTTACTCTGTTGCTAGGGTACTGTATTTGGTTGCTAGGGAAAAAAATGGCATCCACTAGTGATTACCCTCCGAGTCACGAGTCAAACGGTCCAACCCCCTTGTCTCTACGATGTTCTGATGCGGAGATATAAGGCTTTGTTTACTCTGTTGCTAGGGTACTGAATTTGGTTGCTAGGGGAAAAAATGGCATCCACTAGTGATTACCCTCCGAGTCACGAGTCAAACGGTCCAACCCCCGTGTCTCTACGATGTTCTGAGGCGGAGATATAAGGCTTTGTTTACTCTGTTGCTAGGGTACTGTATTTGGTTGCTAGGGAAAAAATTGGCATCCCATAATGATTACACACCGAGTCACAAGTCAAACGGTCCAACCCCCATGTCTCTACGATGTTCTGATGCGGAGATATAAGGCTTTGTTTACTCTGTTGCTAGGGTACTGTATTTGGTTGCTATGGAAAAAAATGGCATCCCATAGTGATTACACTCTGAGTCACGAGTCAAACGGTCCAACCCCCGTGTCTCTACGATGTTCTGATGCGGAGATATAAGGCTTTGTTTACTCTGTTGCTAGGGTACTGTATTTGGTTGCTAGGGAAAAAATTGGCATCCCATAATGATTACACTCCGAGTCACGAGTCAAACGGTCCAACCCCCGTGTCTCTACGATGTTCTGAGGCGGAGATATAAGGCTTTGTTTACTCTGTTGCTAGGGTACTGTATTTGGTTGCTAGGGAAAAAATTGGCATCCCATAATGATTACACTCTGAGTCACGAGTCAAACGGTCCAACCCCCGTGTCTCTACGATGTTCTGATGCGGAGATATAATGATATGTTTACTCTGTTGCTAGGGTACTGTATTTGGTTGCTAGGGAAAAAATTGGCATCCACTAGTGATTACATGCCGAGTCACAAGTCAAACGGTCCAACCCCCATGTCTCTACGATGTTCTGATGCGGAGATATAAGGCTTTGTTTACTCTGTTGCTAGGGTACTGTATTTGGTTGCTAGGGAAAAAAATGGCATCCACTAGTGATTACCCTTCGAGTCACAAGTCAAATGGTCCAACCCCCGTGTCTCTACGATGTTCTGATGCGGAGATATAAGGCTTTGTTTATGCTGTTGCTAGGGTACTGTATTTGGTTGCTAGGGAAAAAACGGCATCCACTAGTGATTACCCTCCGAGTCACGAGTCAAACGATCCAACCCCCGTGTCTCTACGATGTTCTGATGCGGAGATATAAGGCTTTGTTTACTCTGTTGCTAGGGTACTGTATTTGGTTGCTAGGGGCGTGGCTTGGAGGTGGCCAATGATGTGCCCAATTGTTACACCCCTAGTCACAAGTAAAATGGTCCAACCCCCGTGTCTCTACGATGTTCGGATGTTGAGATATAACTGTTTGAATTTTATGTTGCTAGGGTGCTCAAAAGTGGTTGCTAGGGGCGTGGCTTAATACCTATGTAAGGATCCTGAGGGACTGATTGGATGCCTGAGTAAAATGAGCCCACCCCCATCTCTCTATGACACTGTGGTGCAAAGATATCCATCTGGGCATTTTATAATGGCAGTCTATGGGAGATGTTGCTAGG
The DNA here is from genome assembly GCF_027580225.2 of Misgurnus anguillicaudatus. Lineage (NCBI taxonomy): Eukaryota > Metazoa > Chordata > Actinopteri > Cypriniformes > Cobitidae > Misgurnus > Misgurnus anguillicaudatus. The sequence continues at coordinate 33,211,516 of NC_073358.2, forward strand.
GTGCCCAAAATTGTTGCTAGGGGCGTGGCTTAATAGCTCTGGGATGATCCTGAGAGACTGATTGGATGCCCGAGTGAAATGAGCCCACCCACTTATCTCTACGACACTGTAAAGCAAAGATATCCCATCTGGAACTGTTTTATTCCCTTATATGGGCATGTTTCCTGCCCCATTATAAGTCAATGGGAATTTTCGGGTGCCTCTTACACCCCAGGGGTACAACTTACACCCCATTGTGATCCATGTTGTTACAGAGCCTACCACCCTCTTTAAATGTTGTAACCCACATGTTTCTATAAAATCCTCGAGCGGAGCTATGACTCGTCAAAGTTGGGCGCAATGTTAAGTCAATGGGATTTTTCGGGTGGTTTTTCGACCCCCTTTCGGAAATCCTGCACCCGATCCCTTATAAAAGTCATAGCAGACGTGTCCTCAATAAGCCGGTCATTTTGAGCCCTGTTTCACTGGTCTACGACAAACCGTGTGGGACGAGTTACGCGCCGAAAAAGTGTCCAGATATAAGAATAATAAATAAACTAGATATTAAAGTTTGAAGACAAACTTTATGTTGGCTTGAAAAAGCGTAGCTTGAACGTTTAAAACGGTTTGACAGAAGTTTAGTTTAGTAGGCTATCTGGCTGTTAGAATGTTTAAGTATGAAGGTAGCATGATTAGCATGAAGTTAGCCTGATGTTAGCATGATTAGCATGAAGCTAACATGTGTCATGGTCCTGTCAGACATCCGTGCTAGATGTAGGTCTGAGTGCATCTGACAGGACCGTGGCAGTATCATGTTCTGTGTGGGGACATGTGGGATCACATTCTGTGTGTGGCTGCCACATGTTCCCGGTGTCTTGTTGCTGTCGTGATCTTGCCAGACCTTAGTGTAGATCAGGTCTATGTTCTGTGGGCAAGGTCAGGGCAGCAGTGTGTGTATGTGGGAACACGTGTGTTCACATCATATCTGTGTGACACGTGTTCCCAGTGTTTTGTGGCTGTCATGGTCTTGCCTGACCTTGGTTAGTATCCAGAGGGCAGGACCAGGGCAGCATTGTTTTATGTGGGAATACGTGTGTATTCACATCATATCTGTGTAACACGTATTCCCAGTGTCTTGTCACTTTTACCCTACTCCCTTATGTAATCATGTCTTAAGTGATTAATTATGTTCACCTGTTCCCCATTGATGTGGTGTCTTTATATTGCCCTTGTGTTCTCTGTGTGGTGTGCGTGCGTTGTTTGATGTCTGTTGATACAGTGTTCTTGTCTCCAGTGTCTTCCGAGTGTTTCTCGTATTCTGTTTATTTTGTGTTCCTACACAGTGTTTATGTTTACTTCTGTTTTTACCCCCTCGTGGGTGTTTTCAGTTTCAGTTTTAATAAATAGTTTATTTTTGTACATCTTGCATTTGGGTTCGTCTTCTGTTAATTTTCCATAATCCGGTTATACGAACCGTGACAACATGATGCTAGCATGATTAGCATGAAGCTAGCATGATGATAGCATGATTAGCATGAAGCTAGCATGATGCTAGCATGATTAGCATGATGCTAGCATGATTAGCATGAAGCTAGCATGATGATAGCATGATTAGCATGAAGCTAGCATGATGCTAGCATGATTAGCATGAAACTAGCATGATGTTAGCATGATTAGCATGAAGCTAGCATGATGCTAGCATGATTAGCATGAAGCTAGCATGATGCTAGCATGATTAGCATGATGCTAGCATGATTAGCATGAAGCTAGCATGATGCTAGCATGATTAGCATGAAGCTAGCATGATGTTAGCATGAAGCTAGCATGATGCTAACATGATTAGCATTAAGCTAACATGATGTTAGCATGATTAGCATGAAGCTAGCATGATGCTAGCATGATTAGCATGAAGCTAGCATGATGCTAGCATGATTAGCATGAAGCTAGCATGATGCTAGCATGATTAGCATGATGCTAGCACGATGCTAGCATGATTAGCATGAAGCTAGCATGATGCTAGCATGATTAGCATGAAGCTAGCATGATGCTAGCATGATAAGCATGATGCTAGCATGATTAGCATGAAGCTAGCATGATGCTAGCATGATTAGCATGAAGCTAGCATGATGTTAATATGATTAGCATGAAGCTATCATGATGTTAGCATGAAACTAGCATGATTCTAGCATGATTAGCATGAAGCTAGCATGATTCTAGCATGATTAGCATGAAGCTAGCATGATTCTAGCATGATTAGCATGAAGCTAGCATGATGTTAGCATGATTAGCATGAAGGTAGCATGAGGCTAGCATGATTAGCATGAAGTAAGCATGAGGTTAGCATGATTAGCATGAAGCTAGCATGATTTAACGTGAAGCTAGCATGATTAGCATGATGCTAACATGATTAGCATGACGCTAGCACTATTTAGCGTGCAGCTAACAAGATTTAACATGAAGTTAGCATGATTTAGCATGAAGTTAGCAAGATTTATTATGAAATTAGCATAAAGCTAGCATGAAACTAGCATGAAGCTAGTATGACTTAGCATGGAGCTAGCTATCCTAGCATGACCCAAAGACCCAACCCCCATGTCTCTATGATGTTCAGACCAAGAGATATAAGGCTTTGTTTATTATGTTGCTAGGGTGCTCAAATTTGGTTGCTAGGGGCGTGGCTTAATGCCTCAATAAGAATCCTATTAAGACTGATTGGATGCCTGAGTAAAATGAGCCCACCCCTATGTCTCTATGACACTCTGGTGTAAAGATATCCATCTGGGCTTTTTATAATGGTAGTCTATGGGAGATGTTGCTAGGGTACCCAAAATTGTTGCTAGGGGCGTGGCTAAATAGCTTTGGGGCGATCCTAAGAGACTGATTGGATGACTGAGTAAAATGAGCCCACCCCCATGTCTCTACAACACTCTAAAGTAAAGATATTCCATCTGGGACGCTTTCATTCCCTTATATGGGCATGTTTCCTGCCCCATTATAAGTCAATGGGAAATTTTGGGGGCCTCTTACACCCCAGGGGTATAGCTTACACCCCATTGTGATGTATGTTCTTACAGAGCCTGTCAGCCTCCTTAAATGTGGTAAGCCACAAGTTTCTACAAGTTTCTCACTCACAGCTATGACCCGTCAAAGTTTGTGTCAATGTTAAGTCAATGGAAATTTTGGGGTGTTCGAGCCCCCCGTTTAGGAATTCGGAAGGTCCCATCAGTTAGAAAAGATATAGCACACTAAGTCAGACCAGTCTGAAGGTCTGTGGAAAATTTGGTGCATGTAGCTTGAAAGCCCTAGGACGAGTTAGTGTCGGAAATTTAGTCTCAGAAGAAAGCGGAATAATAATAACTAGATATTAAAGTTTGAAGACAAACTTTATGTTGGCTTGAAAAAGCGTAGCTTGAACGTTTAAAACGGTTTGACAGAAGTTTAGTTTAGTAGGCTATCTGGCTGTTAGAATGTTTAAGTATGAAGGTAGCATGATTAGCATGAAGTTAGCCTGATGTTAGCATGATTAGCATGAAGCTAACATGATGCTAGCATGATTAACATGAAGCTAGCATGATGCTAGCATGATTAGCATGAAGCTAGCATGATGATAGCATGATTAGCATGAAGCTAGCATGATGCTAGCATGATTAGCATGAAGCTAGCATGATGTTAGCATGATTAGCATGAAGCTAGCATGATGCTAGCATGATTAGCATTAAGCTAACATGATGTTAGCATGATTAGCATGAAGCTAGCATGATGCTAGCATGATTAGCATGAAGCTAACATGATGCTAGCATGATTAGCATGAAGCCAGCATGATGCTAGCATGATTAACATGATGCTAGCATGATTAGCATTAAGCTAACATGATGTTAGCATGATTAACATGAAGCTAGCATGATGCTAGCATGATTAGCATGAAGCTAGCATGATGCTAGCATGATTAGCATGAAGCTAGCATGATGCTAGCATGATTAGCATGAAGCTAGCATGATGCTAGCATGATTAGCATGAAGCTAGCATGATGTTAACATGATTAGCATGAAGCTGGCATGATTAGCATGAAGCTAGCATGATGCTAGCATGATTAGCATGAAGCTAGCATGATGTTAGCATGAAGCTAACATGATGCTAGCATGATTAGCATGAAGCTAGCATGATGCTAGCATGATTAGCATTATGCTAGCATGATTAGCATGAAGCTAGCATGATGCTAGCATGATTAGCATAAAGCTAGCATGATGCTAGCATGATTAGCATGAAGCTAGCATGATGCTAGCATGATGCTAGCATGATGCTAGCATGATTAGCATGAAGCTAGCATGATGCTAGCATGATTAGCATGAAGCTAGCATGATGCTAGCATGATTAGCATGATGCTAGCATGATTAGCATGAAGCTAGCATGATGCTAGCATGATTAGCATGAAGCTAGCATGATGCTAGCATGATTAGCATGAAGCTAGCATGATGCTAGCATGATTAGCATGAAGCTAGCATGATGCTAGCATGATTAGCATGAAGCTAGCATGATGCTAGCATGATTAGCATGAAGTTAGCATGATGTTAATATGATTAGCATGAAGCTATCATGATGTTAGCATGAAACTAGCATGATTCTAGCATGATTAGCATGAAGCTAGCATGATTCTAGCATGATTAGCATGAAGCTAGCATGATTCTAGCATGATTAGCATGAAGCTAGCATGATGTTAGCATGATTAGCATGAAGGTAGCATGAGGCTAGCATGATTAGCATGAAGTAAGCATGAGGTTAGCATGATTAGCATGAAGCTAGCATGATTTAACGTGAAGCTAGCATGATTAGCATGATGCTAACATGATTAGCATGACGCTAGCACTATTTAGCGTGCAGCTAACAAGATTTAACATGAAGTTAGCATGATTTAGCATGAAGTTAGCAAGATTTATTATGAAATTAGCATAAAGCTAGCATGAAACTAGCATGAAGCTAGTATGACTTAGCATGGAGCTAGCATGAACCTAGCATGACCCAAAGACCCAACCCCCATGTCTCTATGATGTTCAGACCAAGAGATATAAGGCTTTGTTTATTATGTTGCTAGGGTGCTCAAATTTGGTTGCTAGGGGCGTGGCTTAATGCCTCAATAAGAATCCTATTAAGACTGATTGGATGCCTGAGTAAAATGAGCCCACCCCTATGTCTCTATGACACTCTGGTGTAAAGATATCCATCTGGGCTTTTTATAATGGTAGTCTATGGGAGATGTTGCTAGGGTACCCAAAATTGTTGCTAGGGGCGTGGCTAAATAGCTTTGGGGCGATCCTAAGAGACTGATTGGATGACTGAGTAAAATGAGCCCACCCCCATGTCTCTACGACACTCTAAAGTAAAGATATTCCATCTGGGACGCGTTTATTCCCTTATATGGGCATGCTTCCTGCCCCATTATAAGTCAATGGGAAATTTTGGGGGCCTCTTACACCCCAGGGGTACAGCTTACACCCCATTGTGATGTATGTTCTTACAGAGCCTGTCAGCCACCTTAAATGTGGTAAGCCACAAGTTTCTACAAGTTTCTCACTCGCAGCTATGACGCGTCAAAGTTTGTCTCAATGTTAAGTCAATGGAAATTTTGGGGTGTTTGAGACCCCCGTTTAGGAATTCGGAAGGTCCCATCAGTTAGAAAAGATATAGCACACTAAGTCAGACCAGTCTGAAGGTCTGTGGAAAATTTGGTGCATGTAGCTTGAAAGCCCTAGGACGAGTTAGTGTCAGAAATTTTGGGGGGAGAAAAAGAATAATAATAACTAGATAGAAAAGTTTGTTGACAAACTTTATGTTGGCTTGACAAAGCCTGGCCTTAACGTTTAAAACGGTTTGACAGAAGTTTAGTTTAGTAGGCTATCTGGCTGTTAGTATGTTTAAGTATGAAGCTAGCCTGATTTAGCATGAAGCTAGCATGATTAGCCTGAAGCTAACATGAAGCTAACATGATTCGCATGAAGCTAGCATCAAGTTAGCATGATTAGCATGAAGCTAGCATGATGATAACATGAATTAGCATGAAGCTAGCATGATGCTAGCATGATTTAGCATGAAGCTAACATGATGCTAACATGAATTAGCATGAAGCTAGCATGATGCTAACGTGAATTAGCATGAAGTTAGCATGATGCTAACATGAATTAGCAGGAAGCTAGCATGATGCTAACATGAATTAGCATGAAGCTAGCATGATGCTAACATGAATTAGCATGAAGCTAGCATGATGCTAACATGAATTAGCATGAAGCTAGCATGATGCTTACATGAATTAGCATGAAGTTAGCATGATGCTTACATGAATTAGCATGAAACTAGCATGATGCTAACATGAATTAGCATGAAGCTAGCATGATGCTAATATGAATTAGCATGAAGTTAGCATGATGCTAACATGAATTAGCATGAATTAGCATGAAGTTAGCATGAAGTTAGCATGATGCTAACATGAATTAGCATGAAGCTAGCATGATGCTAACAGGAATTAACATGAAACTAGCATGATGCTAACATGAATTAGCATGAAGCTAGCATGATGCTAACATGAATTAGTATGAAGCTAGCATGATGCTAACATGAATTAGCATGAAGCTAGCATGATGCTAACATGAATTAGCATGAAGCTAGCATGATGCTAACATGAATTAGCATGAAGCTAGCATGATGCTAACATGAATTAGCATGAAGCTAGCATGATGCTAACATGAATTAGCATGAAGCTAGCATGATGCTAACATGATATAGCATGAAGCTAGCATGATGCTAACATGAATTAGCATGAAGCTAGCATGATGCTAACATGAATTAGCATGAAGCTAGCATGATGCTAACATGAATTAGCATGAAGCTAGCATGATGCTAACATGAATTAGCATGAAGCTAGCATGATGCTAACATGAATTAGCATGAAGCTAGCATGATGCTAACATGAATTAGCATGAAGCTAGCATGATGCTAATATGAATTAGCATGAAGTTAGCATGAAACTAGCATGATGCTAACATGAATAAGCATGAAGTTAGCAAGATTTATTATGAAATTAGCATAAAGCTAGCATGAAACTTGCATGAAGCTAGTATGACTTAGCATGAAGCTAGCATGAAGCTAACATGACCAAAAGACCCAACCCCCATGTCTCTATGATGTTCGGATCCAGAGATATAAGGCTTTGTTTATTATGTTGCTAGGGTGCTCATATTTGGTTGCTAGGGGCGTGGCTTAATACCTCAATAAGAATCCTTAGAGACTGATTGGATGCCTGAGTAAAATGAGCCCACCCCCATGTCTCTGTGACACTGTGCTGCAAAGATATCCATCTGGGCATTTTATAATGGCAGTCTATGGGAGATGTTGCTAGGGTGCCCACAAATGGTTGCTAGGGGCGTGGCTTAATAGCTATGGGACGATCCAGAGAGACTGATTGGATGCCTGAGTAAAATGAGCCCACCCCCATGTCTCTATGATACTGTAAAGCGAAGATATTCCATCTGGAACGTTTTTATTCCCTTATATGGGCGTGTTTCCTGCCCCGTTATAAGTCAATGGGGAATTTTGGGGGCCTCTTACACCCCAGGGGTGAAACTTACACTCCAATGTGATGTATGTTCTCACAGTGCCTGCCACCCTCTTCAAATGTGGTAACCCACAAGTTTCTACAAATTACTCGCTTGCAGCTATGACCTGTCAAAGTTTGTCGCAATGTTAAGTAAATGGGACTTTTCGGAAGTTTTATGTCCCGTTTTAGGAATTCTGTAAGTCGGATCCCGTCAAAAAGATATAGCACACTTCTTTAGACCAGTCAGAATGTCCGTGGAAAATTTCGTGGTTGTAGCTTGAAAGCTGTCGGACGAGTTAGCCGCAGAAATTTTAGTCTCAGAAGAAGAAAAAGAATAATAATAATAATAAGTTTAAATACAATATCAGTATGTTGGCTTTGTCAAGCCAACATAATAAAAATAAGTTTAATAGCAATAACAATATATTGGCTTTTTCAAAGCCAACATAATTATAATAAGTATGAGCAATAGTAATAGTGATGCTTTGCATAAATGCAAGCACCACTAATAATATCCCTGAGCAATAGTAATAGTGATGCCTTGCATAAATGCAAGCACCACTAATAAATATGGCCAGAGACACAATGGGATAGATGGAACGCATGCGGAGGTGTACGGCATCTGCCTGTCAGTCACAATGCCAATGGCATAGATATGCAATGATCCAAAAATGAGTCAATGCAAAGAAAGCAAAACCAATTTCTCTTTCCATCAACCTAGTCTGACGGCGCTAATGAACAATCAATACACCATTCACATCTCTACAAATGCTATGAATAGATATGTAGGTCTTACTGATTCAGATCTGCATGACTGGTGGCTGTAGTGATGAGAAATGTATTTTAGGAGATTTTTAGGAGAAATAAGCCAACTTATCTTAATAGTGCAAAAATATGCTTTGTTTTCTTGAGAAACAAAAAAGGTTTTTCATATTATGTGGAATAATGAAAGTTTTAAGCCATATATCAAAGAGGGCACAAAGCCAAACCCCATCCATCCCCATTCAATAAAAAACCTGCAGCCAATCAAATCAAGCGTTATCCCCAAATCCAACAAGCATCCCACCACTTATTTGATTCAAAACAGCCTCTTTCCTTTTGTTTAAAGGTCTTGGACCGTTTCCATTTACAGTAAAAAATAATCACGGGAATAGAAAGAGTAAAAAAACATCAGACTGTCTCAGCTGTCTAAGAACATTATAGACTAAATACAAAATCATCTGTCCTGAAAAATCTCTCAGTGGTCATCACACCAATACCCAAAGTCCCTCAAACATTATAATAAGATTTAGACATTGCACAAATCCAGCTCCCTGCATAGTATTTTCGTGCATGACAAAAACGTCAACAAATCAATACAAGCTGACCGTCTATTTTCTGTCTCCAATGTACAGAACCACCCATCCACACACAATACAGCTCTGTTTCTCAAGGTCAAACCATTTATTGCATTCAGAGAGGGGAAACGTGGGTGTGATCCTTTAATAAATCATATGTCAACATTTACGAGTGTTTGATACCAATATGTGAGTAAATTTGTCACATTGATTTAAAAAAAATTGGACCTCAATTTACAGACATGCACATTTACGCACTCTGTCATTTGAACGCTGGCCTATCATTAGACGTACAGCTCCGTGTCAAAGAGGAAAACTCCACACCCGCTTTAAAAAAGCTCATATCCCACGCTCCTTACACACCAGCCACCAGCTATCACGCAGAGCCTAACCAGCTGTAAGCAAGGAAATTACAGGATATTATCGTTTCACGTCTCAATTCTGGTTTTTAACGAGACAAATTCAGTAAAAATACAGTTAAAAATTTCCCATGAATGCCCAGTTTAATTATATCTTTACTATCAAGAATTTTTAATATCAGATATGTCGTTTCCCGTGCACAAAACAGATTAAACTTCTAAATGTATGTTTTCATATGGATTCAATTTAAAGCATCCAGTGAAGTTTGTGGCGGCGTTAGTCTATATTTGGATGTGTTTAAAAGTCCAACTTCAGTTCATCAAAGAAAAGACCACCATAGCTGTTTGGATATAAATGTGTTGGTTTCCCCACCAGACTTAAAAGCGTTCTTAAGAGTTGTTCATCTCTTTTATCTGAGCAGCTTTTCTCCTCCTTACATCTGCTGAAAGGTACGAGGGGGTCTAAAGGCTTATACTGAGAACAGAGATGTGGTGATGAAAAGTGAAATGACCCGACACATTTACAACCACTTAAATACAAGAGTTCACCCCAACTTTGGCAGCACCAATTGTCATCCTGTTTAGCTCCATACAGCGTGGCTCAATACAGGGAACCTCGGCCCAACCCGTATAAAATGCACCAAAAACACATATACATTGTACACACCCACTTTAGCGAGCTTGAAGCCTAAAATAGTTTGTTTTGAAATGGTTTGCAATGAAGTAATTGAAAGGAATGCCGGTGATGGCAGCCCTGTGTGTTTGTGTTGCGGTATGAACGTCAGTTAAGGGGAAATTCTGACTGAGGTATGCATGAAGGTTAGGTGAGAAAAATTTGAAGGTGGAATGAGTCCCACTTTGTGCAGATACAGAGATTCATCTGGCATTAAAGATGCAGTGTGTAATTTTTAACTCTTGACAGAAATGCAAAATAATATACAAAACTATATTATCAGGGGTGTATAAAGACCTTTTTATAATGAACCGTTATGTTTTTATTACCTTAGAATGAGACGTTTTTATCTGCATACACCGAGGGTCACCTTACATGGAAGTCGCCATTTTGTGCCGCCATGTCTCTATAGAAGTCCTTAACGGACAAACTTTTTTACTAAGTTGTCTCCGCCGATAACATGTTTTCCAGTGGTGGCTACCGTAGCGAGGGGTGAGCAGTGGACTGAGCCGTTGATTGCAATTCGCAACCTTACCACTAGAATTTACACACTGCACCTTTAAATCATATAAGCACACATCCGATAGAAGGGCTTTAAAAACATCAGGTTAAAATCTTAAGCAATTCAGAACAGGTTTCTGACAGCCTCCATAAAGAATTCAACAGGAACTGTCAGGTTTTACTTTAAAGTGTTTAAGGTGGCATTTCTTTGGTAATTCCAAACCAATAGGAGAATATATATAACACCTCCCTTACACATTTCCTGTAAATAGGGTAGAATTCAGGTAGGAACGCAGTGTCACATGAAAAGGAATATTTGTCATTCATTCAGTGTTATGCATGTGAGAATGTGTGTTCATGGGTGTCTTCAAGGTTAGTCACTTCCATTTTTTTGTTTCAGTTTATTTGTATACTTTTACAATGTACATTGTTCCAAAGTGATGAAGAATAGTTTAATGACAAATCATTCTTTTAGATACATACATTCTGCTTTATGAATACAGTTTTATGCATTGTCTCTATTACCACAGAGACCGAGTGGCATTTCCTGTGCATTCCTCTCTAACAAACCATTTGTATACTAATAAGGTGTTTTACAATGCATGCAACACCCTTAAAGGAAAACACCATCGTTTTTCAATATTTGACTATGTTCTTACCTCAACTTAGATGAATTAATACATCCCTATCTTTTTTTCAATGCATGCACTTTTAATCTTCGTACGCGCCTTGTGAATGTGTTAGCATTTAGCCTAGCGCCATTCATTCCTATGGCTCCAAACAGGGATGAAGCCACCAAACACTTCCATGTTTTCCCTATTTAAAGACTGTTACATGAGTAGTTACACGAGTTAGTATGGTGGCACAAAATAAAACTTTTGTTTGGAGCCATAGGAATGAATTTGGGCTAGGCTAAATGCTAACACATTCACCAAGCACTGTACAAAGATTAAAATTGCATGCATTGAATAAAGAAAGGAATGTATTAATTCATCTAAGTTGAGGTAAGAACATAGTAAAATATTGAAAAACTGTGTTTTTTTCCTTTAATAATACCTGTAATTGTTGTAGTTTGGAACCTAAGTTGCATTTTCATAATAACTAATTTGCCATTTTTGTGTCTAAAAACAACCTGGGTATAGACGGCCTCATTTACCAGCACCAAAACGCATTACCATTTCCCGCTCACAGTCCCACAAACACCCACATGCACCACAAAACTACAGAGACACAACAGGACATTACAAGTGATGTACAGCCCATTAAACAGCATAATACACATGAAAGTGTCTGTTCTTAAGAAAACAATGCGTCCTTCCTGTCTTTCACTTTATGCTGACCCCCATATGTCTTATAAAACATTGTGTATTTGCAGTGTAGTACTCTTCACATGAATGTGAAATAAGAAGTCTGAATCTGTGGCGTCAGTTTGACCGAAATCAATAATTGTTGCCACCCTGGCCTTATAAATATACAACAACCTCATCGTTTTGACATGAGCCCATTCGTCTATATCAAAGCCTGTTTCGCTCAAGCACGTTTACAATGGGATGGGGGTGCGGAAAAAAATCTTTATGAACCTTCTTTCAACAGGACGTGGGGGTGGGTGGTTTGTGGACTTTCTGCCCCTGTGCTTATGGCAAAGAATTGTCATCAGCTATTAAGTTTTGAGCAGAACAGAGTAATAGTCGCTTAAAAGCTTTCCATGTTGGCAGCTGTGACACATCCATTTTCCTTGCTGCACTGATAGGAGGATATGAGAAGCGATTGTGCTTTTTGCCATTTTAAATATACTCTAAAAAATGCTGGTTTGTTTCAACCCACAGTTGGGTACAAACCTATGTTGGGTTGTTTCAGTTCAAAATGCTGGGTTGCTTAAAACCATGGTTGGGTAAAATATGAATTTTTTCTATGGTTTGTCCATATTTTACCCAGCAACCAATGCATTTTTTAGAGTGTATGCTTTATGACCACACTTTCAACCCAGCATTGGGGTAAAAAGGGACAAGCCAAGTCGTTGGGTTAAATTAACCCAGAAAATTTGATTCAACAGTGGGTAACAACAACCAAGCATTTTGGGTTAAAACAACCCAGCATAGGTTAAATTACAACCCAAGGGGCTGGGCTCATCCCTTTTTGACCCAACGCTGGGATTTTAGAGTGGGTTTTTATCTTGCTACAACCATAAACAGAGAAAGTACATAAAGAAACCTCTGTTTAATGAACGTTATTCTGTTTTTCATGAAAGAAGCTGAGCTTTGAAACTCATTGTACACTGCTTACTCTATACTTTCATCTGTTTATTTAAGTTTTATTTATTTTCCCTCGGGTAACTGCACATCCCCCTTTATTCCATTGAAGCCTTTATAGATCGTGAACACACAATAAGAAAAGGCGCATGCGTTCAAACACGCACACACAGAAATACACATAGGAGAACTTCCGTTAATGTAATTTCCTCAGCATCTGTTGCTCTGCACCTGCGATGTCCATTGACTGTCATTTGTCAGAACACGCTGAGGTATGAATAGATCAGACGTGAATAATTCACTGTGTCTGTAATGTGGTTTTCAAACATATTTGTATAGCAAACAGTGTATAGTAAATACTACAATCTTTTTTTATTTCCCATGAAATGTAACATTAAAGGTCACGTTCTTTCTGATCCCAAACCCTAGTTAGTGTGTAATGTTGCTATAATAGCATAAATAATATCTGTAAAATGATAAAGCTCAAAGTTCACTGCCAGGCGATATATTTTCTTTAACAGAATTCGCCTTTCAAAGCCTACAGCGAATGGCTGGTTTGGACTACAGCCCTCTACTTCCTGCTTTATGATGTCAGTAGAACAGTTTTTTGACTAAACTCCGCCCACAGGAATACGTCAGTCGCCAGCTAAGCTAACGGCAAGCTAAGCTGCTGTCGAATCACAACACACTAAACAAGCTACACAATAAAAACTTGTTACGTATTTCTGAAGGAGGGACTTCATAGAATAAGAAAGACATCAGTCCATTTTTAGGACAGTGAAAACAGCGCTATAGAGATTAGTAAATTGTGTGAAAATATCGTGTTTTTTATATGTGAAACATGAACACGTGTTATATTGTGCATTGTAAACACAATCAAAGCTTTAAAAACACAGAAAGAACGGGACCTTTAAAAGCCAAAATGCATCCATGTAAGGTATTGCTTTTGTTTTCTGGACTGGATGGGACCAAAGGTGTGTTACAATGACTGCATTTTCCTGAATGCATGACATACTGAAAACATCTGACTAAAGAGTGGCCAGCCTTTATTTCACAAGAAATGCAGCATATGCATATTATTCTTGTCACACACCTGACTAAATCAACCTTTGTCCGGTGGAAATTACATTCAGATGTGTCAACCTTTAAGAACTCATTGACAACACCTTAAGCACCTCCTTCACAAATAGCTTCCGTAAAGATCAACGGTCTAACCATCTAAGGCATTGTTTTCATCTTATTACATTGATGTTTAAATAATCACCTATTATTAGTCAACACATCAGTAAATCCATCAAGAGAGCGAAATTGAAAATATGTCAACTGTGTTTCTTGGCAGGATTCAAAATCTTTAACATATCAAGACACAGCATACTGCTTGTCATCACAGCATAAATATTCCATTCATTAAGGTTAACAAATGAATTCAAGGTAAAATTCAATGACATTCCATGAGTGCCAAATTGTTATTGTGGAACCTTTGTCGGATCGGTTACTAACCGTGTGTCTATTCATTTGCTTTGTGTATCTTAATCTCTAAATGAACACATAGTTATCCGTCCTTACATTTAAAAATCACAATGTCCTACAATGTATTAAACACTACTTAAAGGAATAGTCTACTCATTTTCAATATTAAAATATGTTATTACCTTAACTAAGAATTGTTGATACATCCCTCTATCATCTGTGTGCGTGCACGTAAGCGCTGGAGCGCGCTGCGACGCTTCCACTCGCCTGAAAAGTCCGCTCCCCTTCTCACTCTCATAATGGGAGAGGTAGGGTGTTAGAGGTCTACACGGAAGACCCGAGACCCGAAGACCCGGGACCCGTACGGGTTCGGGTCTATATTTTAAATGATCAGCCGGGTCCGGGTCGGGTCTCAATCTATTACTTCGGGTCCGGGTCTGTTTAACATTGTGGGTAATACCCGAGGTCGATCGGACTCGGAGAACACACACTCACATTTAAATAAAATATTTATCCAGCAACAAAAACTTAGATGAACTGTCGCATACATTTTTTCTATGACGCTAAAGTTGCGTTAAAAAGTTTATATTTGGTTGCTCCAACCAGGCAGCTAACGCGCATGCGCTCTTGTAATGTTTCTCTGGCTACCAGTCAGGAGCTTCTGCAGTGAGACGCAATGACTTTACCTTTGACAATTGGCTATTTTATTTAGAAGGCGGGACCTATTCCACCGTACCGCGCATTTTGCACTGACGTGACTTCTATAATTTGTATAATAATATTATAAATTGACCGTCTTGCTGTTATATCTAAAGTTTTCGCGACTCTGCTCAAAGAGCACAGAGATGATAGCAAAGTAAAGCTAACGAAAGCAGCTATGACACCGAACGAGCAATCGTTATTATAATCCAAATGGGCAAACATTATTAAGCAAGTTGACCCGATACACAACAAAGTGGACTTTTAAAGCTGGAATAAGCATTAAACATTTCAATCGTCAAGAGAAGAATAACATGGATGGAACTTTCTTGGAAATAAGGATTGTGCATCACACACAGTCAGGTACAAGGCGGGAGAAGACTAACTTCTAACGTTATGGGTAAGACAAAAAGTTTAATTTTCGCTACTTGTTTATTGACTTATTAATAACATTTAGATAAAGAATATTTGCCGGTCGGGTCTGTTTCTTCCCGGACGGGTTCGGGTCCAGCTTTTAAATAATAGACGGGTCCGCGTTGGATCCGGGTCCAGCTTTTAAATAATAGACGGGTCCGGGTCGGTTCCGGGTCCAGCTTTCAAAACAACAGACGGGTCCGGGTCGGTTCAGTGTAGCACATTTACGGGTCTGATCGGGTTCGGGTAGGAATTTTTGGACCCGTGTAGACCTCTAGAGGGTGTTACTGCGCCGAGTCGAAGTACTCCCAAAAGTGCTATTACGCCATAAAATATAGTTCCTCTTTTAAATCCGCTTAGAAAAGCGCTACGTTTTATTTTGTACCACCAAACTTGCTCGTATAACTACTCGTCTTAAATAGGAAAAACGTTGATGTGTTTGGTCACTTCTAACCTTTATCTCTAAATGGTAGCATTGAATGAATGGGGCTAAGCTAAATGCTATCGAAGCGTCGCAGCGCGCTCCAGCGCTTACGTGCACGCACACAGATGATAGAGGGATGTATCAACAATTCTTAGTTAAGGTAATAACATATTTTAATATTGAAAATGAGTAGACTATTCCTTTAACAGAGCCATTGATATAATTAAAACTTTTAAAAATGTGTAAATGTGTTGTCAAACTAGCCTTGCACCCATTAACACACATGCAAATACAAGTTTTGTCTTTGGCTTGTGTCCCAAATTTTATATTTTTACGAATTTATAAAACGAAAAATTCCCAGAGTACAAGGTTTGTGAAACTACTCTAACAGTTTATCTATAAGATCACAAGGCTATGAACACATTTGCAGATCATAAATTTAAATGTTGCAGTGACCTAATTAGATAAGATGGTTTAGTAACAACTCATGGACTTAAGGGTCAGCAAAATAGTTTAGTAACCTACAGTAGTAGTAAATCAGTATGACAACAAATACTTAAACGCAGATGTGTTGAAGATATCTTAAAGAGCACCAATGGTCCGATTCACGATTTTACAATTGCTTTGGTGTGTAACTGTCTATTAGTACATGTTAATGATATGCAAAAGGTACATAGGCAGGCCTACCCTAAAGTAAACAATGACACGAGTTATCCAACGTAAATCTCTTTTCTTGGACTACAACAAAAACACACGGATTGTAGGCAACAGTTTACTTCTTAGGATTGGTGATGTAGCAAGATCGACATTATCATAATTCCCGCTTCGGACTCACAGCCTGCAAGTTAACTCCTGTTACCAAACGAATCTTTCATTCATGGTAAGGAGCGTCACATTTCTGGCCTACGTCAGAGGTATTTGGACCAATCACAACGTACAGATTGGCTGGCCAATCAGGGACAGTTTTGTACAAAATCCATGCGTTTCAGGAAGACAGGGAAATCTGAAGCTACAAAAATTTACGGTATGTGGAAAATAATGTGTTTTTTGAACCATAAACCACGCAAACACATTGTATTATACCAAATACACAAAATAACATTGTTTTTTAAGCAATTTAATAGCTAATATAATAATACTGTTATTGTTTTTTGTAAGGTATGTTTGTAAAACAGGCCTATAGTCCCAGATTTATCTAAACTCTGGGAAATTAAAAGCTCTTTAGCTTAATAACAACTAGGAGAATTGTGTATTTATATCCTTAACAACACTATTATCAGCCATAAACAAAAAAAACCTCTTATCTTATTTACCAGCACTTTCTCTTTCATTTCACATCACAAACATAAAACAAGTGAGATGTTTCTAGTCCTGAACGTAGCAATCTGCTAATCTCTCCTACATCTCAGTTATGTAAACCATCCATGTGTCCATTTTCTATGTACTGTCAAGCACACCTATTGAGATATTTCCCATTTAAAGAGACAACTGCCTTATCAGCAACTGATTTGGAAAGCTTTACCTCAGTCTTCATGACAGGAGTACACCAATAGTGCCTTAAAATACTGCCTCCATAGATAGCTTAATAGGTCACGAGCTGGAGAAATGTCAGATTCTTGCGATTAATCAACACTCAAGTCGGTAAACCAGGGGTGTTCGTGACACTTTCATACTAATGATGTGTTCACCGGGCTCAGTATTCCCCCTATTAACCTGTGGTATTATGCTAAACAGTAGCAATTTGCATGCAGGAGGCTTCCCTAAAACTTTCTGAATGGCAAACTTTTGGATGCAGACGAGTCAGCCTTCCAAATACTTTTTGTGCATTCAGCAGCGGCGTGAAAGTTGCTTTGATTGCCTTCCCAAGGTGATGCGTTTGTATGTGTGCCCCCTCTACGATCTGCTTTATATGACTAGTCACGATCTTTCTGTGCACATGTGCCCATTCAAATGCTGTCTAAAAGATCTTTGTATTGAAGTTAGAATTGTAAGGTAAAGGCTTTATGGCCGAGCGTGATTCTCCTTGAGAGCAGTGGATAAATTCACATACAGGTATAGTCCACCGTTGTCATAGTAACAAGTTTCTATTAAAGCTTTGGTATTTGATCAAAGAAGGGCATCTGCTTAGGGAGTCTGCCTACACAACCACTCAAAAACACAAAACTAATGGCCTCTCGTGCTATTTGTTAGATAAGATTTAACCTCGCCTGTTTCGTGAAAAGAACTTTAAAACTCAATACTGACGTCACACAAACTCCAGGTACAGAAAGCTCTGTCCTCAAGATCTAATACAGTAATTGGTTTAGATATGCTGTTTTCTAAGGCTACTCCTACACTTATAAAATCGCTCACTCCTACTTATCTCAGTGTGATTGAAGGCTGACTCACGAAGTTTAGACCTTATTAAGCATTGCGAATAAAAGATATGCAAGCAATTAAATACAAAATGATGTAATTCATTAGATTAGTCATCCACCACTAGCCCACAACACACATCCCACTTCTGGCCATTAAATCGCCCTCACCCACACTGTCACAAATCGCTACTGGCTGTATTGGACAGGCTATGTATGAGCTGTGGATGCAGAATTCATTTCGATAT
The DNA here is from genome assembly GCF_027580225.2 of Misgurnus anguillicaudatus. Classification (NCBI taxonomy): domain Eukaryota; kingdom Metazoa; phylum Chordata; class Actinopteri; order Cypriniformes; family Cobitidae; genus Misgurnus; species Misgurnus anguillicaudatus. The sequence continues at coordinate 33,229,808 of NC_073358.2, forward strand.
GGCTCAAATATGTACGTTCTAGTTTAAAATAGCTCATACATACAGAGTCTATTAAGTAACTTGATGCAAACCTAACAATGCATTAATATTGGATAGCAGGTAATAATAATTTACTGTATATCAGGCCATGATTTGCATCAATAGAAGCAGGTTGGGTTTCGACAGTTCACAGTGATTTACAGGTAGCGGAATGCAAGCTGGCATCTTTGCTATTTTATTGTCGGATTTTGTTGTCAAGTGCCAGCTGTCAAATGAAAACAGAGAGGTTTCAGGTATGTGGTATCTCAAATGTTGTGGGAAATATTTTTTTGCTATTTTTAGTCAGTGAACCTTTTTTGCTTGTGTCAGGTTTGGTATGTTGCAATTAGACTTTAAGTACATTGTATTCTAGATTACAATCTATGAATGCATTATCATGGGTCATGGGTAGACACAGAGAGGGTGTAAAGATACATATTAAATTTTTCTATTTTGCCTACATTTTTCTACTCTTAGCATGTAGTGTGCGCCATGTGAGTGCTTGTCATAAGGAAATATATTTCATCATCAGACTGAATTATTGAACCACAGTCACTGGCTGTGTTTACATGCACAAAATTTTGTCAATCCGATTGAAAATACGACTGAAGGTTACGACGATCCAGTTTACATGCACCCTAAACATTGCAATCTGATTAAAATGTTCGTTTACATGTACATTCTATAGAATCCGAACCGAACGTCTACGCAAGCTCACAGCCACGGTTGCCAGATTCGCATATCAGAACCATCCCAAATGGACATTCAAAACCAGTCCAAAAGCATCCCAATGACCACCCACAGCCCAAATACCAACAACTAATGAACGAAATACCTTCATCTTTAACCCGCAGAAAAAAAACAACAGTAGCTCAAATCTAAACTCGAAAAAAGCAGAGGACTTGGCAACGCCTCGCTGCGGACAGCATCTCTCGTCAAGTTCACGCTTTATCTCTGGATTAAAGTCACAGCGGAGTTGGAGAAAGTTGTTCTTAAGAAGTTTTCAGATATAGGTGATTATTATCAGGTATTATCAGGGGTGTATAAAGACCTTTTATAATGAACCGTTATGTGTTTATTACCTTAGATAGAGACCTTTTTATCTACATACACCGAGGGTCCCCTTACATGGAAGTCGCCATTTTGTGCTGGCATTTTTCTACAGAAGCCCTTAAAGGGAATTTTTTTACTAAGTTGTCTCCAACGATGACATGTTTGTCCGGTGGCGGCTACCGTAGCTTCTCTATGTGTATCAAATGTGAGGGGTGAGCCGTGGACCAAGCCGTTGGTTGCAATTCGCAACCTCACCACTAGATGCCGCTAAAATTTACACACTGCACCTTTAAGGACAGTGCCGTGCCGAGACCTTTGGAGGGGCAGATGCTCAAGATTTTACGAATGAGCACTTGTGTGTGCTCTGTCGTGTGGAATATGATCAGAAATTTCATGTGAAACACATGTTTGTTTTCGGTTTTGAACATATTTTAATAAGTTCAAATTGATTTTACAAACTTAAAGCATTATCAGATTGTGTATTGCATTATTAATATCGTGCAGCCCTAGCTAACATAATGCAAAGCCAGATAAATATTCCCAATACCAGCAGCCAGTGAAGGGTTACTGTTAAATTAATGTATTAAAATGAATGCAATTCAGAATGGTGTGAAGGTGCTGTGTCTGTCATTATCTGTCAGGGTGTCATATATCTTTCTATAATTTATCATCTTTTTGTCCGAAAGTAAGAAAAAACATATTAATAGAGGAGCATGTGTGTACACTCATCTTTCCAGAAGCTCTTCTGACAAGACTGAATTTTAAATAGAAGGCAAGCAGCAGAGTGACAGAGGAACACTGCGTTCCTAATGAGGACGAATCTGTGATGACATTTACAGGATGTGATTCAGACATTTGAATCAGTGAGTAGGCCTATTTTATAAAAAATAGAATAAAATGATTGGCCGGTCAAAAAGAAAATACATTTTTCGCAGTATTTACCTGGAAGGCCAGGTGTGGTGTGTGACATCTCAGAAATGCATGCTTGAATAATGTAATGAGAAAGTATGTTGATAAAGAGCCTGTAGGCAAATGACTTGAGGACACTGCGACCTGCAGATACTTTACACAGAAAAGCATGGGGCTGACATGTGACTAGCTGAATATAGCTTGCTTTATGTTAGTACCCCCCATTACCCGACACTTTTGTTTGTGGAATAAATCACGGCCGACTGTGAATGGTGCATTTCTACAATGGCATCAGGGCATTTCAAGTTCAGTTTGAATTCTTTCATTATGCGAAAAAAGAAAATAGCGCTGCTACAATCAATAATGTGGTTTCGTTGTAGTATAAAGCATGCTGGAAAAAGCTTTAAAACTCATCTAGTTTTTGTGCTTTGATAGTTTTTGACGAACCTTCAGATTTGTCTCATTTAGACTTGGCAGAATGAACACTTCATAAGGGAAAAATGAATGAAGTGTGAATTTTCAGGAGCTTTTTACTGCACATGTGTGTAGTCCATATGTTCATTCTCTCTGTGGATGCTGTGCGGTTATGTCTCACAGTCACAAGCATACACACAGGTGTAAATGTAGTGAAAAGCTATGAAATGTGATGAACACAGACAAGGAGTGAGGCACGAGGGACACGGCACAGAAGAGAGAGGTTAATGGGTTCAAAATCATCTTTTTCTCTCATTTAAAAAAGAAGGAGAGGTGTTGATTGCTTGGCCTGTGGTTTAATGGATCATGAGATTTCTTTATATTATAATTTATTGTATAGTATTATTTGCATTAAAAAAATAAAAATTCTGACCTGTCTTATTGTTCTAACTAAGGGTTGACTGTAAAACTGATTTTGGCATACAACAGTACTTATAATGGTCAGTTTTGAAAAAGGGTTTAACTTAAACATGGCAAAATTGTATCTCATGCCAGGCCTGTAGTGCTCAATGGAAAATAAGTTAAGAAACAACATTACATATCCAGTAAAAAATGCCATTAATGTATAAACCATCTGTTTACTACAGTGCATAACATTTTTGATATTTGAGAACAGTGTTAACGTGTGGCACTTACTACATTCAAACAGTTCCATTACTAGACTTTCCATCTGTCAAAATACAGTACAACAAAGACATATCCTGATACTGCATCTTCACTTTTATAGCATGCAGGATCATTTTAAACTCCCAGTTAGACCACCTTGCAGAACATATCTCTAGACATTCGCAATTTCAGCATCCTCCTCACCAGTTCAGCACTACTATATGTTGTGTAAACATGTCCAGATCTGATTAATTTAAACCACAATAGCACAATTAATTCACTTTTGGTTTCTATGTACTCAACATTCAGAGCACAGAAGCATTTTTATCGCTGGGACGATCTCAAAGGTTGCCTAATTACGAACAGTAAATGAGAGAATTCAGGGATGAAATAGCAGATAATTTAGCATAGTGCTACTGTAATTTGTACAGATATGAGTGTGTGGAGGGAACGCTGATTTCCCAGCAGGCTCGGTGTGGGCTTCGTGCCTGTTTCCAGAGTGGATTTACTCAATCGGGTCAGGCTATGGCTTCATCAAGCAGCCAAGGACAACACAGGGCGATGTTTCAGTGGCTTCACCAAATTCAACCTTCCCAAAAAAGGGGTTATTAAGTATCAAAACATGACCATTGATCGAGGCGGGGAGGTTCAGCCCTGACTTTGTGGCTGTATATTCCTTTGTGAGTCTGTTTTTATGCATATGTGAGCATATCCGCACAGCCTTGAAAGCATAGTTCATTGCGACAAATTGCAATACACATCTCGTAGCCTACATACTACATACTTCTATACGGACATGCGCAACCTACACATACACAAGGTTTAAAACATTTGGTAGTGCGTGTACAATACCTGAGCATTGTTCAGTGTTTGATTTGGTTCTTTTACAGACACTAGACTGCATTGCATTTTATTTCGGAAATCCTGCAAACACAACTTCATGTTGCATAATACAGACACAGAAACACACACCGTAATGCGCAGATGGCACAGTTCCTTAAAATCCTCCGCCGTTGTTTCCAGATGAGTATTAGTACCCCAGGACATTTATCCTCATTATGAATTTCAAATGTAACTTTCTGTCAGGAACTGAAATGACATCTTCAGGGCACTTTCACAGAAATGATTTACACCGTATGTCATTCCAAATGTGGGTTACCATACATTGGTCATTACGTCACTTTCACTTCCCAAAAGAAGTTGTGGTCTAATGGTTAAATAGTCGAGCTTGTAACCTGAGAGTTGCCGAGTCGAGTCTCAAGTTCGGAAGGTTACGACTTGCACCTGTCTCCCATTGCTCCCTGGTCGCTGCAGTGATAGCTGCCTACTGCTATGTGTGTGTGTGTTCAAGACTTGTATGGGTAACCACAATGTATGGGTCACTTTCACTTCATGTATTGTTATCATGTGGCAATATATAGTCAGAATAAAAATGTGTATAAATAAAAACTATTAAAATAAAATTTAAAAGACAAGTGCCATTTCTTCATTCACACAAGCTTATCTTCCCTGCTGAGAAAACAATAAAACCATTACAGAAAATTTGGTTTCCATTAAAATACCAATAGGAACCATTAACTTTTACCATTAAAACCTCTACACTGTAGTGTGTTTTGGGCCATATTCAATTAGAACAAATACATATTCAATTAGAATCAATGCATAGAACCAATACATACCATTAGAGACCAAAAAACAATACACTGTAGTGTGTTTTGGGCCATATTCCATTAGAACCAATAGAATTTCTGTGATGGTGTCTATTGTTTTTTTTTAGCAGGGTTTGTATAGTAACAATAGTAATGTACAAAATTATTTAATAAATGGCGAGCATAAAAGTTAATAAAATATATCTTCTTCTCTCTCTTTCCCTCAATAGCCTTCATCTGCAGTTTCATGGTGGCGGCACCCATTTTCGGTTACCTGGGGGACCGTTTTAACCGAAAGGTCATTTTGAGCTGTGGCATCTTCTTCTGGTCCTTCGTAACCCTGCTCAGCTCATTCATCCCCAAAGAGGTAAGTAAACGTGCCTCAGCACCCTAAACCTCAGAACCTCTTCAAGACATTGCGATTAACATTACAAATTTTTGAAAATATTGACTTTTTAACGCTTGAAAAGAGAACAGAAAGGGTTAGGGTAGGAGGTTCTTGCAGTGCCAGCTGGGTATTTATAGAAGTAAATCACCCCAGCCCGACAGCAGCATCTCTACAGCGGTTTCTGGCTCATTTGAGAGAGCTTTGAAAGAACACTTGAGTCATTAAGCATAGCGGGACTTATTCAGAACTGCAGTCTATTTAAAAAAACCTTTGCAACTAAAATTTTCTTTATTATTTGGATGTCTCTCTTGCTCTCTGTCAACCATTCTGCCTCTCTTTTGCAAAGATGAAATGATTAAATAACATGCTCACTTAGCATAACAATACCCCCATCTCGAAAGACCTCTTGTTAAGCTCTACTGCTGCTAGTCTTTGTTTTTTTTCCTATATCTTACTTCATTCTGCTCCAACCCTACTCGCTTTACTTCGAGTCAATACACAATTTTATTATTATGATAAAAAAAACGTGTATGCTTAAAGGAACAGTATGTACGAATTTTATATCAATTAATCATAAAATGGCCCTGATATATCACTAGACATTAAGAAATCATTTTCATTTCAAATACTTATATCACTCACAACAGTGGTCCAGCCAGGATATTGTCATTCAAAAAGTGGAGTTGCAGCTCTCAACTGATGTTTATGTTGTCATGTTGTGTATTGGCCACTAGTTGTGAGATTGCAGTACCTGTTTTAGCCACAAGATTTGTGATTGCAGTACCAGTTTTGGCCACAATCCTACATACTGTTCCTTTAAATATTTGACATTATTGTTGTAGACCACATCCCAATATATAAATGCTACACTGAAGCATACTTTTAGTTTCTATGCATTTTTGTATAACATATTTCTCATAGTTGCGTTTGTGTTATTTGCAAGTTTTGATGGGTTTACAATTATTCTGAACAACATACAGTAAGCAAAGAATAAATAAGTGACCCTGAACTTATGATTGGTAGTGTATGTTGCGCCAATGCAGCTATAGTGCAGAATAGATGCTTACAAAACTACAACCTCCCACCCCGCTAAGCAAGCCAAGGCAATAAAACCTCCCAAATATGTTGAAACATATAAACTTTGAAAGGAATTAAGACTCAGTCGGGGAAGACCTGACCTCCTTCTCGGGTTGACACAAATCTGTAGAAAGCAGGCTGAGGTTAGAAAAGCCATCCAGTGTAAATAACTTTAAAAAACAGACCCTTGACTTATCAGGCACTTCTGTAATACGTTTGACATTACTGAAAATACAAATGTAGTAAAATGCTAAAAGATCATCTGGCCAGCTGAAGCAAGATTCATATCAGGAGAGGGGTAGGATACAATAGCTATAATTATTTTAAGCTTAAAACTATTTAGTCTATTAGGGCTTCTTGCAAGCACAGTTTCAGGGAGGTTATTGCAATAACAGCTTATTAAAAGGCCATAGAAAAAGACAGAAAAAGGCAGTTGAGGAACATTGTAGCTAACACAACAGATTTGACTTATATCTTCTCTGACATGATGCCTTTGTGTGTGCGGTTTAGTCGCCGTTAGCCTTTGCAAGTTTTTGCTTTCTATGAGCGTGTTAGGATATTAGTGTTTATATCTGGAAGATATGTTTGTGGTCAGAAAATAGCTTCCGAATGCCACGGGGGGATCTCAACACTTTAATCTTGATCTGTAATGCTGAGTCGACACTGACAGGAGACACAGACTGCATCACAGTCACATATTCCTCGGAGAACATACACAGACATGCACAGATGCATATATGAGCACACAGACTGCAGATATCTTTTTATCTGTCAATCATCCTACCCACAGCTTTATTCTGTTATATAACAGCAGGCTACAGATCAACTCGTATTAACATATGAGATCATCTATCACCATCATAACCATCACATTAACATTACTGCAGCTGCCGCAGGACCTGCATTCATTTTTTAATGCAATGTTTTCCTCATAGGATTCACTTCAATGATAAAAAACATGGTCGATGATTTGTTTGGCTGAATCTGTGTTTTGTCGAAATATCATATTGCCCTGTATTGACACACTTTGGTTTGGAAAGAAAATATCTACTACATCTCTCTATTGCTTTAACTAACCTCTTGGCCTCTGGCTGATCTTGACCTAATCCAAAATTCCAGAGGACTCGATGTTCCTCTTCCTATAACAAGATTTCTTTGAAAAAGTGAAAGGAACATGGAAGTTATTATCAAAAGCACAGTTCACCCCAAAATAATAACACATGCATATCACACATATCACATACTCATCGTCATCTGATTCCAAACCAAAGTTATTAAAAACGCATAAATATATATTTTTCATCTGTGAAAAACAAAAATCAGTATTTATCAGCCCATTATCCAAGCTATTCTGTTTGTGTAATCCATGAAAATGGACTGTTAAGGTCACTATTTAATAATAATAATAACAACCTTTATTTTCTATAGCACCTTTAAATGTACATCTCACAGCGCTGTACAGAAACAATTAAAGAGCACCTATTGTCCGATTCACATTTTTACATTTCCTTTGGTGTGTAGGTGTGTATTAGTACATGTTAACGATATGCAAAAAATACATACCCCAAAGTAAACGATGACGCGAGTTATCGTATCCAACGTAAATTTCTTTATTTGGACTACAACAAACACATGGATTGTAGGCAACAGTTTACTTCCTGTGATTGGTGATGTAGACAAGACCAACATTATCATAATTCCTTCCGCTTGGACTCACAGCCTGTAAGTTAACCCCTGTTATCATCCGACGCAAACATGGTAAGGAGCGTCAAATTTCCGTCTGACGTCAGAGGTATTCAGGCCAATCACAACGTACAGATTAGCTGACCAATCGGGGACACAGCGCTTTTCAAATCCGTGCATTTCAGGAAGAGAGTGAAAGCTGGAGATACAAAAATGTACGGTATGTGGAAAACAATGTGTTTTTTTTTACCATAAACCACGCAAACACGTTGTATTATACCAAATACACAAAATAACATTGTTTTTAGCAATGAAATAGGTGCTCTTAAAAACAATAAAAATACAGCACACAAAAAGATTAAAATTAAATAGACATAATATACACTGTAAAATAAACATAAAAGACAATAAATCAATTGAAAGCTAACCTAAAAAATTGTTTTAAGCTTAGATTTAAAAATACCAAAAGATTTAGCTATTTACTTTCCTTGTATGAAAACATCTAGCTTTTGTTACAGTGTGTAAACCAAGCAATTAACAATTACCAGGTACAAAAGTAAGAAGTGCTTGAAGAGATAATTATGAAATCAAACAATCAAAACCTTTTTTATTGCTACAATCACAGTGATTTTATAGCTCTACTCACTGTTATCTTATTTGTATCTATTTCTGCAAAGCAATAAAAACCATCCCAGGCTTGAAACTTAAATGATACTTTAAGTTGATATGAAACACAACTGAGTATGCCATCAAATCTTCAAGCTACTTTATGAAATAGCAACCCCTGAGCAATAAAATGTATGCAATGTATCCTCTGGGTATGCAAACTCACTTATTTAGTTAATGATCGCATTTCTTGCTTTTGACAAATGTCTAAATAACAAAACGTCAGGGGGTGACTGTGGCGGTGGTGGTGATGTTTAGTAACATATGCACATAATATATAGAGGCTGAAGTGTGCATGTGTGTGAAAATACAAGGCTGGTATTTTTTCATTTACTTTTTATAAAATATTGTTAGAAGTAATGCATTAGACTTTATAAATGTAATCAATGCATAAATTCAGTTTGACTTACAAGCCAAAATTACAAAAATACAATACTTAAATGGGGAGGCAAAAAGAGTGTGTATATATATATATACTCTTAGTTCAGGGCTATGTCACCTCCTATATATGACACTGTATGTTTGTGTGACAGGGCATACAAAGAAAGAAATATGTCTTTGTGTATGTGTGTGTGTGTGTCTCATCCCAACTAGTCACCCTCCAGATGCGTGCATGTACAATAAGTGACAGTAAGCATTAATATTTCATGTGTGTGTGCGCTGGGGTGACGAAGGGGGAGGTTGTGTAACAAACAAACAACCATTTGTCTGCATTCCTTCCATCCATCTCTTTGTTATTTTATTCCCTTACAGCACTTTTGTCCATAAGCAAACAACATATAGCTTTTGTCATTTTCGACCAAAGTCACGGATAGCAGCAGAGAGAGAGGGAAAGGGAGAGGGAAATCCTCCCGTGGCAGAGGATAATCCAGTCTGAAGTCCTATTGCTGATTGCTGTCACGTACACTAAAGAAATTCCCCTGTTGCGAATTATGTAATGCTCAACTACAGTAAAGTTGTTTTTTGGCAGTATGTTAACTGACTGCTGTCACACCAAAGACTGTCAGGTGGAAGACAATAAGTGATGAAGAACACGAGTTAGAGTAATGTACTTGGGTATATAAAGTCATATACAGTGTAATCAGCAGATATGAAAACATCCCACCTGCAGATAACAATATGATGTTTAATAAAAAACTGAAAACATAAGATTGATGACTTGATACAAATAACAAAACAGTTAAGTAACCCTTGCGCGTACACACACATGCCTTTGGTCTCATTAGCATTTGCAGGAAGCTTGTAAGTATACAAATGTCTGCCACAACAGCATCTGGCTGGTCAGGTGGCTTTGTGATTCCTCTCAGGAGATATTACACTCGAAAGTCTGATATGTGGCACATTTTTTTCTTTATCCACGTGTGTTTGTCTCTCTGCTGTATATGTGCTTCATATCGTAATGGGATGACCGGGTGTCTCAAGAGACCATCTATATTTGCTCCTCAAATTGTCTCTCACTCCATCAGTGCTGGGTGTGGTTAGACTCCCCACTGTTACTCATGTGTGAATGCGTGTGCACATATACATCACCAATTTAGAGAATTAAACACAAATATAGTGAGGTCCAAATGGCCTTAAACCATTTTTATATTTAAAGGAATATTCCGTTTTCTTAAAAGAAAAATCCAGATAATTTACTCACCACCATGTCATCCAAAATGTTGATGTCTTTCTTTGTTCAGTCGAGAAGAAATTATGTTTTTTGAGAAAAACATTGCAGGATTTTTCGCATTTTAATGGACTTTAATAGACACCAAAAATTAATACTTAACTCAACACTTAACAGTTTTTTTCAACGGAGTTTCAAAGGACTATAAACAATCCCAAACAAGGCATAAGGGTCTTATCTAGCAAAACGATTGTCATTTTTGACAATAAAAATAACAAATATACACTTTTAAAGCACAACTTCTCGTTTAGATCCGGTCTTCATGCGCTAGCGTGACCCGACGCAATACGTCATCACGTCAAGAGGTCACAGAGGACGAACGCGAAACTCCGCCCCAGTGTTTACAAGTGTGGTAAAAGAGGACCGTTCCTACGTTGTTGTCTGTCAACTGATACTAATTAATGTCTTTGTGTCAGTTTATTGTAATGGTCCGCAAATGTGCGTTTTATATATGTAACACGTGACCTCCCTACGTCACTACGCATTTACGTTAGGTCGCGCTGGACCGGACCTAAAGGAGAAGTTGTGCTTTAAAAGTGTATATTTGTTATTTTTATTGTCAAAAATGACAATCGTTTTGCTAGATAAGACCCTTATGCCTCGTTTGGGATTGTTTAAAGTCCTTTGAAACTCCGTTGAAAAAAACTGTTAAGTGTTGAGTTAAGTATTAATTGTTGGTGTCTATTAAAGTCCATTAAAATGAGAAAAATCCTGCAATGTTTTCCTCAAAAAACATAATTTCTTCTCGACTGAACAAAGAAAGACATCAACATTTTGGATGACATTGTGGTGAGTAAATTATCTGGATTTTTCTTTTAAGAAAATGGAATATTCCTTTAAGTACAATATCTATTTTAAAATGACTGAGCTATACTTAACCCTATAAATGCTGAATACAGTACATGATGTAATCAAAGCAGTGCATTAGGAGTGAAAACCACTTGAAATAAAGATCATAAGCTAAAGAGAATCATACCGTGTCAGCATAAAACAAAGAGAGAGAGAGAAATAACCTTTTAAGCTTTTTTACTTGGGTGACTGACCCAAATTCTCCAACATGAAAATAGACGTCCATTACACACCCACATGTCTTCACATGAATGGCTACATATACAATGGGTCTAAGCTATTTCAGGGAAGGGTGGTTTCTTAATTTGGCTTCCTTCCCTTATTGCACGTAACCCTATAGAGGTCAGAGGACAACAGCCACATGCTACCAGAAATGTTATCAGAAATGTACACACTTGCTGCTTTTGCCAGTAATATGTAGAGCAAGGTTCCTCTTTTTTGGGTTAATAATCAATATAAATGATCATAATTAAGGAAGAGAACTAAAAAAGGGCGGACTAAATACCAGAGTTTCAGACACAATTGACAGAAGCTATTTCTTTTCAAGAATGAACATCTTTTATGTACAACAGGGCAGCTGAAGGAAGAAAAAATGTGATTTACAATGGAACTTGAAAATCTTGATCTATTATGTTTAAATGTCAATGAATTATTGCATGACTATTTACAGTAAAACAATTAGGCTTCAAGAATTTAGTCTAGTTCAATATAATCCTTATTACAAATCAATTGGCAATTGAACAAAATACCACATCCTCATCATTTGAAGCATTGACCGTTTTTTTAATCACTAAACCTCTCTGTTTGCAGTATTACTGGTTGCTGGTGGTGTCCAGATGTCTGGTGGGTATCGGAGAATCAAGCTACTCGTCAATTTCTCCCACCATCATTGGAGACCTGTTCACCAACAACAAAAGGACTGTGATGCTGTCTGTCTTCTACTTGGCCATCCCACTGGGAAGGTGAGTCTTTATGCCTGGCTTATTAGACTGAAATTAGGATCATTTGAACTGATAGCTACAAAGTGACTAAAATGTGAACAGTTGCATGTGTTGAAAACAGGCAATATGATTAAAAAATAAACCAATAGATGGTCAGCATTTATATACAAACACCTTCCCCTGAACGTAAGCACAGACTCAAAAGCCGCTAGACACCATCTCTGTCAAAAATGAGATAATGATATTAACCGAATTTATTCAATTTACTCAATTTTTTAAGGTAAGTGGTTGCAATCAATTTATGTACAGTAAGCTACGTTTAAACAAAAGTTTTTTATTTTATTTTATTAAAAAAAAATGTTTGTTTAAATGAAGATTAAATAAATTGATTGCAAGCACTTACCTTAAAAACAAGGAGTAAATTGAATGAATAATTTTTTTTCAGTGCACATTATATACATAAATACTTTCACTTCAAAACCGCTTAATCTCGGCCTCAAGTCATACAGAAATATCGGTTTGTTGGAAGAATGCATTTATGGGGCATACACACAAAACGAACGAGTTCAACGATTTGCGCGAGTAGATTACATACAAAGTCAATGCAATGACGCGATCAGACGCGTCCTCGCGCGAGGCGATGCGAATAACGGAAATTGGGCGGCGCGATTGCCGCGAAAACACGCGCTATTCGCCTCAGACGCGCATTCGCACAAGTTGAAAATATTAAATTCAAGTGAAAAATTTGCATGACAAAAAGTTAAATCCCGCAAGTAATCTAGAGCAAGCAACGCGATGCTACGCGTTTGGTGTGTACGTAGCATAAGAGTCTAATAAAAAATGCTAATTTACAAGAAAACATGTCAGATGCATTTAAAGGGTTTTGTATCCGATCTCTTTAGGTCAATATTTAGCAATAAATACTGTTATTTTCTTATCGATATTTTGGTCATTGAAAAGCTACAGCCCACCAATAATGGTAGGCAATCTACGAAACGTAAAGTCCACTAGCAACCTAAAATGCTGTCAGTGAGAACGAGGCTTTGGTGGTTTAGGCAAGGGGAAGGACAGAGCCTCAGTGAAAGCATTTCATTTTGCAAGGCAATTCAATTGTAGATGTTCATTAGATATGATTGTATAATTACGGTAGCACTACTAACATCATTCTCCATGCCTTTGAGTGTGTCGGCCTAAAATATTATCCTGGTACTTTTAATAATAAGAATTTGAAATGTGCATTGAGACTTTGCTGTGAATAAAGTTAGATCGAGTGAACTGCAATTGAAGGTAATACAGTAGCTTCTGACAGCCAGATAATCTCAGCTACCATCACGACACAAGGTCAGTCCATGGAGAATTTCGTATGGTCACCGCCTCAGACACAGAGACTTACGGTCGGATCAGCCTGGGACAAATAGATACTGATGCTACCATGGAAAGACTTAAAGCTTGTCTATTCGATCATTTAACAAAAGCCGTGGCATTTTCTTTTGTTCACCGAAGTGGAAAAAGACCAGGGGGAGAGAAAATGGACAGGAAAATAAACAGAAGGAAGGTGATAAAAAATGTATGCATGTACGTGTGTAGCATTTTTAGCGGAATAACGTTTGCAAGCCAACACGCATCATGCAATTTACCCGTTATCCAGATGGCCAAGACAAACAATAACCACAAACGTTTAATAGCATGGAGGGCTTTCAGCTTGGCGATATTTAATCACTTGCGCATTCAACTTCGACAAAGTTGTTTGTCAATTTAAAAATGCAAGTGAGGAAGAGAAATATCTGAGCACAGCAGCTGTCGCTATCAGGCTTGTTCTGAGGGTTAGTAATGGTATCGATGAGAGATTAAGTGCAGTTAAAGGACAGGATGGAAAAATTGTGTAGGGCTAAGAGAGTTGTGGTATGTGCTGGCTAATAGGGTTCGGCCATAACAAAGCGATTGACAGTAGGAACAATAAGGGGTGAAAGACTGCAGCCCTCCCATTTGCAGCCATACTTCCTGCCCAGCGCCTTGTTTATCTGCAGTCAGGTTGTTACTGTTTCCAGGAAGTGACTTCAGCCATGAGAGAAAGGTTTAAGTCCTCTTATGGACATGGAAAAACTTTTCAGTTGCTAACAAACATGGAAACATGATTCATTTGATAAAAAAATGAAAGTATTAGCTTACTATTAAACGGTATGATTCCTTACAAACATACTGTAAAAGCAGCATCACTAACCAATCCGGATCATCAACACAGTGGCAAGTTCGTTTTTCATTTAATAAAAATGGCCAACTGTTACAACATATGTTCAGACATCATGCTTATGTTTATGGAAATTCAAGGGTTTCTAATTTGCTCATGATGAAACCCTTGAGTTCTCTAACGTGGGTCATTGTTTCGTGGGTCAGATCAGGCTGGACATCAGTTGGATGTACCAGGGGTGGCTGTAGGAAAACAATGCAGTTTACCTGCTGAGCGACAGCCTGGCGCGGGTGTCTGGAAACACAGGAACTGTGTGTGAGGTTAAATGCTGGGAGGGTCGACCCAAATTTAAACAGGATGATTAAAACACCGCAGTTATGCCAGGACCCAATGTACAATACAACACTGAAACACTGAGTACTGTACCAGATTGTAATCCTTAAGTGTTTTTAATTTACATTAAACATCCACAATAACAACTGCATCCTATAACACATAGATCTTAATTTAGGTTAACTTCACCGACTCATATTGCATTATCTTGAACTCCAATGTTTGTATTTGAGTTTGTTCATCTAAAATGGCCAAGGACGCAATGGGAGACAGACCATACTCTTAGAAATAAAGCTTTGAAAAATAGTTTTTCACGGTGATACCGTAGAAAAGCAATATTTTTTGGTTCTTCAAAGAACCTTTCAGTCAAAGGTTCTTAAAATATCATTACTTTCCTACCTTTTAAAGTTTTTTTGGATGGAAAATGTTCATATGCTGCATTCAGACCAGCCGCGGTAGAGGCGTCAAGCGTGAATGAGCCGTTTAGCGCGGTGCGGTAGACACGATTCCGCCTGAATGGCGCGAATTGAGGGTTGCCGTGGCAAACGCGCAACTTGAAAAATTTGAACTTTGGCAGAAAAACGCGGCGCGTTAACCAATCAGGAGCTTGCTCTAGTAGTGACGTGATTACAGGAAGCGGGCGGAGGCGCAGAAGCCTATGAAAGGCCCTCCCATGACGTGAATTTCCACGTGAATATCCTGATGACTAGAATTTCACGCACGACTGAAGCGAGTAAACTCAAAATGTTTAAGCGGCAAACTAGACGCGGTAGGCGCGAATTTGACACCTCAAACGCGGCTGGTGTGAACCCACGGTTAAAGAGATAAATGAAAATTCTGTCATCATTTACTCATCCTGATGTGGTTTTAAACCTTATAATATAAATAGTTTTGACGTCATCACTTAAAGATGTCTATTGGGTGTCCCGCTTTTTTCTTTCTGGGTGTTTTCTGCATTCCATCAAATAATTTATTGTCAGGTTTCTTCAAATGGGTAGGGCGTATGGTTACATTAAAGGAATAGTTAACTTTAAAATGAAAATTCTGTCAACATCACCTGTATAAATTTCTTTTTTCTGATGAACACAAAAGAAGATATTTTGAGAACGGATGGTAAACACACAGCAGATAGTGACCATTGACTTCCATAGTAGGAATAGGAAAAAAATATTTTGAAAGTATTGTGATAAATGATGAAGAAAATATTTTGATAAATGATGGTAAGCACACAGTTGACGTTACCCATTAAATTCCATCATATTTTTTATTGCTACTATGGGAGTCAATGGTCACTATCTGCTGTGTGTTTACCATCATTTCTCAAAATATCTTCTTTTGTGTTCATCAGAAAAAAAGAAATCCATACAGGTGATGTTGACAGAATTTTCATTTTAAAGTTAACTATTCCTTTAATGTAACCATACGCCCTACCCATTTGCAGAAACCTGACAATAAATTATTTGATGGAATGCAGAAAACACCCAGAAAGAAAAAAGCGGGACACCCAATAGACATCTTTAAGTGATGACGTCAAAACTATTTATATATATCGACAGGTGACAGCTAGTCAAATAACATCTAGCGTCTCTTGAACCACATAATCGGCCAGCAAATAGAATAGTTGTTGTGTGATTCATCCACTCTGAGATCATAACAATGTAATTATGAACCTTAGCAGACTGTAAACAGGACGTACAGCTGAGGGAGTTTGGTCTGCGTCTGAAGAATCGTGACTCACGACATCCCACCTTAAGTGCCTTTCTTCATCCGATTCCTATAATGGCACTTGCATGCCCTTTAAAAACTCCAAGAAAAGTTCATGCACTGTGCAGCCACATCATCTAACTACTGACGGGAATTCAGAGTGTTAAATTTATGAGAATAAGGTCAATTGAACATTTGATGTTGGCGTTTCACCACAGTCCCCGAATCTAGAATCAGTTTGGAAAACTGGCTTGTATCCCTAATGATCTTCTCTGCCTTTATCTGTCGCTCGCTCCCAAAGCCGATCTGTCACTCTAGGTCCCTGAGTGAAGCTAAGTGGTTGACTCACTTACATAGCCAGAGGTGATGTTCAGTGTAAATCCATTATCAGGCGCATTAGTATGCATGCTGAGCACAGCCAGCACATGAAAGTTTTAGGGTGCATGACACAGCTTTGGGTGGGGAAGACAGATGGGCATGAGAAGCAGAAAGAGAGCAAGCCAGACATGCCAATGTCTGGGAGTTTATGACTAGAATATAACGTGTGCTTAAATAGGTGATATAATTAAAGTGCACATCATATTTTTATATCATCAATGATATATTATTATTTTAATTGCGTATGCATTCTGTGTATCATCTAGCGACATTTATATATGTGATTATATGTTTTACTCTCTCCTCCACAGTGGTCTCGGATACATCCTAGGATCCATAGCTAAAGATGCTGGAGGGGGTTGGTTCTGGGCACTAAGGGTAAGAGATTTTCATGTGTGAATCCCTCTGTATGTGTATCAATATTTAAGAGGAAGCACGTGTAGCTTCCAGAAATACCCACCATTTCCTTTTGTCTAAATATCTCTTAAACCCATGGCAGACAGGTGAATCCCAAAATACTTTTTATCGTCTCTACATTCCTACTCCCTTGAAGCCTCGGCGCTGGCCACTGACGATCCAGCCAGCTTAAGCGCATTCATTTAGCATTACCGCCAACTCCTTTGGGTCTCTCTCACACCCGGTATCCTTAAGTCTTTCATTTAATGCAATAACAACCTCTTCACACACAGTTCTCACTGCAGTCTTTGTAAGCGAACCCCCTCTTTGCCTCGGTTTCGGCAGCACAAAGACCCTTTTGTTGGAGATATTCCTAAGGTATTACAGCCCCTAACCAAAGAGCCAAACCAAGCACCTTTTAATAGTAGAACTCATACTGAATAAAGGGAAGGGATCTTTTTCGACCACTTTGTAATGAAAGTAGAAATATTTTAGAAAGCCAGGCCTTTCACTTGCTCCGTTTAACTTTAACAGGTGAATGCTTAACTTAACAGGTGGACTTCGTTAGTCATTCCTATTGTGGTCATAAAGAATGCACAGAGGGTCTTATCGTGAACCTGAATTATGCTCCGTGTGTGGCTGCCTCTTTAAACACCCGTGCCATTCGGTTGTCAAGCTCTTAGGGCTAATAGCAGACTTTAAGAGGAGCGTTAAACCCCCGAGCTAACAAAAACACCTCTCTACATGACACTTTTATGGCCCTCGGAGACGTGGATGGCTTTATTCCGAGTTACTTTTCGGGAACGCTTTTGCAAACAGTAGCAGAGCACCATTGTTTAAGCGTTAACACGACTAGGGTAAAACATTCCCTGCGAGGACAAAGCTCAGGGTCGAGAGGAGAATTAATCATCACTAGTACTTTAAATGAGTGTGAAAACAGACTGTCATATCCTGCTCCAAGAAGGGAAAAAACACTCCTTGCCACCTTCCGCTTGTTTTGCTGGCTTCAAAAGCACTCAGTGGCCTTCCTTTCTTGAAGAGGGAGCAAGTGGGGTGCCTTTTTTTGGAGTGGAGACTATATGGTGTTCCACGTGTGGGATTATGTCGTAATTATTGCGACACGTATCAATCTTCTGCAGATCAGAGAGGAAATTACACCCTGATCTCTCTTTCTTTGATGACACTTTTGATCTATAACCGGTGTCCACCTTTCCAACTTTAACCTTAACTGGCGCAAAGGAATCCACCATGCTAGCCTTTAGATTGGCAGGAAATACCAAAGCTGAGCACGGGACGGAGTCAGAGTTCAGATGACTTATCAACGCAGGCTTTGATATATACCAAAAGAGTACAGGAGGGATCCCTGCAGTATGACCCCCCCCCCCCCCCCAAAAAAGGTTTACTGCAAAGACCTCTTTGACGGCTGCTGGATTTTCTAGTTATGGAGCGATAACAAGACCAAATCCAGGGTTTAAAGAAAAACTGCAGCTCTTTATCAAAAGCACATAGAGACACATTTATGTATTTAAGTATTGAATCGCGGTATAGTGCAATTCTGATTTTTGCACTGCAGATTACAACACCAGTACAAGTGTACATACATAGTCGCATGCATACAGTATACACTAAGGCACGGCATTTACAGCAAAGCTTTGCATTAATGTGCTATAAATGATCTCCTGGAGGATTGCACCTGACAGACAGAATTGCTTTGGCTTTCACGAGCGACTGAGGGCCGTCCATGTGGGCGAGCGAACCGACTAACACACATACACTCGCATTACACACATGCACACTACTGCCTTGCTGCAGCCATCAGGAAGGATGATAAAAGAGATAATAGCTCATGGCCTGGTGGATCACAGCTGCTTCCACACAAGGGAGAAAAACTGGGAAAGAAAAACACCTACTGAAGTCCTATTGACACAGCAGTGTACAGTGTCAGCAGCGGTATACAAACTGACTTAATTTTACAAAAATCTTCTCAGTAAACATCAGATAATCACAAAAAAGCACCATAGTATGGACCAAAATGTTAAACAAATCGCTAGACTAAACTTGTAGTTATTCAATAGACGAGATTTTGTTTGACAGTGGCACTGACTCATTGTAATACCAGAAAATGTTGGGATAGTTACAGTACAGTGTAGGGGAGATTGGGGCAATAAAAACCATGTGATGGAATTGAAAACTCGGTCTTATGGGAAAATATATGTGATTTCCAAATAGGCTACGACCACTCAAAGATTTGATCCCTAACTGTGGGTTCACATCAGATGCGAGTTCAACGATTTGCGCAAGTAGATTACATACAAAGTCAATGCAAAGATGCGATCAGACGCGTCCTCGTGTGGGGCGATGCGAATGACGCGAAAACATGCACTATTCGCCTCAAAACGCGTCTTCGCCCAAGTTGAAAATATTCGCATGACACAAAGTTTAATCCCGCAAGTAATCTAGAGTGAGTTACGCAATGGTGTGTACGTAGCATTAGACAAGTTAATATCATGTTTAAAGGTTATAATTGGATAAATTGTAACACTATTTTTTTTTAAATAAACAAATTTAGTCTCTACATAAAGATGTATCTTCTGTATCAAGGTTTCTCCAATGTTGGGATTGACTGCCGGAACCCTCATTCTTATATTCGTTCCTGAACCAAAGAGAGGGACTGCTGACCAGCTTGGAGGAGGGATAAGGATACGGACTTCCTGGCTCTGTGACATGAAAGCTCTTGCCAAAAAGTATGCCAATATTAAAATTTTTTTTCCCGGATCTTTAACTTAAAGCCAAATGTGATTATATTTGGTAAGAAATAATAGTGCGTATGTGGATTCAAAATACGTAAGGTAAAGGAATGACTTTGAAAACCTTATTTGTTTGGAAAATAAACATAATGAGGGCTTAAAGGGACATTCCACTTTTTTGAAAATATGCTAATTTTCAGCTCCCCTAGAGTTAATCATTTGATTCTTACTGTTTTGGAATCCATTCAGCTGATCTCCATGTCTGGCGCTAGCACTTTTAGCATAGCTTAGCACAATCCATTGAATCCGATTAGACTGTTAGCATCACGCTAAAAAAAGATCAAAGAGTTTTGATATTTTTCCTATTTAAAACTTGACTATTCTGTAGTTACATCATGTACTAAGACAGAGAGAAAATTAAAAGTTGTGATTTTCTAGCCAGATATGGCTAGGAACTGTATTCTCATTCTGGCATAGTAATTAAGGACTTTGCTGCTGTAACATGGCTGCAGGAGGCGCAATGATATAACGTAGTGCCTGAAATTAGTCCCCTGCTATTAAAAGTAACAAGTGTAATGGCAGAAGAGTTTTAAATAGGAAAAATTTCTAATCTCTTTGGTTATTTTTAGCCCGATGCTAATGTTCTAATCAGATTCAATGGATTATGCTAAGCTATGCTAAAAGTGGTAGCGCCAGACCAAAATCAGATGTTTAACTTTAGGGGAGCTAGAAAATGAGCATATTTTCAAAAAAGTGGAGTGTACCTTTAAGACAGTATTATTTTTGTGATTAAAATTTATTATTTTATAACAATATACCCCTGATGTGCTCCCCCCAGCCGTAGTTACGTCTTCTCATCGTTGGCGTCGGCCGCGGTGTCATTTGCCACGGGTGCGTTTGGGATCTGGATCCCGCAGTACCTTTTCAGAGCCCAGGTGGTGCAGAAGACCGCACACAGCTGCACCACTCAGCCATGTAGCAGCAAAGACAGGTCAGAACACACATGTACACGCTTAACACACACACACTCAAATAAAAAAAATCCCATTACTTTCAAACACAAAGGTTACATGTCTCTCTCTCATCTTCAGTCTGATATTCGGGGCCATCACCTGTGTAACTGGTTTGTTGGGAGTGGTGATCGGCGCTGTGACCACACGACTCTTTCGACAGAAGACCGAGCGTGCCGACCCACTGGTGTGTGCGGTCAGCATGCTGGGCTCCGCTATCTTCATCTGCCTCATCTTCGTTGTGGCCAAGAAGAGCATTGTGGGCGCATACGTAAGTGGCCTTATTGTTTGAGTTAAATGTTCTTATGCTTAGTGAAAACATGCTGTTTTAGTGTCTATGACTACAGTGCAGTGCTTTGGCTATTGCTGAATCTATTGTTGTTCTAATTTTGATCAGATGCTTTAATAGTTCTCGTCTATTGGCTGCCATGTTATTGTGGTGTACCTATATGTGCAATCTCTGATAAAACTCACATCTTACTAATCTCTTATCACAAGTTCTCTCAAAGCTAGGTCATTTATATTCAAATTTCAGTATAAAGGTTTAAACGATTTAAGGTCTTTTGCATGTAGTTGCTTTAAAGCCCATAGTTGCTTGGCAGGGTTGTTAGGTTCAAACCCAACACTAAATGAATAAGAAAGGCAGGCAGGCAGGCACTGCTTGCTTTATTGGCATGTAAACCAGGAAAAGGGTGCAGTTATTGCTGAGAAACAAAAGGACTGCCATTTTTAAGTTTTAAGCTTTATAAGAAAACAAATTTAAACCAGGTCACTCACATTTAAAAAACAGGTCAGAACAAAATGCTCAATGCTCTGCAATAAATTACTTAACGTATTTTTAGGGACTGTTAGCTTTTCTTGTGGACAAAAGAACTTGTTACACTGTTATAATACCACCTATATGGTGTTGCTGTACGTCTAATACATTTTATTTACATTGGACAACATTTGAATGCCATGCCTTAACTATGAAAGGCTTGGGCTACTAACTGTACCTTAAAGGAATACACCACAGTTTTTACTATGTTCTTACCTCAACTTAGATGAATTAATACACACCATTCTTTTTTCAATGCGTGCACTTTAAATCTTTGTACAGCGCTCCGTGAATGTGTTAGCATTTAGCCTAGCCTCATTCATTCCTATGGCTCCAAACAAAAGTTTTATTTTGTTCGACCATACTTACTCGTGTAAATACTCATGTAACAGTGATTAAATAGAGAAAACATGGAAGTGTTTGGTGGCTTCTAAATTCATCCCTGTTTGGAGCCATAGGAATGAATGGGGCTAGGCTAAATGCTAACACATTCACAATGCGCTGTACAAAGATTAAGTGCACGCATTGAATAAAAAGAAGTATGTATTAATTAGTCTACGTTGAGGTAAGAACATAGTAAAATATTGAAAAACAGTGGTGTTTTCCTTTAAATCCGAATATAACTTTTCCAAAATGTTGTAAAATCTGGTTGTATTTGTCACATGCAATGTCCTATATCAGTCTTAAATAGAGAAACAGCTTGTGCAGATTAAACAGTACGTGAACACAGATTTTTGGGTATTTATAGAAATTAACAGCAGGGACAGAACATGGAGACATATCTACATAAACTTTAAGCACATGCCTTTATGCCACTTTTTTATATTATGCCATTAGTTATATAATGGTACAAATATACCTGGATTATCTTCTCTTTGCCTTTATTAACAGCTTAAGACAGAGACACTATGCCACTAAATACTGTATGCCACTGATTCATGCCAGCTTTTCAAACAAGGTAGCATTATAGCGGAAGTGCTAAATAAAAAAATATACTTAGCTACCAACTAAAGACATAAGCACCCCTTAAACACCTATCAAGAAGCCTCTGTAATTACATCCAAATGTACCGTATAAAAAACAAGGAATCTAAAACTTTAAGTAGTGAAAATATTTGGGGGCGAGAAAATGTGATAGTGACAGATGTGCTGTCTGAGAATGTGACAGGGTGCTGGAGAGAGGCCGAGCGAGAGAGTGTCTGTTCCAGCAAGGACAGCTGCTGTCTCCTCGGTGTACTGACTGATCAAACTACAGCCTTTAACCAGAGTCCTGCAGGGCTTTACAGTTTTAGCCTGGCTGTCCGTCCGTCACACTGTCTGAGCCTTAACTCACTTTGGGACAGGGTTTCTTACATGTAAACACACACACAAAATGCTTTTAAGTATTATTTTACACCGATGTATACTAAAAATGGAATGTTGTGGACGTGCACACACAACGTGCCAAACCTTCGCCTCTGCTTTACACCCTGAGGTTGTCCCGCTGTCAGTTATGCTCAACATACCTCTCTCAGCATAAAACAAAACCCTGTCAGATACAGAACAGCCACTGGAGATATCAAATTCCCCTGCAATGTAAGGTTTTTCCCACAATCCCGTCTGGACCGACCTCAGGTCTGCCCGGCAGCTGCCGTCAGTCACATTTGTACACAGTCAAGTCACTCTGTTTAGCAGAGATTTTCAATACTTCTCTTAATTTGGCAGTAAGCAGTTTGGAAATTGGGACTAGACGCTGTGTGACGGCAGTTAAATTTTGTGGGAAACCTGAAGTCAGTTAGTCTCTTCTCATGGAACTGGAAAAGTGTGTTTACATATATTGCTAAATTAAGTTTTCAGTTGTCAGACATAAAATTGCATTTGATGCAACTGCTTTAAATTTGAGTTTATTTTTATTTAGTAGCCTTTGACCAGCATTAAACACTGCTTTCTATATATGAAAGGTAAAGTTGTCATTACATAGAAATTATAAATGAAATGCAATTGACCTTTCTTTTTTTCTGTTATTTCTGTTTCTCTCAGATCTGCATTTTCATTGGAGAGACGCTGCTGTTTTTGAACTGGGCCATCACTGCGGACATTTTAATGGTACGTATTGAAAGCCTGTATTTATCGGCAGGGCTGAGTGGAAACTTTAAAGCCCTTAACTGTAACAAAAGTGGTCATCTTCTCAAGCTAGTTTCTTATTTTGAATGCTAGGATGCATGACTACAAGGTTTGGTATATGGCCTGGGTGGGGCCCAAGACAAAATTGCTGCCTTTGATTGCTCTTAATGGAAATGCCACTCGTGGAAAATAAAACGGAATAACAATTTCAGTTTGTGTTTTTGCGTTTGAATCGAATGAATTAGGAAAAGGCGAGATGAGTGTGTGTGTGTGTGTTAAGAGTACACAGAGAGAGCGCGTGTGTTTGTGTTTAAGACAGAGTGAAAGATTTAGTAAGAAAAGCTGTCGTGAACTTTTGTGAGCCAAGCGTTTTCTACATACTTAAACTCCAGCCAGCCTCAGAGCGGATGAAAAAGTCTGACAGTGGTGGAACTTTAATGGTCACACGGTGAACAATGTCTTCTTAAGTAAATACTTGGTGGATTCTTTGTTTTCCTGTTATGATTTAATGTGAAATTTTCACTCTTGTTTTCCCATTAACTCTCTTGAACCTGTTCTCTCTATTTCTCTCTTTCTGTAGTATGTTGTCATACCAACTAGAAGAGCCACTGCTGTTGCCTTTCAAGGCTTTACCTCACATTTACTAGGGGACGCTGGGAGCCCGTACCTCATTGGCCTGGTAAGAATATCTAACACACACTGTAAACCCAAATTAGTGAGCAGTACTCAGTTCATGAACTTAAAAAACACTTTCTTTTAGAGGTTAAATATTTTGATTAGACTGTAAATCCCGACAAGTTCAGAGTACTCAAAACCTTTAAGTAAACCATAAATAATATTTATAAATTACAATGAATCCTAACTTAAACGTTTACATTTAATTGTTTTTAATATTTAAAAGTACAAAAAATAAAAGTACACTATACTTAAAACTACCGTTTCATCTTAAAGGGATAGTTCATCTTAAAATGAAAATTCTGTCATCATTTACTCATCCTCATGTTGTTCTAAACCTGTATGAATTAATTTTTTCTGATGAACACAGAAGATGATATTTTAAGAAATGATGGTAAACACACAGCAGATAGTGACCATTGACTGCCATAGTAGGAAAAAAATATTTTGGAAGTATTGTGATAAATAATGAAGAAAATATTTTGATAAATGATGGTAAGCACACAGTTGATGGTACTCATTAAATTCCATCATATTTTTTATTACTACTATGGAAGTCAATGGTCATTATCTGCAGTGTGTTAACCATCATTTCTCAAATTATCTTCTTTTGTGTTCATCAGAAAAAAGAAATTCATACAGGTTTAGAACAACATGAGGATGAGTAAATGACAGAATTTTCATTTTAAGGTGAACTATCCCTTTAAGTCAGGGATGGGCAACTTCGGTCCTGGAGGGCCGGTGTCCTGCAGAGTTTAGCTCCGACTTGCCTCAGCACACCTGCCTAAAAGTTTCAAGTATGCCTAGTAAGACCTTAATTGGCTGCTTCGGGTGTGTTTATTTATGGTTGGAGCTAAACTCTGCAGGACACCGGCCCTCCAAGACCGAAGTTGCCTATCCCTGCTTTAAGTAGTGTTTATCAGTGTTGGTAACGCATTACAAGTAACATGCATTACGTAATTTTATACCACGGGTCTGTTGAATGCTGTATTTTGATTGGCTGAGAAATGTTCCGTGGGTATGCATTAATTTCTGATAACCGCACACCTAACTTGTCAAATGTCTTAAAAATAGGCACCAGAGCAATGTTTGTGGTAACCGTGGTATAACAGGAATAATTGACTCCGGTCCTTTGATTTATTTGAAAATAATGCACACTCTGCTTCGCGTCGTGCCGCATTGCACCTTGGGTGTGCATTATTTTCTTATAATTTAATGGTCCGTCGTCAATTATTCCTTACATATTACTTTTCTGAAGTAACGAGTAAAGTAATACATCGATTTTTAAATGTACACATTAATATTTGAGTAATTTTTTTCAAAAAAGTAATGCGAGTTACTTTTCAGTTTAATTAATTAATTAAAAAAGTAACGCTAAGTTAAAAAAGTAACGCAAAAGTAACGTAAGTATTACTTTCCGTGAAAAGTAACTAAGAAATGCAATTAGTTACTTTTTTGGGGAGTACCTTAATATTGTAATGCATTACTTTTCTGAACAACGGTAACTACAAAACTAAAAAATAGCAAATTTTTCTAACATAAATGAATGTTTAACAACAGCTGAGTCTTTCTCTTTAATGAAAACCCCATAAAATATTACTTCATTTCAAAAAATGCTCTCGTAATGCGTTCTCATGCTAAGCATGCTGTGAACTGGAATGCCTTCTCAACCAATCATGTTGATTTAACGTTAAACTGAAGTAAATTTGCTGTGCCAGAATCTTTCTTAGCTTAACTGGCAGCTCGAATGCCATGAAACTCATAACAACCACCAAAAGTTTGTAATTATTTGCAGTGTTTGTTAAAATGAGGCTGTTGTATTGAAATGACTCCGTTTGGAAGTTATAAATACAGTTTTTGAGTTAGCAAAGTTCTTCAAGTCTCTTAAGTTGAATAAACTTTTTACTGTTTGAGTACAGTTCACTCAGTTTCAATGGGTAACTTTGCTTAGCACATTAAATGGATAACCGTTATCATTTTATTGACAAACAAACAGTTTTGAGAGATAACATGACGTTTAAAAAACAGAAGTGAGTTAGATGTCTATATTCAGGTTTTATGTAAAGATACCCAAAAAAGCACATTCGACACGACTCCTATTCTTTAGATCACAATGGCGTATTTTCAGTAAAAAGCCCTCCAAAGGTTTTTTATTTTTCTGATCTGCGTCTCTTTCCAGTAATACTTGTCCTCAGGAGACATAAATTCTGTTGTTGCGTTACAAAGCTACATTCATGCACAAGTGTTCCCTTCGGACTCTTAAGCACTTCTGTCTTACAATAAGCCGCCGTTCCTTGGGCCGTGCGATATTGTGCTCTCCGATTTCTAACGCCGGCCCTGGCGCTGTTTCCCATTTCCGATTTCCATTCTCGTTCATGTTAACAAAACAATTCCAAACCGATCACAGTGCAATGTAACCACCATTCTTCTCAACTCTGGAAAAAGACACAGTGGTTCCTAGACTTCCGACTCCTGCCAGACATTCCTGGGATTCTGAACAGGAGGCATTGGAGCTGATCCAAGTTAAACAGTAACGTCTATAGAGGATTTTGACAGGTTCAGGTTCATGCGGACTCCGGGGTCAGGCCTATTATTCACTTAATTCATTATCACATTCAACCCCAAGTGCAAGTACATTTACAGCATGTACTTAGGAAGAGATTGCTTGGCCTTTATCTGTTACTTGAACACACACATTGTTTAAAAGTATGACCGCGCAAAGGAAAAAGTGTGACTAATCTGCCTGTGAGTTGTTTATACAATTTTTTTATCATTCCATCACAGACGTTGGAATTTGATCCACCTGTCTGGCACAGATAATGATTTTATGCCACAATATTGTTATGCTGGGATATAGCTCGGACTTTACAGAGAATGCAGCAGGTAGATAGTAAACAATTTTCCAGCCAGACTAAAACTAGTCTTGTACTCCAGAAGACATGCAAATACGAGAACGGTTAGAAAAATTAGCATTTCAGGGTCCAGACGTGCCTTAAGCCGTCCTAATTGACAGGAATGTGTTGGCCTTCTCTCAAAGAGCAGGGGTCAAGTTCACTCGGATGCAGTGTAAGCAACCTACCACATTCCATCTACTTGAATTTCTCTACCTGCGGTTCTCAGTAACTCTATAGCAGACAGCAAGGCAGTGCGGTTATGACAATGCCAAATGTTTTGTTACATATTTTGTGTGTTTTAGTTTTGTGGCAATGAGTGAAGGCTGTGCTGAATTAAAGTGACCTAGCTACTTCTGGGAAAGCAAGTGTGCTATTACGCTGAATAATGGTCTTGGGGTTCATCCTCAAAGGAAATCTTTAGGCCTGTCAAATTCACGAATGTGTGACCAAACCATGCATCAACACACAGATACTCGATAATTTCTGACAAGCTGGTGAGAAGGTTCCTGTGACGTACTTGAGTCCTCCAACGCTAAAGAACAACAAGAAGAGTTTTTAGAGGATAACCACAGGAACTTTGACACTAGACAATCACACTGTAGTGTTTCCAGACATTGGACGTGCATGGTGTCTGACTCGGAGCAATGTTATTTGGGTAGAAATATAGATTTCTGGTAGACTTTAAAACATGTATTAGGCCCTGTTCACACGTACAGGGTTATTTTGAAAAACTGAGACATTTCCCTTCATTTGCGCCCTTCGTTTACACGCAAACGGAGAACTCGCCTCTGAATCCGATTCTCTCTAAAAAAAAAAAAAAATCCAGAGTGGAGATTTTAAAAATCTTCGGTTACACGGTTGCATGTAAACTGAGACAAACGGATGCTAGGCAGCCAACATCACAGTATGCGCCAGAGATCGCACCTACACCAAAAGTGCGACCTTGTTCAAAAGAGGAACAGGAATAGGGCTGCACGATAAATCGCATGTGTTTGTCACGCGCATCACGCCAGTAATGCCGGTTCGTTGATTAGTATTAAATCGCTATCAGCTGTTTCAAATGGAGCAGCTTTAACTACACAGAGCCGTAGTTCACTGACAATCGGGGCATTTTCGCTTTAATTATCGGGGACGTATCGCCTGCGATATGTATGCGATATGGCCCAGCTTGTCAGGGAACTACGGCTCTGTGCAGTCAATGTCACGCAATCTGAAATCAGCTGTTGGCGATTTAATACTAATCAAGGAACCTGCATTATTGACGTGATGCGCGTGGTATCGCATACGATTTATCGGGCAACCCTAAACAGGAAGTAATTTGTTGCTGTTTTCGGGATTCTGATTGGCTTACGTGGGCTTGAGCTTCTCGTTACACCGCCACCTAGAGGTTTGGCATGCTCTTGACGGCATATATACATGAGTTCATGTCAATAAACACTTTTCTGAAAACTGACATGTGTGCACAAAGTTATTTTTGAAACCAAAGAGGTTGAAATGTCCATTTATGAAAATAGTCGCTCACGTGTAAACGTAGTCTTACTGTGGGTGCAAACCAGCCGCATTTGAGGCGTCAAATTCGCGTCTACCGTGTCTAGTTTGCTGCTTGAACATTTTGAGTTTACTCGCTTCATTCACGTGTGAAAGGCGCGTGTGAAGTTCTGGTCATCGAGACATTCACGTGGAAATTTGCGTCATGGGAGGGGCTTCTGCGACTTCGCTGGCTTCCCGTAATCACGTCACTACTAAAGCAATCTCCTGATTGTATTCCCGCGGCAAAACTCAATTCGCGGCTTTCGTGCGAATGATGTGGAATCGGCATCTACTGCGGCGCTTTTAACGTTTCATTCACCCGGTGAGACCTTCAGACGCGCATCAACGTGTCTTCACATTGACTTAACATTGAAATCACTTGCGCTTGACGCCTCTACCGCGGCTGGTGTGAACGCAGCATTAGGCAAACAGCACTTGTCTTACACACATTGTTTGTGTGCGCCAAACCTATGAACAAAATGGCATTTTCCTTGCAATGCTACATTTCACCGTAACTGATATAAAAACATTCAGAGCACCTGTTTGTAGCTCTACACACTTACAGCAAAGTGGGTGGTGCAATTATTTATAAAAACAGACTATTAGCCACAATCTACATCAATCTTATCTTGAAAAAATTTATTTAGACATGCACTAGAAACACCCTATTTTATTTTATTTGAAGAAATAGCTCAACATTAATGTTTGGCATACTAAATGCATGAGATATGTGCACGCTAGGAGTGTGGGCCACACACACAGACCTCACTGTCAGCACCCACTCACACATCTTTTTGAATCAGCATTCCCACTCCACCCATGGGACCCGCGCCTTAGTTCTTATGATAACAGATTAATTTAGTAATTATATCAGAAGTACTGTACACTCTCAGAAAAAAGGACCCAAATCTGTCACTTTTTAAAAAGTACACCTTTGTACCTAAAGGGTACATATTAGTACCTTAAAGATACATGTTGGTGCATGTTGGTTGCTGTAACACATCTTGTGTTGTCCCTTTCATTACTTGAACACAAAATTAACAGAAAATGACACATAATGTGGTAAATAGGATAACACAAAACAAAACAATGTGTTAAAAATTAACACATCCTTTTTTTTAGCTTGTACTAACAAGTGTTCTTTTTTTGTCTTCCTGCAGATATCAGACTCGCTGCAGAAGAGCTATACCATGTCAGAGTTATGGCAGTTCCTGAGCTTGGGCTATGCCCTCATGCTTTGCCCCTTCGTCATCGTTCTGGGAGGGATGTTTTTCCTCGCCACCGCCCTGTTCTATCTCGATGATCGTGACAAAGCGGAGCAACAGTGAGTACCTGTGCCTTTACCCATAACCTTAGATTGACGGTATTCAGCTCAATTTTCAATGAAAATCATTTTAATTTATGCATTTGTTAGACATTTCTATCCAAAGGGACTTACAATGCATTAAAAGCAATACATTTGAATAAGTACACGTGTTCCCTGGGAACCTTTTGCACTGCTAACACAATGCTGTACTGGATCACTTACTGTATGCTTGTAAGGTGCTTCAGTTATCTAATGACAAGGTGCTTTAGTTCACCCCCAAGATTTGATGCTTTACATTCCTAAATGGGTTTTCATTTGTCATTTCCTCCACTTACAATGACGGGCCAAAGAATAGCTGTTGCCATGGTGATTTTGGCTATCTTGACTATCCATGTGTGCCCGGTGAATAGCCTCAGGTGGATCTGGCTAATCCGAGTTAGGCTGGCGATAGGTGGACAGAGATTTATATCTATTCTCAGTCTATTCTAACAATGACAGTCTGAATAACTGATAGGATAGGATAGATTTTAAAATACTGTATATCATTTAAGTACAGCATTAAAGCTACAGTAACTAAACAGCACAAGTGCCACTTTTTCTTCAGACTTAACCCTGTCCAGAGTCACTTGAGAGAAACTGAACATCAAATAAGCACCAATGTTATCATTTGCTATTCTCACTACACCCATACATGCCAAAGCTAGACATAAAAGTATATTTACTGTCATTTTAAAATAATTATTGTTCTATTATAGTCATATTTCCTTAAAAGGTAAAGATGAACATGAACTGCGCCTCACTTTCTTTTTTGCGGCGGTCTTTTATCAAGTGGATTTCCTGTGTGTGTTGCCACTCAAAAATGACTTCCTTCCTGTCTGCTTGGGGACATTTTTAGGCAGGGTGGTATCTTGGATTACTGCGGCCTTTCTAAAGATCTTCCCACGATAGGTCTTGGAGACACAACCCATGAGGTTGATGTTTCCTCTTGTCTAGCCACTCATTACAAACATTGCTTTGTAAGTTAGAAGTAACCTTATATAGCACTTCTCATATTATTGCCATTAAATGATACAGAAATAAATAACCATTTGGCTATACATATATGTATAAATACATGTGTATATGAGTAATAGTATTTAAAGAAGCGAACTACAGTATCATTATATAGTAGGATGCACACTTTAAAAAGATGTTTCACCACACCAGTGTGAAGCAAGGCTTTCTTGGCCACCGAATTGCATCCTGTATGAACCACATAATCCTGCACGGGCGCTTTAATGCTTCACATTTTTTAATAAACAGCAACCAGGGAGCAAATTTGGAAAATGAGCTGTTGGAAAAGCTCCAGTATTTAGCACCGCAGTAATTTATGGACACAGGCGAGTGGGGATAGATATTTTGCAATAATGTTTTATTTAATCATATTTTCTATAATATGCAATGTATTGAAATACACTCACAGTGCTCAGCAGCTTTTCAGATTAAACACTCATATTTGTGGATTCAGTAAATCGTCTTGAAAATAACATCCTGTGCATTAGTACATTAAACAACCCATACTTTTTTATATAACATCCACAATAAAAGTTTTTCTTAAGCAGTGCATCATTCCACGCTTTAGTGGAGTCTAAAAATAGACCTTTTATTAGAACTGTGCTTTTCATGCCCAGTAGTATTGTATTCACAATATCTTTTAAAGTGTTCCCCCTTGTCCTTATGCGTCCTCTTCTATTTATAAACCACACCATGCTAAATGAAAGCTGCTCACTGAAGCGAAGGAATATATATCGAGCTTGAAAAGTGCTTTATTATTTCTAACTCGTAAGCTGCTTTGGGCCGAAAGGAAGCTATTTATAGCACAGGGAATACACTGCGCACCCCGAGCAGTCACGCAAAAATGAACGCATTCATCTCATATCCTTTGCTATGCTGGCATCGGATGGTATGGCGTCCATTGGGACACATTTTATAAATGTAAACACCCCTGAACTGCTTTTGGGCAAGACTAGCACATTTCAGTGAAGCTGGAAGTGAAAAAGCCAACAGTTTGCATGTCCTGTCAGTTGCACAGATAAGAAGAAAAGCAAAGAACTCAATTCTTAAAATCAAAAATAAAGGTCATGTCAATGGTATTTTTCCCCAAATTGAGGAACCGTATGTCAATTTAACTCAGAATTATGATTTTTCCTGCATCAAGAACCAGGTTCTTTTACTACCCCAGTCGTTTGTGGTCACACTGACTCGCATAACCGCTAGCTGCCTCTGCGTTACCTCATACTCAGAGCTTTAGCTTCCAGATTTCACATTTCATTATTGCTGCTACAAATTTGTACTTGAATGGACCTTGCCTATATGATCGCAAAAGCATTCTAAGCTTTGCTTTCTCATTATTCTGTTTTCTCTGTTTCTCCAGGGGGGACCAACTTTCCCGACCGCCATCTACAGTAAAGGTAAGACCTGGTCAAATTCCTGTATTTAACTCCAACAAAGCCCCCCAGGTCATTTCCTTACGCAATTGTGTCCTGGTGACCTTTTAAAAAGAGAATACAATGGTTTAAGATTATTTATGGGAAAGCATTTAGGACGGACTGTGAGGGAGAAATGATAACATACCGCCTTTATGAAATTCCAGAGCTGCGCACTTAACCTTTTTTTACCCTTTGTTTCAGACCTCAGACCGATGCTTGTTCGGTCTCTTTTGAATAGAATTCAATTGTTTATTGTATTATCTATGGGCTATTGATAGTCAAGTTATTTGAGCGGTTAATAATCTCAAATCTGGCTCCGCTTCAAGGTCTATTCCTGCCCCCTTCTCCTTCTTCTCTTATCAGCTTTTAACACTCAGTGTTATGAGTCTGATTGTATAATTACAGTTGCTCTACTTGCCCCGAAGAACGAACGCAGCATCAAAAGAAAGAAAAAGAAAACATCTTACATTTGAGGAAACAGGCTTTTGGCTGCCAGACTTTTAGGTGGAGGACAATGTGTGTGGGAGCAGTACACTAAAACAAACATGTCCCCAAACTATTCGGTTGCGAGGGTGGATATTCCCTCTTTATGTTATTGTGATTGTTAAATTTGGCTTAAAATTGACTATTATAGTCTGTTGCAGTTAAGCTGCCCCAAGTCTATGCTTCCTACTCATGTTCACTTTGTAATTATCAAAACCATATTTACTGCATTTAGTCCCTAATTTAATTAGAAAGTGTAAAAACATCCCAGTCTTAGGGCGTACGCCACACAGCCTTCAGCAATCTCCTGATGTTCATCTGGGTTGCCATTAAATCAATATGTTATCTTTGCTGGACCGAGCACCAACCGTGGCCTTGAGGGCAAGCCTGTTAGAGGCACGTAAATTAGCATAAATGAGAAGACATACTGCCCCGGTCACTTATATAAATGGGAAAAGTTCTCTGATCAATGAAGTGTATAGGGGTCAAAGCACAAAGTGGACAGGAAACAGCAGCATTACATAATATACAGACATCCACACGTGCGCTGTAAGAAGCGTGGTGATGTGACCACAATAGTGGGGGTGAGGGACAATGCATATTGTGGCATGATAGTCATGATGAGGGCAGAAGGAAAGTCCTGCTACCAATGCAGGAAAAATGTGAGAGAGGGGTGAAATGTACAGAGAGGGTGAAACCAACAGAGGGCAATGGAAAATGAAGTGATGCCTTTGAATTATATAGCAGATGGAGGATGTGGTAATCCAAAGCTAAAGCGATGCAACACTTTAAGGGATTAGGTTGTTTGAGGGATATTTCGATGTTTTTACTGAAAGAACAAAAAGCCGTCACCTGTGATAATATTAAAATTAAATCCAGACCCGTTAATAATTGGCCCGTTACCCGACCTGTACCCGCACACGTATAAATCACACACGCTAAAATCATTTTAATTAAAGTGCTTTATTTTTATCTCATATCTCTCTCAACATCACGACAGCGCCATGAATGGGCTAATGAAACAGGCTAAAGTGTGCTTTGTTTTGTGCCATTTAAGTAGCCTACCATCGGCACCTAAATAGGCTACACTGTAAAAATACTTTGCTGCCTTAAAATTTTTTGTTGAATCAACTCGGATTTGCAAGTCATTTCAACTTACTATTATTTATCTTGACTAGAGATGAGTTGTTATAACTACAGGTGAGTTGTTATAACTTATAAAATTAAGTTGACTTCTCTCAACTGTATTTTGTAAGTTGTGACAACTCATCTCTGTTGACATGACTTGTGGATCTGAGTTGATTTAACAAAAAATTTTAACCCCCCAGTCACATTGGCTACAAGAGACAGAGACAGAGCGACCGGCTACTATTCATTCAATGGGAGTGGCCGTTTGCCAGAGACAAGGGATGAGCTCGCCGCTGCGCGAGCAAGGTTGGGCCAAAATAGACAAGCAGGCTATTTTATGCAAATGCTGAGCGATGCGACAAAGCAACTGCCAATCGGAGTGAAGGAGCAGCTTGACGTAGGTCTGTGGTCAAGTCTGAGAAAATAATTCAAGATGGCGGAAAATGCGTATTTATGTATATATCTGATAAGTTTGACATTTTATCTCATATATTTTGTTACTTTTATTGAGAAATAAATACTTTTAAATCCAAAAACACCGTTCTTGTAATGTAACAATACCTCTAAAGTGACTTTTGATACCGCTTTTAGAAACTAGCCAAGGAACGCCCATCAAGCGAGTGCGTGTTGCTCACTTTTGTAGCTAATGTGACTTGTTGTTTGCAACCATGGGGTATAATAACCCAGCAGTTGGGTTAAAATAACCCAGCATTGGGTCAATTTTTAACCCAGCACATGGTCTGTCCAATATTTACCCATTATGGGTCAAAAATAACCCAGCCATTTTTAGAGTGTAGACACTTTTATGCGGGTATCCGCGGGTACCCGGCCCATAGAAAATGTGAAAAAGTTCAACCCAGTAACTTAGTTTTGGTAAACCATTCTCTGAAAGCATGTGAAAAAATAGCTCATTGAAATTTGGCTCCCTTTGTGATGTCCGAAGGGGATAATACCGCCCCTTAATCTGCACTATCCGACCACGGCACTGCCATTTAGTGCAGAGATCAGCTCATTTAAAAGGACACACCCTATTTTTTCTCACACCCACACAGTGGCAATTTTAACATGCTATAATAAATTATCTATATGGTATTTCGAGCAAGAACTTCACATATGTACTCTGGGGACACCAGAGATTTATTTCAGATCTTATCAAAATTTCAGGTCTTGCAAAATGTCCCATTTAAAATTACACTAAATCAAATATTTGTCAGATGTGGGATAGACACATTGGGATGTCAGCGGGGGGGCTGGGGACAGCATTACACCCAGCAATAGAGAACTGAGAAGATCAGTAGCATGTGTGTTTGTGTGAGTGTGTTTGGTTTGGCTTACCAGCAGCACGCAGATGGCTCGGTGGGTTACCGAGTTATAATAATTAAAATGAAACTTCATGTTGTGAAACCAGAGACTGGAATGTTATTGCACCAAATCTTATTCAACAACTACAACAGGAAGACACTTACACATTTCTCTCTTTCTATCTCTCTCTCAGATCACCAAATGAGAAGGCTACAATGAAGTGGGCAAGCGGAGACGACAAACAGAAGGAAGAAACCTAGCAGCTAACTCACAAAACGCACATGCAACATTTTCTATTATCACTGCATCATCATCTCTGCTTTATCCGCTCATTCGTTGGAGGGCTTTTCGGATTAAAGACTTTGCTTGCCCCTTGGAAACCTCGATCGCACCTCGTCTGCTGGCAAGAGTCAATGCAATGTATAAAGGTCAGCCAATCAGCAGCTGTGCAGCTTTTAATGATGTATAGTAAGAGGGGTAAATAAAGAGCCACTCGGGTTCTTAATGGGTATTTCGAGGGTGAATTAGCACTCTCTGTGCCATACTACTGAACACAGCACGGACACACTCGTGTCCGGAACGCTGCCTGTCGATCTGCACCAAGTGCCATAGCATCATTCCTAAAGGGGACCAGTACCGATCATGCTAACAAGTCAACAGGGCTCAACGGTAAACCTAAATATGTAATATACACTATGAAACATAACTACAAACCGAGCCCTGCCTTAAGAACTCCAGCAGATGCGTAGGTCTGGTCCTCTGTTTCTTTTATAAAGAGCTTTTTCTTTGCTCATTATGTATTTTTGCTTTCTTCTCAGCACTTACCATTTAATGCAGTGCCATTTATATCATGCACTCACGCATGACACCTGAGACAAGTGAAATTATCGTTTCTATTCTTCTCTAACTGTGCGTTTATAAAACCGAAACTGGAGGAACTTGTAAAGACAGCGTATACTTTAGCTGAAAAGGACACTGGATTGTAAATATTATCTTTTTCTAATGAAGAAAACTTGTAAAGCCTTTCATACTGAGCTCGCAGCAACCGATCAGAAGTAACCTAGCAGTCCGCCAGGTTAAATAGGACACAGGCACATCACACAGTTTGCCCAAGAGAAAAGCAGAAATACTGAAAGTATTCGGACAAAGCCAAGGTTATCGTCGCTTATCTTGCAACTGTGTTTTTTAGTGCAGATTTTTTTCCATAGTGCCGGGTTACACAACCAGCCAGGCCAGATTCAAAGCTCGGTCTACAAGAATGAAGTCTTTGTATGATGGGTTACCTTTTGGATTTACGCATCCGTTTATTTGAAAAGAAAAGAGGGAAAGAAAGGCTGATAATATGTTTCAGACATGTTTCAGTCAGCCTGCTACAATCCATCCGTTTTCAAAAGAGGGACATTAAATTTTGAGATTAAACATTTTTATAACTTTTAGGGGGAGTTTCCTTGACAGGGTTTAGATTAATCCAGACTAGGTCTATGTTAATTTAGGACATTTAAAAAAAACTATACTGGTGTGCATCTTGAGACAAAACAATGGCACTGATATATGTTAAAATACGTCAGATATTTTTAAATTAAGGTAGCTCAAACATGCATTTGGGACTAGGATAAGGCCTGTCCGGGAAACCGCCCCTTAAGATTTGGCACAAATCATTTTATTTTTTATTCAGAGAAATTAGTTTTTAGCTTAAAATGTGAATATTTTGCATGAAAAGCCTTAGAAACGAAGGGATACTGCACTGGCAGAAAATATATATTGCTGTTAATGGCCTGTGTGGTTTGGCTTCAGAATATAGTGCGTAATATATGCAATTTTAAAAAAACATAAAAGCTTTGACAGTGGCAATAATTTGAATATTTTCATAAGATTTCATTAAGATTTCTCAGTTCACACCGCTGTCACTTTTTTCGCAAACTGGTGTTACGAAGCAAACGTGTGTCTGTGTCTTAAACAATTCTGTTCTTAAAGGGAAACAGAGGCTTTTTCCCATCATAAAAAGCACCTTGCCTGTTGATCAAAGGGGGAAAAGCTTTATCATAATCTTTTATTTTTTATTTTTTGAAGGTCTGACTTAAGTTGTCAGAATGTTACCGTCCCTATTCGCCAGTCATATCCTCTAAGCTTAAGTCAGGTGAAAAGCCTTTGAATGTGATTCTGTCCAATCCAATGTGTTTACACATGCAAATTGATCTTAATGAAGCTTTTGTATTGTTATTCTTTTACAGATGTCTTTTTTCTTTCTTTTTACAAATATGAGTTTTATATATATATATATATAAACACTATAAAGATAAACTATATTATGCAGCGATTTTAATATATTGTAAACTGCTTTGATGCAATGTATTTATTATGTTTTTGTTAAGTTTATTCACTACCCGTGCTGATAAGATGGTATAAAGGGAAAATGTATGTTATAGATATTATGTACAGTTTTTTGTTCAAAAAATGCCCACAAGTCCTCATCACCATTGTTCATCTCAGCGATCTGTGTGTTCACAGATCAACACGAGCCAATTATTTACACACGCGCACACACAGGCACAGCATGCCAAAAAAATGACACGTGTATGATTATTTTTGTTACAAGAATGATCTGATCATTTACCTGATTGTTTTTTGTTTTTTTGCACAAGTATCTGGGTGTGTAACTGGTGTGCTTATCAGGGGGTTTGTTTTACTGTCTAATCCAATAGTTTGACACTGGCATCAAGTGCTAGCTTTGAGGGATTATTACCCATTCACTGCCTGGCTACTAGCTTTTAAAAGTTAAATTACATGCTGACAATTATTATTATATGATTATTGCTTATTTGTTTGAAAGGCAACGCTCACAGTGATCTGGAGATGAATGGCTTAATATTTCTAACGCCAAGTTTACCAACAAAAAACAACAAAAAAAGTGTGAGATCATTGTCAATCGTGATCAATCGTGAGAGTTGGGTATTTCAGAATGCACATTTTCTTGTCATACAAGAATTCTGTAAAATGTAACCTATTTCTGATATTAAGCAGAAGTTAAAAGGTGATTTTATTTTTAGAGCATATGTGATTATAAAGAAGAAAAGTATCTAGGACGTTTACTGTGATGCTCCCACGGGGATATAAACCCTATATGTAACTGATCAAAATAAACTTATTTAATCAAAACGCAGCAATATGTTGTCTTCTTTTATTCAATTCAGCACAAGGGCCAATACTAAAGCAATAAACTCGAAGAAAGCTGAGCTGGCTTGCTGGTCTGTTTGCTAGTTTTAGACGGGTTTAGGGTTTCTTCACCAGGTAGGAAGATGTTAAAAAAGGCCATCTACACTGTTAGAAAAAAAATATGTACCCCAGCTGTCACTGGGGCGCATCAAAAAGTACAGCTTTGCACCTTAAAAGTTCATAGTGGTACTATGGTGGTACATAGTGGTTCAAAGGTACATATTGGTATCAATAAGAGCTTATTATTACCTCAAAGATACATGTATATTGGTACCTAATAGTACATATTAGGACCTTTTTAAAGGGTACCGCCCCAATGACAGCTAAATAAAACAAATATTAAAGGGACACTCCATTTTTAAATTTTTTAAAAATATGCTTATTTTCCAGCTCCCCTAGAGTTAACAATTGAATTTTACCATTTTGGAGTCCATTCAGCCGATCTCCGTGTCTGGTGGTACCACTTTTAGCATAGCTTAGCATAATTCATTGAATCTGATTAGACCAATAGCATTGCGCTCCAAAAATAACCAAAGAGTATCGATATTTTTCCTATTTAAAACTTGACTCTTCTGTAGTTACATCGTGTCTTAAGACCGACGGAAAATAAAAAGTTGTGATTTTCTAGGCAGATATGGCTAGGAACTATACTCCCATTCTGGCGTAATAATCAAGGACTTACTGGGTGCAGCAGGCGCAATGATATTACGCAGGGCCCGAAAATAGTCCCCAGCAATTGAAAGTAACCAAGGGGACTATTTTCAATGCATAATATCACTACGCCTGCTGTAGCCATGTTACAGCAGCAAAGTGCTTGATTGTTGCGCCGGAATGGGAGTGTAGTTCCTGGACATATCTCCTTGGAAATCGCAGCTTTTAATTTTCTGTTGGTCTTGGTACACAGCGTGGCTGCAGAAGAGTCAAGTTTTAAATAGGAAAAATATTGAAACTTTTTAGTTTTTTGAGTGCGATGCTAATGGTCTAATCAGATTCAATGAATTATGCTAAGCTATGCTAAAAGTGGTACCACCAGACCGGGGGCCTCATTTATAAGATGCTGTGTAAAAACCATCCTACATTTGATCTTACGATCATTTATCAAAAATGCGTACATGTGATTGATAAACCGAACGTTCGTGCAAAAAAACGCGCGTACCCCTTTCAAATCTATAAATCGCAAATGATCTTGAACTTAGTATGCAGCCGAGCAGTTTCAGATCTCCGCCTTTAAACAATGCCTAATTAATGTCATAGACATATAAAAGTGTGCTTGTCAATGTTTAAATCTTTAACGAGCAGCAAGAATGGCATTTATTTCCAAAAACCTGCAGCAATCGGATAAGCAAAAGTGTGTACGTCTGCTCAGACCCTGACGTGGCGCTAAGTACTTTTTTCATGTCAAAGACAGTTTTTATAAATATGGACTTTCCCGTGGATTTTGCGTGCGCACACTTTACGATCAAATCTGCGTACGCATGCTTTTTAAATGAGGCCCCGGCTGAATAGATTCCAAAAACGGTAACTCAATTGATTATCTCTAGGGTAGCTGGAAAATTAGCATATTTTCAAAAAAAGTGGAGTGTCCCATTAATGAAGAACAGAGAGTCTACAGACTAGAATAACTGAAATATATATATATATATATATATATATATATATATATATATATATATATATATATATATATATATATATATATATATATATATATACATATATAATTTTTTAAGTCAACTGAAGCAGGACACCCTATCCCAAAGCTACACTTCAAGAGTTTATGAATGGGCTCTAATGTCATGGAGAGCCATTAGCACATACCTGAGAAGATAGAAAGGATACTTTTACTGCTGCAGGTGAAAGCAGGGGTGGGCTCAGGTAAGGATTCATGTTCATCGGGCAGTTTAAGGGTCCACCCAGAATTGGGGGCCTAGATAAAGTCCGTCATTGTTTATGGAGGCACTCTGCGCCTCTGTTGCCCGGCAACAGTTTCTGTGACTCCAGAGAAGAAGAATTTGGATGAAGAAGGTCACCAGTGTGTCGACAAGACATGCAAGCACACGCACACACAGTCTAAGGCATGAAACACCTACATTCCCCATTGATGAGAGTTTCGGTGAAAATATGAGAAAAATATGCCTAGCAACCATCCTCACATTCATCTATGTTACAGATGAAAGAACAATATTTGCCTACGGTGTTACTCTAACTGCGTATAATAGCAAATTGAGAAAAATCACAAATATCTGCAACAGTTGCCTCAGCTG
Source organism: Misgurnus anguillicaudatus (assembly GCF_027580225.2). NCBI lineage: Eukaryota > Metazoa > Chordata > Actinopteri > Cypriniformes > Cobitidae > Misgurnus > Misgurnus anguillicaudatus. Next base: position 33,270,728 of record NC_073358.2, read on the forward strand.
AGAACACAATTTCCTCATACCTAAAAACTGACAAGATTCTCTGCCTTTATTCAAAAAACACATACAATAAAAGACTTGAAATGAAAGAATATTAGCAAAAAGTCAACCGATAATGATGAGGTGTTTAACTTTAGTTAAACATAATTGATTGCTCAAACTTACAATCTATGGTTGCATTCAATCACAGCTATTGATCACAGCAGCTTTTCTAATCACAAGTGACCCTCCTCTAACCTTTCCTCAGAATCCTTTACAGTATCTATTTAACCCTTAAATACATATATTGGGTCTTTAGAGGCCTGGAATGTCATTACTACATAATTTTAACAATGTATATCGGTGTTATATGCATTGCGGGTTGCTAAAGACCCAAATATGTGATGAGTGAAACATTCATCCATTTAAGGGTTAGAGGAAACAGTGCATCCCAATCCTGGTCATCGAGGACACCCTCCCAAAAAGTTTTAGATGTCTCCTTATTTAACACACCTGATTTAACTCATCCGCTTGTTAGGGAGACATGTTTACCATTTTGGAAGGAGGCTAATTAGTTGAATCTGGTGTTTAAAATAAGGAAACATTTAAACCTTTTTGGAAGGGGGTCCTTGAGGACCAGGATTGGGAAAAACTGATCTATACAAAACACAATGCTTAATAAGTTCACAAGCCAGACAGTTTCAAAATTAGTTCATAAACGAAGATGTGTCTGTGATGGTGATATGGAGAGGAAGCTAAAATGCTAATTTAAACTATATCGCATCCTGTCATGAGTGGAGCATCTGTTGGGATTTTATAAGGTACTTTTAGAACCCAAAAAATAGGACATTCAGACACTTAATATTTGCAGATGAATACATTTTAGGTTGTTTAAACAAACGATTGATGAAGTGATGACAATTTTCCTCACTGGACATAAATGCACTGCCACTGACCAAACAAACCAATGAGACCTGGCATGACACCATGGACAAAAACACTGTCAAAGTCAGAAGAGAGAAGATCGGACAGGAAACTAAAGGGTGTAGACAGGATACAAAGGTGCCTTTACTCAGCAGAAAAGCCAATGTGGCCGTTTATTTCCATGGAACTGCACTCCATGGACCAAAGACATAAAATATATAAAAACAACCAATTTCAGGGGAAATTTTTTAGCTTGAGCAAATATCCAGTTGTTGTTTAATTATTCTTACTGTTTTATTAGTAAATTAGGTCCATAAATTAGGAATTTAATTGAACAACCTTTATGGCACAGCTCATTGAAATGCTGGATTCTGATTGGTTAGTTGTGCCATTGCAGGTTTGTTATTCCCTGATAACAACCACTCCAATCTAATAACACGTATGACATTATATTTACAAATGATTAAACCAAATAATGTGTTTGTGACATTTGAACGCCTTGTCTTATCTTAAAAATAAAAATAAATAGTTTTTCCTCAAGGAAGGTCTGCATTCATTAAGAATGAGGTAATAAAATATTTCAAATCAATATTTAATGTTCCTTAACTTACTTATGAGGTAATAAGCGTGATAAGGTAGCCGGTTGTTACAACGAAATAAGCCCATTAAGTGTGAAATAAGACCAATCTCTTCGCATTGGGCCCTGAACTTGATCAGGTTTTTTTCTACCTATACATTATCTCTTACTTATACTCTACATATGAAGAGTTTGGTTCCAAAACGCAATAAATCCATTATGACTAATTTTGGTTAAAACAGGCTTTCTATACCAAGAAAGTTACAAGATGAAAACCACTTTTTTCTGTTACAAACTTTCACATAGCATCTTTAGGTTATAAAAACATAAAAAAAAATCAAATCCATAATTTGATTTTCAAACATTTATTATAAAAACTGATTATTTTTTCCACAAAATGCAATAAATCAATGGCAAGATTTTTTTTCAAAATACTATAAATCTATTAAATCAATACATAAATGTGCATTCATCTTTGCCATGTTATATTTATTTAGTTGACTAGTGGTATAAAAAAAACATTTATGGCATTAATCAAAACATATTAAGAATGTCATATTAAGAACACTGTCATTGCTGCTGTTATCGTCACTTAACTTTTTTGACAGCGATCAATGTTTTGGTCCTGCTCAATTTTCATTGGCTTCGAGTAAAATAATAGATAAAGGTAATTTAAACTTTATTTAAATAAATAAAGTTTTTAATAAGATCCCCTGGGGTCAATGTGTTAGCATGACAGAAGCTTGATGCTGTCGGGAGAATAAGCAACCTTCCTTCTCCCGAGTGCCTCTTGCGTAAATTATTCGATTTTGATGGCTTGCGTTTCTTTCCAGTCACAAAAAACCAACACAGGTTTATAAATGCCATCAAAGTATTATTTTGTTTGTTTGTTGATCACAAAGTACAAAGTAGATGAGGAAAACTAGGATTCCATGTGTATTCAACGCAGCACCATTATTGTTTACAGTGCGTGGAATGGTGCGCTGTGATTTGTTAAGCGGATTTATTGCATTCTGCAGAAAAGGAGGACTGGCGTTTATCGCTATTGGGAAAAAATGGAGAAAAGATTACAGAATAACATGGCGGATATTGGATTTTGCATAAAATTAAGAATTTACTTTTTAATACTGACCTGATACAATACTGATTTTGGCGGTAACTCTTTTTTTTTTTTTTTTTGCCGTTTTGGAACCAAACTCTTCATATAATTCATATACATTTCATTCTGTCAAAAGCAGAACCAAAAAGGCAATATTATCACTGTGACATCATTAACCTGTGTGAAGTTTACACAGTCTTAAATTCTACCCAAAACAAACCCTTTCAAAGGAATGTGTGTGTGCGCACAGGTGTGTGTGTGTGTGTGTAGACCCTAAAAAATATGGGCAATGCATATGGGCGCTGACATCTTGCACTAATGATGTCATTTGAAGTCAGAGTCTGCACAATAGTGACCATGAGGTAGAGCACCAGTATCAATGCCCCAACTATTTTCCCATTTGACTCCATCACAAACACACATTTCAAGTTGCCACACCCATGGGCATCAGAACCATTATATGTTTGTGGAACAAGACCAATGATATTGGACCAAGCAAGCGTGCCCCACGAGCCCTGAATAGTGAAGCCAAAACGTCTCGATCGCCCCCAGTGAATGGTCCCAGTATAGGCCATAAACCCCGCCTTCCCAATGTTATTCAATGGGATTTGAGACCACTTAAACAATTTAATTACACTTCAATTATCTTTTTTCCGAAGCTGGTTTCTGTCATTTACTGTAGTTTTTATCACGCTGATCTAAATTTAAGTGTTTGTTTTTAAAATAAGTTTGTTTTTAGTTAGTTATTTAATGCTATAAAAAAGGTGGTGGGACGTCATGATTGACAGCTGTGATAAGCGCATTCTGCAAGAGTAAGGGCGGGGCCTTGATTTTGCGGCTTTACTTCCTGCTCAGTACAGCGCAGGACTGGTCCCGAAATCGCTACCGCGCAGACTCAAGACCCAAGATGTCAGCGCCATATCGGGACACTGGCGGCTTCACTATTCACCAATAGAAGAGAGCGAACAGGCGTCGTTGATCTTTTTTTACAGTCTATGTATTAGACCCACTCACTTTTTCTCTAATTTAGCGCATATGTCTGTTCACTTGTCAGTCAAATCCACTAAACTTTATTAAAAATTCCATTTTAGCTCCAGCTTCTACTTCACGCTGCTGCTTCCTCAAATCCATTCCACTTGGCTCATTTAGAGTCCATATAAATTAAATGCGTTATAAATTCCATGTTTTCGCCAACTGCGCTCCCACAGCACAACAAGGTAAACAAGCTTTTTGACACTTTTTCTGCAATTTCAGCTACAGTAGCTTGTCTTTTGGATTGGATCAAAGTTGTTGTGTTAGAAGCAGTAAAAATGGATCTGAGCGACATTAACAAGAGCCAAATTGTGATGGCTAGACGACTGGGTCAGAGCATCTCCAAAATTGCAGCTCTTGTGTGGTGTTCCCGGTTTGCAGTGGTCAGTATCCATCAAAAGTGGTCCAAGAAAGAAAAAGCGGTAAACCGGCGACGCGGAGAGCGAATGCTGGCCCGTGTGGTCCGATCCAACAGACGAGCTGCTGTAGCTGAAAAAGTAAATGCTGGTTCTGATAGAAAGGTCTAGTGGAGTCCATGCCTAGACGGGTCATGGCTGTTTTGGTGGCAAACAATATTACACAATATTTGGCGGGTGGTCTTATAGCGTTTTGTAGATAGGTAGGTAAATTCACACTGTACAACATGAGCATAAAAAGCAAAGACACATTCTGAAGAGAGAGAGACTCTTTACGATGTCGTGCTGTCTGGTTATGAATGAAGTCATTCTGTGCACGTTTTAGTGCAGTCAGCGTATTTACCATTCCTCCTCAAACGCAAGAGACCAATGAAGAATAGCACCACGCACCCAGAACACACCGCTTAATTGTGCATTTAGGGATTAAAATAACACACACTTAGCCTAGAACCGCACTTCATTAAATATAGAGGAAAGCCACAGTCTCCGTCTTTACTCATTAATAAAAAGAAAGAAAAGACAGAGAATAACAGATGAGTACAGACAGTCTCCCGTCTAAAAAAGCCCCAGGGAAACATTCAAGCATGTTCACAAAACGTACAAGAGGCATCCAACCGTATTTCTCCTATGAAAAGAGGAATTGCTATTTCGGTAGTCGTTTCTAAACTTAGACAGCATAATGAACAGCTGACTAACTTTAAAAAGAACACACATGATAGAGAGATATTATGCAATATTACTTTGGGAGTCAACATACAGGTATGTAGCAATACACTATCCATCATTAAAAACTCATTAGCTTGCACAGTAATGCAATTAAGAAGTGTATACGCTTGGTTATTCAGACTGACATGCTAAATTAATTGCCATTTTCAAAATTACTTTTAATTTTATGCCACCTTAAACGCATTTATCTACTTAAGAATCTAAATTGGACATAGACTGCAGTTAGTGTGGAACTGTGACATTTCTGTGGAAGGGAAGTTGAGGGAGGCAAAGAATTGTGACAACCTAATTAAGTCCTAATGGCCTTTTGAGCACCGATGCTTACGATGGATTGTGTAAGTGTGTCGCTTTACATTTGTAAATCGGAGAAAACAGCATGGTGTGATCTCGGGTCATTGGTGAATTTTCGCTATAGGCACGCTGACTCTGTGTCTTCCACGCTGAGCAATCTCACTAATCGTCTGCAGTGCGCCACTCCAACAGGGCTTAGAGAGTTCACGTTCTCTGCTCTCATTCGTGAACGCCGGTCTTTACCCATTCATCACTAAAAGCGCATGCATCTTAATGAATGCAGCGTGTGACACGTGCAGCCATGCAGTGCGTTTTATAAGACCCTGCAGTGGGATCAACCAACTCAAGCATGTATGAGCACATGCAGCTGGAAGATGAATGGTATAGAGTGTACATTCTGTTGTTATTTTATTATGAACAAACCAAAAAAAAAACTGATTGTGTCCATATTTCCACATGGTTAAAAAAGCTGCAATTCGTATTCTTTTTGGTGTTGTTAAAAATAGAGATCAGTTTTTGTCTCTTTATCTTTCCTTATTCACAACAGTAAGCTTATTATATGAGACTACAAAACCAGTCATAAGTAGCACGGGTATATTTGTAGTAATAGCCAAAAATACATTGTATGGGTCAAAATTATAAATATTTTAACACCAAAAATCATTAGGATATTAAGTAAAGATCAGGTTCTATTAAGATATTTTGTAAATTTCTTACCGTAAATATATCAAAATGTATTTATCATCTAAGGACTTCATGTGGACACATTTAAATGTAATATTCTTCATTTTTTGCACCCTCAGATTCTAGATTTTCAAATAGTTGTATCTCGAACAAATATCCTAACAAACCATACATCATTGGAGAGGTTATTTATTCAGCTTTCAGATGATGTATAAATCTCAAATAAAAAAATTACCCTAATGACTGATTTTGTGGTCTAGGGTCACATAAATCCCATTCACACTGCACTTTGGTCCCAGAAAATTTCCATAAAATTGGCAGCGAGGCTTCTGTGTGAACATAAACACATCCCATAAATGTTCTGGGATCGCTCGCGTAAAGAGGACCTAGTTGCATTGCCGTAGCGTTTACGGAAACATTCTGTGTGAACAAGATGCAGAAACAATGCCTTAAAGGCAGGGTGGATGATTTTTGAAAACACTTTGGAAAAGCTAGTCTCGCGTAGCCAGACCTTCAATACTGAAGGTCTGGTGTTTTTCGCTGCTTTTTCTGGACAAAGCCCACCCACGAGCTGTTTGACCGACATGTCAAACAACCAATCACAGTTTGTTTCATCTAGCGTCACGTTTCGGACTCCCCACAATAACGAGCCGGCTGGCAACAAGTCAGTTATTGAAATAACCAGCCGCAACCGAATAGCATCTAAATAAACAACATTACTCACCATAGAACAACGTTGTGCACTTCATCAACAGCCACACCAATGAGACGCTCCCGTTAAACGTCTGTTTGAAGCATATCTCTCCACTTTTTAACACATACAAGCAATTCAGGAGAACCAAACATTTTGACTCCACTAACTTCCTAAAGCAAAACTCTTGGACGTCTTTTAGAGAGTCGATGCCGAGAACTTAGAATATTTTTGAGAATCCAATGTTTAGCTGATCCTGATAACTGCTCATTATTATCCACTTGAACACGACTGATTCTCTTCCTCAATGGAACATCAGAGCTTTGTTTTCCAGGGAAAGAAACTAATCGCGACACTCGCGTCTCCTGGAAATCCGTTTTTTTTTCAACCAATCAAAGACGACTTTAACATTCTCACAGGGTTTCCAGAGAAGTGTGCGGGGAGCATCAGACGTTCAGCCGGCGGTTTGTGGGCGTGGCGTCTGGGGCTGAGACTTTGGAAAAGCTAGTCAGGCCGAGTATCAGCAGTCAGCTTTAAGGGGCGTGTCTACTAACCGACATTGTTGCCTGGGTTGCGTATGTGTGAGAAGTGGGTCTATCAAATGAAGGTCCAGATTCTATTGGGGTAGGGGCGTGTTTGTTTAGGTGATTGGCTTTCAGAGATCATGCACCCCGCCTTTAAGGGGCTTGCTGAAGTGAGGTTGCGCGTGTCATCGTAACAAGAACTTATGGTTCAGCTTGTTGACACAAAGATTTCACCACAAATCAACATTCACAACGAGAAATGTCGGCAAACTGGACTGAATTAGAGTTTTAGAAATAGATTTATTTATTTATAAGTTGAGCTGTTTGGTTTAGAGCGATAAATCTTAATTGTTTTTAACAAATGCAACGATAAGTATGCAAAGTAACCTGCAATTTTATGTTTTAAACAAAGATGGCAATATAGAGGCAAAATTACAGATTGCACCTTTACGGAGCCCCTAAGGGGACATGGAGCAAAAATTAAATAAAGTTAAAGAATTAGTAATTCCTGTGCACATGTGACACGATCGAGTGTGCACGTGAAACTATCAAGTTTAGTTTCGCGCGCGTACGTAAAACTATCGCTTGCTCACGTGAAACTATCGCACGCGATAGTTTCAAGTGAGCGCTCGAAAGTTTCACGTGAGCGCGTGAAAGTTTAATGTGAGCGCGTGATAGTTTCACGTGCGAGCGTGAAACTAAACTGGATAGTTTCACGTGAGCGCGCGAAAGTTTCACGTGCGCACTCAATAGTTTCACGTGCACATGCAAAACTAAACTTTATCTAATTTTTGCTCCATGTCCCCTTAGCGGCTCCTAAGTTTCAGGTAATTAAATGTATTTAATTTATTAAATATTAAAATTATTAATTATTTATTTAAATATTTAAATTATTAGGACTTAAATGTATTGACAATTTTACAGAAACTATTATAAAACAAACATGTTGAATGCTAAGGGATTTTCTTAAACAGAACTCTATGCAGAGTTGTGGAATTGCCAATCCCATGAAACTACATCATCTAGATTTTGTTTATTATCTGCCTTTAGTCTCCTAAGAATCCCATATGCATTTTAAGTTTAAAAGACAGCTCAATAACATCTCTTAAACTGTAGCACTGCTTTCATCACATAAGAACAATTATTTAAATGTGAAATATTATCATTGTTTGCTTTGGCGGCCGATGACTTCTTCTCCGAGGGGTGCAAATTCAAGTGTCAAGTCATGTGTGATGCTTTCATTTCAAAATATGTGTTTATTGCGTCATGTGAATGTGCATCATGCATGCCTCTTGTCAAAATGCATGCCTGCTGCATACGCGTTGAAAGGGTTTATGACAAAAGAGATGCTCACATTCACAAAATACTCGAAAGACACTAACTTAACACTAATTAAGCCACACACATGATGTATTAAATATATGTTGTGACAAGCTTTGCATCATGCGCCCTTGAAAAGTAGTCACTGGCTGCCACTGATTGTTTGGATGTGCTATATACCGTGTCACATAATGTCTTTTTTTAATACACATATGGTTTATAGTTAGGCTATATGGTTAAAGAACCATTGATTGAAAGATCCTTTGTGGAACCAAAAACTCTTTTTCAATCCTTCATTTTTCAGAGTCTCTATATGTTCGAGTATTAGTATGTGACTGTTATCAGCAGCGGTCATGGTAATTCTACACTATCATTCGTGTGTGCAGCTACAAGTAGCATGACTGTACCAGTCAGATCTTTGGCAGGTTATATCATAAAGAATTCATAAAGACGTTTGTCTCTAAAAAACAGAAAGGCCACAGTCTAACTTTCTCAGTCAGCCGGCTTTTCACACTGACATCTCTTTGAACTCATTTTCTATCTACTGGTTAATGCTAGAATAACATTCAGAGGAGAAATCTCTCAGTGCCTGGCTATGCCAAAAAGTTCTTCTATGACAAATTGCTTCCCTCTTTCGTGAGGAGGGGAAAACACTGCGCCTGTGTGCTGAGGCTGGCCTGCTAAATATGTCTGAATGCTAACACAGAATTCAACCTTAGATCACCTCAAATATCTCCACTGAATGGTTTGTGTGTGTGGCCACCAATTTTAATTTAAAAAAATATATTTTCATACTTATAAATGTCAGCTAATTCTTTGCCAAAACATCTGCCTGCATAAGACAAAAGTCATGTGACCTACAAACATATTTACTAAAGAAGAACTTAATACAAATAACAAATCATTATATTAATTCCTTCTCTTTATAACTCACAGCCTTAACTTTTCAGTAACCTTCAGTATGCAAAAGGCCTTTGAGTTTATCACCTGACCTCTGGTTGAGCAACATGGGTGAATGCAATCACTCAAAGACCAGCGGCCCTTAACCCAATCTTAACTTTTTATTGTAATCAGACCAGTTTGTCAATTAAATATAAATATAATATCTGATTACACACAGTAATTTTATAACCAGGATAATTGGGGTGTCACACAACTACACACAACACAGGACGTGTTTAAATAGTCTGAATAAGAGGCTGCTTTATAAAGCACCATTATGATGACCGAATATTATCAGCTTGAGAACAACTGTGGTAACAAGACAAAGAAAGAAGCAAATTAAAAGGAAACTGTTTACATTGGGACGACACACCCTGCAGCGACATCTACCTCTAATACTGCAGCACCAGAATGAGACACACATCAGTGGGAACAAATGGTGGGCTATTCTGAAAGTGTACTGTGTATGTGTGTGTGTGCGCACGCGTGCGTGTGTGTGAATGCACTCTAATGTGGTCTGTACTTCATTGAGGAAAATGAAAGGATTGCAGAAGAAGCCACAGATGAGAAGGAAAGGCACAATAGAAAGTTCACTTGGGTGGATGATAAGTTAAAACAGATAGAATAACCCACAATGAAAGGAAAAATACACAGTGAGTGTCGTGGGAACATAGCAACACATTGGAAATCATGAAATACAAAAAAGGGAGTAAATGTATCTGAGCATCTATTTCAATGGGCTACATATTTCAATAAGTATGTTTCATTCATTTTATTCACTACTGAATCTTGCAATTACTCTCTTCTTTAATAATCTTTTATAAAATTTATCTGTAATTGTTTAAAAAAAGTGCAATCTATAAAATTAATCAATTGTGGCAAATTTATCTACAAAAAGAAAATTTGTGTATCCAATGATTAAGAGATTTAAAAGGGCAAGGTGGCAACCTTTGCAGACCAGCCCATATCATTTGATCGATCAGCTGGTTGACCTCTGAACTTTTGGCTTTTTTCCAAGTCTAAGAAAACCCTAGTGACAATACTCCTATAATTACAAGGCTCACTTAATACAGGGTTTCTTGCAACTGAGCCACAGGACTTAAAACAGTGCCAAAACATTATGGTCTGTAGATGCTGCATTTTTAAACATTTTAGGTTCATTAGATTTTTTTTTAACTCTACTACCTTTCTACAGTAACACACAAAACTGTAAACAAAAAACAATTAACAAAAATAAAATGCGCAAATAGGCTACTACATGAATGAAGTGGAAACTGACTTTTTGGAAAATAGACCCGCAACCAAAATCACATGAATGATTGAGGTAACAGAGGAATGAGGAAAAGGCCAGTTAGTGGAGACATGACTGAAAATAAACCTTTTTATGGTAGAAATGATTAGTTATACTCTTTTCCAACATGCTATCCACGAGTTTCCTGAAAAACAAAGAAGCATGGTGTCATACGTCCATATAGTTCCATTTGCCTGTTTTCTCTTCTGGGGTCATGTTATAAAGTAAAACATTGAGGGAAAGATGGATACTACTTGGACTACTGCACATAAAAGGCATTTGTTTGTGTGTAATTTGTCACTGGCAACCAGATTCATTCATTATGAAATAAAAAAGAATATAGATAGATTATCTGCTTTAGGGTTATTTTAGAAAATTGAACTGTATATCAGAAATGGGTGTCTCTCCCCAACCACTATTTCCCTCTAAGCATCTCAAAATGTCCTCCTTTTCAGCTACCTACATCTGCCATATGTCCTCAAGTACATACAGTTGTTTGAAATTTAAAAAAAAATGCTGTGTTGTTTTACCAGGGTTGGGTCACTATTGGACAGAACACACTGCTGGGTTAAAATGGCATACATTATGGTTGATTGACAATAACCCAGCAGTCGAGTCATTTTTAACCCAGCAGTGTGTTTTGTCCAATATGACCCAACCCTGGGATAAAAACAACACAGCACTTTTTAAAAATATTTTCTTTCCTGTTGCACTTCTGCTTATGTTTTTCAATGGGTGCAAGGATCTCTAGAATTCAGTTAGAAACACTTTAGCTCCCAGCTACCTTCAATCATTCATCAGGCTGTAAATGGGCAGCCCAGCTGCTATGATCGGATGTCTCTGTCCACATAGCCTCACCATTTTTTTTTACATGTATAAAGCCTGGAATACACTGCACGATTTTTGTCCTCGTATAAGATTGTGCGACATGTTTCGTTTAAACTCGGGTACGAGAGGCATGTAGACTGTACGATGATGACACGGAAGCTTCGGCAGCAGCGTCACACGTTGCGCAACGTCAGCATGCGCTCGTGGTAAACAAATACTGGCGCGCAGGTCGTAGCAGCAAACACACTGTGCAGTGATCATGCCGAATTTCTGACACTGTCAGAAAACTATCTTTGGACGCAAGACCGGGAAAACGGCCGTCTTTGAACCTCTCTCACTGTACGACATAAGACCACCGATGGAGAGCCACGATCACAGAAATCGCGACGATAGTTTCACGATGGAAATCTTTCGTCTGGGACAGCCAATAATCGTGCAGTGTATCCCGGGCTTTAGGCTATTTAAGTGACCAAGACTCCACGATAATCTTAGGCCCTGTCCCAAATGGCGCACTTCATGTGGACTTTCGGTCTCGTGGACTTGAATTGCGCGTGCACGCTTAGTCTACGAGTCCGTAAGGGTGTCCCATCTGTCCTTTTTACGCTTTAAAGTGTGCTCATCAGCGCCCCCTTTGCCCCCTTGATGCGGTCTCCTGCGAAGCCCACACTGCAGCAGGCTTCGCGCACTTTACCAACCCAGAAGTCCTTGCGACAGAGCAATCAGACCAATCCGACGATTGAAGGGAGGAGTTCACAGTGATGGGCAACTTCCCTTCCTATTTCTGGCGTGACGCTCGAGTCTGTCCCAAAACACAACTCCGGTGCACCCACGTGGACTCACATCAAGGTCTCTAAAGTCTGCACTCTATGATGTCATCAAAGTGTGGACTCTGAGGAGGACCACAAGTCCGGAGTGTGCCATTTGGGACAGGGCCATAATAGGGTTGTTCGACTTCATGCGGCGCCGCTAGAACTGACAGGCGGATGACGTTAAAGTGCCGCGCGAGATTTCTCAAACCGTTCTCGCGGTACTTTGACGTCATCCGGCTGTTGGTTCTTGTAGCGCCGCATGAGGTCGAACAAGTATAAGAAAAAGACCAAACTAATGTTTGTGACCTTTACACCCTAGTCAAATATATATCTGATCTTAGCAATAGTCAATTTTATGCATATATAGTGTTGCTTTACAGTTCTTGTGGAGCTAAAATCCATGCATTTGTGACACTTTTAATTGATAAGCATTTGCAATAAACGCAAACGTATGTCAGTTTTAATCGTTTTAGAGCTTATTAATTTTCTATAGCATGTTCTTTATGTGCTGTCTGTGCTGAGTGCATTTGGTGCATATAATTGCTAGAGATCAGATTCACAATGTTGTGATGTGCCCTAAATAGATTCACACCTTTATCTGAACCAGAGCAGAAACACTCTCTATGCTTTTCCTCGCTAAATATAACACGGAAAGGTACACCGCTGTGTGTGTGTGTTTACACAATCTCAAACATTGTAGGTAATTCCACAGGGGACTATCACAGGCACACACCTGGATGTTTGTGTATCAGTCTTTCATGTGTGTGAAAGTTTTGCAGCACTCGCCACACAGTAGGGTGTTTTATTTGTTTTAGCGCACACCTGTGTATGATGCTGATTTTTAGGATGACAACATAAACTGCCAGCAAACAGCATGTGGGCAGAGAACAGCGAGACTGTGAAGAGCAAGACTGTTTGGGAGAGAGGGAAGAAAATTTTATCTGACAGGCAGTATTTCAAAACCGGTAAAGACTTATGATATATAGAAGGAGAGATGACAGATACAAAGAGAAGGACATCATTTGTCATACACTCAGAATAAAAAGGTTTAAAAAAAGTTGTCACTGGGACAGTACCTTTTAAAGTCGCCATGAAACTTAAAGCAACACTATGTAGTTTCCATGTAAAAATGACTTACAGCTCCCCATGTGGTTGAAAAGCGCAACAGTGCCTGGTATCAGACACTCTTCTGCAGGCAGGGGGAGGGGTGGGGCTGTGTGCTCTACCCTCCACTGCCACTTTCAGAGAGTGCTTGTAGCAGCTAGGAGGCTACTCAGGTTGCAACAACAGTACAATTTGTCCAGTTAAAAGTTGTTCTATCACTGAAATAACTTTAGAGACATTATTTAAAGGTAAAAAAACTACATAGTGTTGCTTTAAGTAGCGATTGCCTTATTTTCCACGTGGTGATGTATAACTGAGTGAAACCAGCTTCTGAAATGAAATAAGGCAGGGCTGGATTTGAATTTGTCCATCAAGATCTGATCGGCCCTGTCCCAAATGGCACAAATGGACTTGTCGTCCAGACTTTGATGACATCATGTAGTGCAGACTTTAGGGACCCTTGATGCGAGTCCACGTGGGTGCACCGGAGTCGCATTTTGGGACAGACTTGAGCGTCATGATGGAAATAGAAGGAGAAGTTGCCCGTCAGTGTGAACTCCATCGTCTGATTAGTCGGATTACTCTTTCGCAAAGACTTCTGGGTAAAGTGCGCGAAGCCTTCTGCAGGGCGGGCTTCGCTGAAGACCGCATCAAGGGGGTAAAGGGGGCGCTGATGAACACACTTCGAAGCGTAAAAATGAGAGATGGGACACCCTACGGACTCGCAGACTAAGCGTGCACGCGCTGTTTAAGGCCATGAGACCCGAAAGTCCACATGAAGTGCACCATTTGGGACAGGGCCATTGTATGATTTGAAGTTGGGTCATGTTACTAATTGCTAATCGCAGCGATCTTCTTCTACCGGACCCCGCCCACCTGCCATACCATATGACAGGAAGTAAAGAGAGATCATTTTAAGAAGGGGAGGAGTTTGCATTTTTGATAAAAGATTATAAGGGCACATGAATTTTAAAAAAATAATGAAGCTCACAAATAAGTAATTTGTAAAAATATTTCCACAATATTCCAAAACAAATGACAGTTTTTCATTTTATTTTCATGGCGACTTTAAAGGGACACTCCAATTAAAAAAAAAAAATAGGCTCATTTTCCAGCTCCCCTGGGGCTAAACACTTGATTTTTATCATTTTGGAATCCATTCAGATGATCTCTGCGTACCACTTTCAGAATAGCTTAGCATAATCCATTGAATCTGATTAGACCATTAGCACTGTGCTAAAATTGACGGAACGACGGAATGAGAGTAAAGCTCCTAACCATATCAGCTTAGAAAATTGCAACTTTAATTTTCCGTCTGTCTTAGTACACAGTGTAACTACAGAAGAGTCAAGTTTTGAATAGGCAAATATCGATACTCTTTGGTCATTTTTGAGCCGATGCTAATGCGCACAACCGGCGCAACGTCATAGAATGTCTCTGAACAGGTTCACACTCACTTTTGGGGGAAATCAGACTAGACCTTCCATTGGCTTCCATTCAAAATAGTGGAACAAAGCAACCTTCGTACACAGCCGGCAGGCGTAAATAACTTATGAAATCACTCAGATTAAACATGTTGAGTAATTATCTGTCCACCCTGCCTGCAATAGAGCGCAAAAGATAAATTAACATATTTAATTTGGTCAATATAAAAACATGTCTCTTTCATTCTCCCAGCATCAAATTTGTGTAACAACGCTCCCTATTGGCCAGAGGTGTCTTACCCGGACATTTACTCGTACCTCATCGAGTCAACAGGGAAGCAAGTGAATGATTTTACTTCGTATTTGAAAGTTACTTCGTATTCATATATTATGTCTTTATATTTAGAGTAATGAGTGCACTGTCCAGCCATACAACTAACTGGCTTAGCAATATTTCCAGCAATCACTGGATGGCGTTGTTACACAAATTTGATGCTGTGAGAATGAAAGGGACATGTTTTTATATTGACCAAATTAAATGTGTTAATGTATCTTTCGGGCTCTATGGCAGGCAGGGTGGACAGATAATTACTCAACATGTTTAATCTGAGTGATTTTACGCCTGCCGGCTGTGTAAAAACGTTGCTTTGTTCCGCTATTTTGAATGGAAGCCAATGGAAGGTCTGCTTTTTTATCCCCCAAAAAGGGGCGATGACGAAATTTACAGTCAAGTTCCCGGATGTGCCGGTAGTCCGTATGGTCTAATCAGATTCAATGGATTATGCTAAGCTATGCTAAAAGTGCTAGCGTCAAACCCGGAGTACGGCTGAATGGATTCCAAAACGGTAAAAATCATGTGTTTAACTCTAGGAAAGCTGGAAAATGAGCCCATCCTCAAAAAAAGTGGAGTGTCCCTTTTAAAAGGTCCTAATATGTCCCATTTTGGTACAGTTTTTCTGGTTTGAGGAACCAGTATGTACCTCTAAGGCACTAATGTGTAGCATTTATAACAATTTTAAATGGCTTTGAACACAGCTCATCCAATCAGAATTCATGATCATAACTATCCTGAACTTATCCCAC
The DNA here is from genome assembly GCF_027580225.2 of Misgurnus anguillicaudatus. Taxonomy (NCBI): domain Eukaryota; kingdom Metazoa; phylum Chordata; class Actinopteri; order Cypriniformes; family Cobitidae; genus Misgurnus; species Misgurnus anguillicaudatus. Next base: position 33,286,469 of record NC_073358.2, read on the forward strand.
CACTAATAGAAAAGAGTATGTGAAGAAATTCAAACAGGGGAGGAGGCAGAAGAGGAAGAACACTGTGTTCCTAATAAGGACCGTTGCTGCACTTTGCTTTGCAATTAAGATGCCTGTTTCCAAGCAAAGTAGGTGATGACAGCAACTTAACACATCACAGAAACTGCACCACACCCTCCTTAGGGAATTCTTCCCTCTAATTCACATTTGTGACCCAGTCTGTGACAGATTTACTGTTATCTACATAAAATCATCCTACGTAACGTTAAGAACATTGAGTAAAAATATAACATTGATATCTTGAAATTCAACTTTAATGCTTCTAATCTCATATTAATAAATTATGAGACTTCAGTAAGACTTTTACAGGCAAATATTAAGTTCTTCAGCAAAATACCTAAACATCTGCACATTCCACACAAAGCCTGAATAGTTTTGGGATAAATATGGTATCATACAGTAAATAAGAGACATTTCTTATGATTTATTAGCGATAAAGTCAGGATGACCTACACTGACAAGTGCAATCTGTCAAGACCTGAATGCTCCGACTCTGAGCGAGATCGCTTGCTGGTACCACACATACACACACAAAAAACAGGTTGACCGTGATAAAGAACAGATTGCTTCATACCTCACTGTCCATCAACGCAGACATGCAGTATTGTATAACAGAGGACCCAGCACAGAGACATCGCCTCGATGGCAGCTCTGGCCTTTGAATATGCATGAGTATCTCACAACTGTCATTCAGCCAAGACGGCTTTCTTTATTTAATGTGAATGAGAACAAGGCTGTTAATGATATTATATTTGAGAGCCTTATAAAACCAGCAATAGGTACTTGCATCCGAATCTATGAGATAAAGGGCAGTTAGTGAGGAAAAGGCATCGAAGCCCTGGTTATGTATATAATTGTTGTGTACATTACAATCATGTATTTAGTAGAAGATTTTATCTAAAGCTACATACACTATCATGCTTCAGTATTTCATCAGTAAATGCATTTCCTGGGAACCTATGATCTTATTGTTGCTGGCATCATGATCTCCCAGTTGAGCAACAGGAAATTTGAATAACATGATTTAATAAAAATTAGATCATGTGGAAACCAATTACCATTTATGCATTCACCAGATCCTTTTATCCAGAGCAACTTGCAGTGCATTACAAGCTATACATTTGATCAATATGCACGTTTCCTGGGAATCAAATCCATGACCTTTGCACTGCAAAGTGAGCTAAAAACTGTAGTCATTTCTTATAGTTTATAAACTCTTTCCTTTGTGGGATGTCTCCGATTATCCATTTTATTGCTCTTATTTTCATTTCAATCTCTCTTTCAGCTACAAAGTTTTGGCTCGGTGAGGCTGGAGCAGAGGATGTTGGGATAGCTGCCCACTGATAAGCGGTAGGAGGCTGCCTGAGAGGGATTTGTGGGATAAAAATGACAGATTAATCCTCTCGGGTGAAAGGGAGAGACGTGGAGAGTTATGAAACATCACTATTATCTAAGGTAAGAAAGGAACAGAGAGTCCATGAAAGTCATTTGTATTCCAATAATGCGCTCTAAAATGGATTTTGTAGCACACCAGGTGAACTCCAGTACAAAATCCACAAAGATAATATAGGATTAGTCAACCTAGGACAGGAAAAAGAGTTTTCCCCTGGCCAGTCTATGACCTAAAATAATCACACAAGAAAATTTCCTTCAGTGCATTTGTCTTAAACGCATTTGTCAGTCCCCGGTTGGTACCGGATGTCATCATTTACAGGGATCGCGCACAGGAGTGACTGGGCCTAGATTCGGTATAGCTTTCCAGTCCCATTCCTTCTCTCACTGCCATTTATACTGACACGTTAATGGTCGGTTTTGAATTACGGCCTTATCTTTGAGACGCTGGAGAGGAACGCAGAGCGCGCACACAGTCCTCTCAGACTAACAGACCTTTTCAATTTATATACCTTTAGATTCAGTCTAACCCCTGGATTCATGTTTCTTTTGAGACGGGCAGGCAGTGGCGTCTCCTCGATGCGTCTGCATAGATTATCTCTTATGTCTCCCTTCTCGCCATCATTTGTATGCAGTCTGGTGGTTTTTCAGTGATGTTTTTTTATCCAGGGACACAGTCTGTAAATGGAAGGCTATGTTCAATCATGTGGCGCAGTGGAAACGTCACTTTGTAACCTCAGACATGACCACTGTGAAGTCCTTTTGATAACATTAACCTAAAGAAAAGGTCCATCTATTCAGAAACTAAATGAACTAGCTTGTCTTCTACTTGCACACATCAAAAGTTCAGAGTTTCTAAATCTGATCTGGTCTGCAAATACACTATACACAAAACTTGTTAGGATATATGCAAACATCATCGGTTGACAAACATCATTAAAAACTTTAAAGTTGAAAGAATCTTGAATATCCTTCTAATAAAAATGTATAAAAAGATTTTTGCTTACACAGGATAAAGGGAAAAATATAAACATCCACCGTGAAGTTATTACACATGGAGACTCAATAATGATTATATACCGCCACCTGGCCATAACCTATAGTACTACATTTGATAAGCAAGGTTTTCTAAAGGGATAATTCACCCAAAAATAAAAATTCTGCCATAATTCACTCACTCTCATGTTGTCACAAACCTGCATGCATTTCTTTGTTCTGATAAACACAAAGAAAGATATTTTGAGAAATGTTTGTAACCAAAACATTTGTGGACCCTATTTACTTCCATAGTATTCTGTTTTCCTACTATATGGAGGTGAATGGGATCCACGAATGGTTTGGTTACAAACATTTCTCAAAATATCTTCCTTTGTGTTGATCAGAACAAAGAAATATATGCTGGTTTGTAACAACATGAGAGTGAGTAAATGATGACAGAATTTTCATTTTTTGGTGAACTATCCCTTTAAAGTGCACCTATTTCATTGCTTAAAAAATATAATTTTTTTTAATTGTGTGTGTGTGTGTGTGTGTGTGTGTGTGTGTGTGTGTGTGTGTGTGTAATACCATGTGTTCGGGTGGTTTATGGTTAGAAAAAACACATTATTTTCCACATACCGTACATTTTTGTAGCTGGGTCAGTGACAAAAACAGTTTAGCAAGATGAGAAATTCAAAAATCTTTTAAAAAATGGTTTTATAAGCACGCATCAGGTTTATTTCAATGCACATATATTGTATTTATGTTAATTTTATGCAATAAAAAATTACATTTGCACCATTTTACTGCAAGTTAAACTGAATGGACCTGAAAATGTCAAATGGTGTAACCGCCAATTGCCCCAAAGAATGAGAAATATTAAATATTTTATCGACCTTGATGGCATGTAAGCATAAAAAAATGAAATATTAGTTTCATTAATTTCTAAATATACACTTAATGCGTTTTTGTAATATTTGTCCTGACATATGCTGAAAACAGTTCTGTTTTATAAATAATCTTTAACAAATGATGTAAAAAATTTATGTAAAAAAATCATATTACACTAAACTAGATGATTATATTTTATTCCACATTTTTTAATGAATATATTCATATTTTCATTTAAAAGATAAACACTAGATACACCAATTGACCCAGGCCATTTACACCACATTGACATTTTTGCATTTATCCCCCCAAATTTTTTTTTTAATGAAATAAAACCAGACATTTTAGACTTGGTCCTCAAAAAAGAGAATGTATGCAAGTAATCTGCAATTGCTTTTTATAAATTTTACCCTTTTACATGTCATCGACCCAGCTCCAGAAACGCACAGATTTGAAAAGGTCTGTGTCCCTGATTGGCCAGCTAATCTGTACGTTGTGATTGGCCTGAATACCTCTGACGTCAGCCGGAAATGTGACACTTCTTACCATTTTTGAAAGATTTGGTCACAATGCAATGCTAACAGGAGTCAACTTACAGACTGTGAGTCCGAAGCGGGAGAAATGATGATAATATCGATCTTGTCTACATCACCAATCCCAGCAAGTAAACTGTTGCCTACAATCCGTGTGTTTGTTGTAGTCCAAAAAAAGAGATTTACGTTGGAAACGATAACTCGCGTCATCATTTACTTTGGGGTATGAACATTTTGCATATCTTTAACATGTACTAACACACACTTACACACCAAAGGAAATGTAAAAACGTGAATCGGACAATAGGTGCTCTTTAAATAACTGTGCTATATTTGCAAAATAATTACCTAATTAACGTACCCGATTTCTGAATTATCTGTTGATTTCAACATTGAGATCGCTAGGATCAGTGATTTCAGGGGTATATTGATGCTTTTTCACAAAATGTCATTCTAGAGTTTGTTCTGTTTGTTTTATTTCATCTTTTGGTTGCCACGCTTTACACCCAAAGATTTTTTTTTAACTCAATGCACAACATATAAAATTAAGTAATACCAAGTAGCAAAATGAGGTGAATGACAAAAGAGTGCGCAAGTACACTTAAATGACTGAACAGTTATAAGATGGCTCCACAAGGAGGGTGCGGGAACAAAGTAAAAAATAAACTTCACAGGAGCGATGACTGAACATTCCTCTTCACACTTCATCCCATTATGCTGTGTCCATCTGAGTAGATTCTGACAGAGGAAAGAGAAATTAATTTTTCGCCATGAAGATTTCAAATAAGTACACAAGGTTCTGTGATAAAGTCAATATTGATAAAACAAACATTTTTTGCGCAACACACAGACGCGATCAATACAAAAATAATCAAAAGGATCAATGCTGCTATAAGTTATAAAAGCATAGTAACAGCATTCACTGTTGTGTAATGTTATTAAAAACTAAAGAATGTAAAGCCTTCAAACAGTTGCAATATGTGAGCTTGTGTGCAAAAGTCTCTTGCAAAGACCATGAATATCCAATAAATAAAGAGAAGAATCTCACGTGTTTCATTGAAGAGAAAGGAGTCCTGATACTCTTTCATATACTGTGAAGATCGGGATTCATCCAGGAAGAGCGAGTAGACTCTTTTAATGTCTTCCACTTGGACTTCCGTGCCCTAAAATGTAAAATCATCGTCAGACTAAAGCTTAATGTTCAATCTACAGATTTGTATTTTGTTGCTTTTAGACAAGATAGGTTGTGATTTTTGGCATTGGTGTGTTGGGATTACCCGGCGCTTGCGGCACACCAGGCCTGCAGTGCTGATGAGCTGGATGGCATAACGGAGTGAAGTCTCCTGTCCAATACGTGTTAAAACTGTATGTGCCTCCTCGCTGAGCTCAACATCTTCTTCTTCACAACGAACACAATTGATAAGAAATTATGTAAAAAAAAAAAAAAAACGTAACTCCTACCTACGATGCACATCAACCTCATTAAAATTAAAATACTTTTCCCAGACAGGGCTTATCCTAGTTCCAGACTAAAATGCATGTTTGAGCTGCTTTAACTTAAAAACACCTTGTCCTGACTAATTTTAACATATATTGGCGACATTGTTTTGTCTTAAGATGCACACCGATAGGTGTGTTTGTAAAAACTTCCTAAAATAAATAAGGTCTAGTCCTGGATTAACCTTAACCCTGTCTGGGAAACTGCCCCTAAATGACAGTTCAGAGACTAGTAGCAAAATTGCCAACACCAGTCTCACTTTGAGCGCAAATTGGATGTACTGACATCACAAATATGCTAATTAGTATGTTGAGAATCGATTCTGAATCGAATAGGGACCCTAAGAATCAATTCTAAATTGAATCATGGGGTCCAAATGATTCACACCTCTACTGAACTCATAGGAAACCCTGCCCAGTTGTGTGTTGTTCATGTTGTAAGATGTACTGACTATGTGCTTATGTTGCTGAGGTGTTTTTTTCCCCTGTTCCCAAACTGTACTCCTTTTGGAGCATAGTCTGGGGGTTTGTTTTTTTTAACCTACCCTCCCTCATGTAATGCTGTACTTCTTCTCAATGCTCTGTCAACCTGTTCTGTCTACCCCCCATTGTTTTTCATGTATTGTATGTATGGACAGGTTGATGGCTGTAATTTCGTTGTACTTGTACAATGACAAATAAAGCTTCATTCATTCATTCATTATTAGTCATAAAGGTGGTAAATGGGTGCAGCGGCAGCTTTTGGCAAGTAATTGACTTGTTCAGTCTGAAAGTCTCCTACATCTACATGTCAATTGCCTACTACAATACAGCAAGTTCTCACCGAATTTTTAGTATCTGTCTGGTTTCTTTCTCAGTGTAGGGAGATGTAGCGATGATCAGCAGACGGTCAAGCATGTCTATGGGTATTCCATGAGGACTCTGGTAGTTGGTGCCTCTAATCCTGTAACAACAACAAAAAAAAGAACAATGAGGATTCACCCACAACATAATGTATGGATGGCACTTATTGACATTGTGTTTGTGTGCATACCGAGTGATTCCTCTGTTAGTGGCCATGATGAGCACAGGTGAGAGGTCACTCTCCAAAGCTCGATTGAGAAATGAAAAGCATTCGATGTCTAACATATGGACCTCATCTATAAAGAGAACCTGTAACCACAAAAGAAAGCTAAAATTAAAATAATAGTCATACAAAAATTGAAAGCAGAATTATAAAAATCTTTTTTTAGAGGGGCAATGGCATGAAAATCTGACTTTTCCATGTTTAAGTGCTATAATTGGGTCCCCAGTACTTCTATCAACCTAGAAAATGTGAAAAAGATCAACCCAGTACTTAGTTTTGGTAAACCATTTTCTACAAGCAGAAGAAAAAATAGGTTGTTGAAATTTGGCTCTCCTTATGATGTAATAAGGAGCTCTTAATATAACAATACCACCCCTTAATCTGCACTATACAACCGCAGCACTGCAATTTAGTGCAGAGAGAAAATTATTCACAGCACAACTGAGTTTCAATTGCAACAAACCACCATCATTGTAATCAGTGTTTGCACTTCATCCGCTCATTTGCATTTTAAAGGACACACCCAAAAAACGGCACATTTTTGCACAAACCTACAAAGTGTCAATTTTAAATTAATATTAATTAATTTTAATAAATTATCTATATGGTATTTTGAGCTAAAACTTCACATATGTGCTCTGGGGACATCAAAGATTTATTTAACATCTTAAAAAAGTCTTGTGACATGGCCCCTTTAAAATTGATTATTGGTTGCAAAGCCCTTTCCGGCTGTTTTTCTATTAAATGTATTTTATAAAGGTCACCGTTGTTTTGACCTACATACCCCAGGAATGATCTCTGCTTTGCCTTCCTCTCTCCACTCGGACACTTTAGCATTGATCTGCTCTCGGACCTCTGACTTAATTTCTCCTGTATCACCTGCAGGACCAACAACGGTCAAATACTATTTTCGGCAAACACTGGAAAGTCAGTAAAGAGATTTGTGATTTCTTAAGACTAATCTGTGATTTGTTCCACTGCATGTTATTATCCAACTTTTTTTGTAAAGGTGAGAGAATGACAAACCTGAAAATAAGGCCAGAAATCCCTGAGTGCGGCTATTGATGACGTCAATTTCATGAAGGGAGACGGTGTGAACCACCTCCTTTCGTTTCTGCAGTTCGCCCTCTGGACACTGCACAAACTGTGTCTGAACAGCAAAGCGAAGAAAACCAGTGTAGAAAACCATCAGGAAACCATTATAATTGATTAATGGACGTTGCATAGATAAAGAATAAATGTCTACCTGTGACCCCATGGCATCATAATCTCTTGCTCGAGTAAAAGACCGGCCCAGTTTGCTAATCTTCCCTGTGGCTTTATCAATGGTGATCACATCCCTGTTAAATAAGACATGCATCATAAATAGCTTCAGCTGAACTAGGGGCATTTTTTGCCTTCACTTTATTATATTCAGCATGTTTAAAACAATGTGACCCCTAAATTGTCCTACATAATTGTTAATGACAAAACAAGCTCCAAAATAAGTAAATAAATAAATAGCGATGTAATGCATATTTTTAAGTCAAGACCAATGTGCCTGAAAGGTTTTGTTTATTGAACAACATTTAATGATCTTTTTTACAATATTTTTTATATCCCCATCCAAAAAATGTCAGGTTATACAACAAATCATTTTGTATAAGGAGCTGAATGCCAAGTAAGTCTGACGTATTGGAGATCTGCTAGGAGAATCATATCTTAGCTTTATAATTTACTCACCCAGCTTGTACTCTCTCTTTACTGAGACTCTCGATCATTTTGTTCCCCAGGTCATAGATGGTCTCCATCTCTGTTGTCTTCAGCGTGAGCTTGCCTACTTTTGCACCCTTAACACAGATACAAACAAGAGAGAAAATTATTTGGATCCAGCTGGGTTCATATAATCAATACGGTTTCATTTTTTACTCTGCAAGCACAGACTGAGCACTATTCTGGGAGTAAATCCCACACGTGCCATTTATCAAAGACTGCAATCTCATTTCTCTTTTTCATAGCAATAAAAACATCATTCCTAATGTAGAATGGTAGATTTGTTTAATAATGTTTTCAGGCCATATTCATGCGTTACATCTGAGGATTAAAGTTTGTTGTTGAAAGTTTAAAAAACATGAAAGGCAAAGTAATTCAAATAAACATTCTGTTCATGCTAGAGATAGGCAAGCAGATACTCACTGTTCCTGTGGCAGGTCTGTCAATCTGAATCTCCACCACTTCTCCTTCAATAATCTCGGTCTCCTCTCTGTCAGACAATATTTAAAAAAAAAATTTGAGTGAGGACCAGATGAAACTTCCTTGTTTGCAAAATTGTACGATTTATGTTCTTATTATGTGCCTTCATCTACAGCTTTCATTTCTTATTTGCGAGAAATGTTTAAGCTTGACAGCCCTCATCACACATTTATTTCAAGTACACAGAGCAAACAGGCAAAGTTCATTTTAATTTTATGCAAAAAATTTTTTGCATAAAATAAATGTTTACACAAAATAAAAAAAGCATGCAAATCCTAATTAAATTCTGTAGTCACTAAACAATTTTAAATCCAAATATTCTTCTTTGAAAGATCTTAATGTTAAAGGAATAGTTCAAGCTTCCCCTTTCCTCAGTTGAACACATACTAATAATTTGGTAACACTTTACAATAAGGTTGTATTTGTTAACAATTGGTTTATGCAATAGCAAACATTAACTATCAATGAACATCACCTTTAAAGCATTAATTAACCTTACTACATGTTAATTTCAGCATTTACTTATACATTTATAAAATCAAGCATTGTAACGCTTAACATTAATTACTGCACCATGAACTAACATAAATAGCTGTATTGACAATAACTAACATGCATGTTGAAAACTATATTGTTCATTGTTTGTTCATGTTAGTTAATGCATTTACTAATGTTTACTAACTTTTATCCTCTAAATGTTGCTTTCCACTTCCATAATCACGACTTACTTAATCCTGACTCCGATGGCTTTGCGGAAGGCCTGGCTCAGAGCTTCTGTCTTGCTCATCTCCAAAGAGAAGATCTCACTCCCGGCAAGAGCAGTAAATGGTGTGTCAGGGCCAAGAGATTGTGCAATACCTATGCAACAAATACAGTCATCAATAGGTCCTGTGTTATTTCTGGTAATCATCTCAGATATATGTATGGTTTAATACTTAAGGCACAAACACACATCAAACACCGTAGTTATGAGCAATTTAATAATCTTGCATGCAAATACTCTACTTCACATTTGGTTATGCACATACAAATTTAGTTGCTTACCCATGGCAATAGCCGTCTTGCCTGTTCCAGGTTGCCCAGCAATTAGCACCGCACGACCAGCAATTTGACCATCTTTGATCATTTCCAAAACCAGCCCTGCTGCTCTACGTGGTGCCAACTGACCCACCATCCCCTGGGACACCTGGTCAGAGAAAAAACGTAGTTAACGATATGTACTGTGTTCTTTTGGTTAAAGTGGTAAAGGATTGCATTAGCAACAAAAAGGTCAGAGGTTCAAATGCCAGAGAATGGATAAATGTATGTCATGTAGTGAATGGACAACTCAATCGGACACAGTATATTTTACCTGTCGTGGTTCCAAGGCATCGTCCAATCCCAGACCACGAATGTGAGAGTGTGCACCTGTGACAGATGATTTATTTGCTTTCTGTGAATCGTATTCTTGTAGATATATATACTACGAACTGGGACACACATTCACCAAACATTTCAAAAAATTATAATTGGCATAATTTGTTTAGTTTATTTATTTTTTCTTACCAATCCTCTCTATCCGTGTTATGTCTCGCACCTCCGGAACCTTCGTGGCTGCCACCTGTCATAACAAATTAAAAAGAAGGTAAATATAACGTAAAATCAGCATATTAAACACAAACGTGACGTTTAATATTGTATTGATCACGTTTTTGCTATATGATAGGTAAGCAGCCGTTAAGCGCGAGTACGTTGCTATAGTGACAAGAGTCACAACACTCAGGCTGCTGGCTAACAATACAGACTAAAGTTTTAGCAATTTTGCAAATAAGTGTAAATCATATAATGCAGAAACGTGTTTTTATTCTAGTCCAATGAGAATTAAATGTTGTAAATGCATCAACGTTGACGTTTATCCCCAATGAAGATGGTGATGTCATAGTAACACATCCAGATAAACAACTACCAAATGATGCGATGATCGCAAGTAAGCTAGCTAGCTTGTTAAAGATAAATCGCAAGAAGTGTGTCCGTTTTCTTTTTATCTGGTTGGCAGCAATTTTCCCGACTGGACATCAGAAGTTTATAATTTAAACTATCGCTTGCTGTAAACTAAAGCACATGTGCTAAAAAGCGGCAAGCACACACGTAGCCCTTTTGTTGTCCACAAACTCTCAAGAACCTAAAGACTATACACAGGAGTGGGAAATAGGCTAACTGAATTATAAATAACCATAGAGAATGAACATTTTATGAATTCAGCTGTAATTAAAAAACTACAAACTCATCTTACCTGCGCTGCCATGTTTCCCTCCTGTAGCGAAGCGGTTGTATCTGAATGGGTGCGCCGTCCAAACCCGTCCGGGTGAAACACATGGACTTGCGTCTAGGTTCTGGATTAGGAATTCTGTCTATCTGATCATTTCAATGTTAGTTTTATTTGTTTGCTTTTAGGATATTAGCAAAAAAATAATTATAATATTTATAATATTTTAATGAAAAATTGAATACAATAAATAAAGAGGTATTAACAGTTAAGAGTCTGCTTTGCGCTTATACGACATATATCCTTTGAACCAGCAGAGGTCACTCTTGCTGTTCACCTGGTTACATGTCATTGAAACCACGAGATCTTTTACTTTACTCAGAGGAGCGGTTTTCCGGACAGAGTTTAAAGAAACAGTATGTTAGAAATTTATATTAATTAATCATAAAATGGCCCTGATATGTCACTAGACATTAAGAATTTCATTTCAAATACTTATATCACTGACAACAGTGGTCTGGTCAGGATATTGTCATTTAAAAAGTGGAGTTGCAGCCCTCAACTGATGTTTATGTTGTCATTTTGTGTATTGGCCACCAGGGGCCTGTACCATGAAAATGGTTAAACAAACTCAGGGTAACAGGATTAGTTTCAAGTTGACAAAACCAAGCCAATGTGACCAGGCCTTGTAGGTACAAGCTATTTTCATGGTACCCAAAACCCAGGATTTGCAAAAACTAATCCAAAACTTCCCTGGCTAACCAACTAAACCGACTTCATGGTATGGGCCCCAGTTGTGTGATTGCAGTACCAGTTTTACCCACAAGTTTTGTGATTGCAGTACCAGTTTTGGCCACAATCCTACATACTGTTCCTTTAAATTAAACCAGGACAAGTCTAGGACTTTTATAGGACATTTAAGTAGTTTTTGCAAACAGTCCTTCCAAAAACAATATTGGTGTGCATCCGGAGACAAAACAATGTCACTGATATATGTGTTAAGTTAAGATATGTCAGTACAGGGTGTTTTTCAAATTAACGAAGCTAAAAACATGCATTTTTAGTCTTGGACTAGGATACGGCCTGTCCGGGAAATCGCCCCAATACGTTAGAAATTGACATTTCAGCAACTCTGTGCCTCATAAACATAAGCACATTGTCTAATAGATTGATTTTTCTTGTTTTATATGAATGTTTGAACAAAAACATTTTTTCAAATCAACTCTTTATTTTATTCCCAGTAATGTATACATTTTGTGGCAAAATCTTAAAAATATACATTGAATTAGTTTTTCTGAGTTTCCTTCATACTCATTGAAAATCACACAGATAGATATAAAAAATAACATGAATTCACATATGCATATATAGCCTATTTATCAAGTCATTGAAATATAATAAACAAAAATGACCATAATTAGCTGCACAAGAAATATAATTTAATAAAAACTGATAATAACCATAAAACATCTGGAAATGCCCCTAAACCCCCTTTCCAGTTTTACTATCTACAACTGACAAAGAGATATAGCAGACTCATACCACACCCAAAATCCAGGATAGACCGGCTCACTAAAAGAGGCTTTAAACTGATGAATAAGTGACATGGACTCAGACACATTGTAAAAGGCAAGAGTGCCTCCTGCAAAGTCTAGAAACACCCCGATACGGGACGAGTAGGGTGCCTTAACGTCAATCTGATCTTTGTTGTGTCGGGCAGTATAGCTGGAGTCAGAGCAGAAGAGACTCCAGGACTTGCGGTTGTACCCGATACGAGCCGAGTCTCCATAACCTGTCCTCTTGATGCCTTTATAGGTGACACCGATGGAAGCGCCCTCTCCGCTCCACTCCACCTCCCAGTAGTAGACACCTCCCGAGAGAGCCTCTTGGCACAGGACCTGGGGCAAGCAGTCAAATCTCTGGGTGCTGTCGTTGTATGACTGAGGTTCTCTCTTAAGGGCTGCTTTTTTGTTGCCACGGGAAATATAGAGTTGTCTGTATGCTGTGTTTGGGTCCAGAGTTAGCTGGCAGGCATCTTTAAAATAAACCAGAAAGAGATGATCAGGCATTAGCAAAGCAAACTTTTATCTGGGTGTGTAGACAGAGGGGAGTTTAGTTGATTTAGTCGCTTAAGAAGAAAACTAAAGACTCACAATTAACCTTTTGTACCCACATGAACAGTAGCCTACAACCTCTCGGGTATCTTGATCCATGTACATGTAAGCTTCATCATGGTGCTTTAAAATCAGAATATTGTTAAAGACTATAGATTTAGTTCTTAAGTCACTTTAGGCTCAAGGTCGCTTAATAAAGCACAAAAAGAGATTACGAATGTGCATGGGTCAAGTTTAGACCAAACCACCTTTACACAGAGACCACAGAAACATAATCGAGAAACTATCTATAGGATTTCTAATCTGGGAACAGTTCTGCTAGTAACTTTTGCAAAATACAAGTACATAGCAAACCTGATCCTAGATCAGCAGTCCTGATGTAAGAGTCTTAATAAACATATGCAGGGCATGCAGGGTTGCCTATAGATAAAAAATCACCTAGTAGTTGAATCTGGCTGTCAGAGTTGGTTGGATATTTGTTGGTGGGGTCTGCCAGAAGTTCGTGGACGCCTCTGATCTAGAGGGCCGAGAGGTTGATACACATTTAGGACTGTCTACACACCCTACATCTATCTATATACCTACTTCTGGATAATTGCTAGGTTTATTTCTAACATATTTATATGTAGTGTTTAGTCTTGTTAAAAGCCACACATGAGTGCTGTAAGTAGATATGATGAAATATCCAAAGATTTGAACAAAGACAGTTCATCATGAATCACCCACATACGGTACCACTCGCTGAACAAACTAAACCTGTTTTATTATATGCTTGGACACAAACTCAGTATCTAAGGAATGATGTTGGACTACTCCCACTACAACACAAATGCCAGCATCTCTTAAAGAGATAGTTCACTCAAAAATGAAAATGTTGTCATCATTTACCCACCTTCATTTCATTCTAAACCTGTATGAGTTTCTTTATTCTGTCGAACACAAAAGATGACATTTTGATGGTAACCACACAGTTGATGACAGCCATTGACTTCCATAGTATTTGTTTACCTTATATGACAGTCAATGGGTACCGTCAACTCTGTAGTTACCATCACTTATCAAAATATCTTCTTTTGTGTTCAACAGAAGAAACAAACTCATACAGGTTTAGGGTGAGTAAATGATGACAAAATTAAAGCTATACCTTTAAGAACCTAATGCAAATTCATTTACGTATTAAAATGTTTTTATTCATCATCACCAGAGATTTAAACTCAATTGACCTTTAAACCTCCATCTTGTTAATGTTATCTACACAACAATGGCCTCTGATCTTGGGTATAAGCGCATAAAAGGAAATGTTTGTATAAACACAGATAAACTTACACTGGAGAAACTCATCCCTTGTCCGAGGCTCTCTTGTTGTACTTGTCCGAGGCTCTCTTGATGTACTGGGACTCTTGTACATCATGTCAACATCATCAGCTGGAGATAAAATAAAGAGAGATGGTTTTAAGCATGCTTGTCTCTGACGTATGTAAATTAGGATTTAAGCTTTAATCTCATCAGTAACCTCCACAGACAACCAGACTTTACACAACCGTCAATTATCTGTTTGCTAACAAACAGATTATATCAGTGAGAAAATAGAAAGGACCTCTAGGTACTTTCTGGATGTGGTGAGGATACAATTACACAAACTGAAGGTCACATAAAAAACAGCCTTATGGTGTGTGTGTGTGCATTTCATAGAGAAGATCAGCTAATACATCTGCCTGTGTGATGTACAAATGTGATGTTGGTATTAAGATCTTTGCTTAGCAACCGGCCAAAAAGACTCTTGGACCCTGACACTGGCTTTTGATGAATTCCATTTACAAATTCCAGCCGAAGCAAACAGCAGGGAAGCTGAATTTTCATCAACTTACACTTCATAGTCTTTTTCTTCTTGAGGTCCTCAAGCTGACAAAATGGCATTTTGTTCACTAAAACAAAATTAAGTGTTATTATATACAGTAGTGTAAAACCATGTATGACAAAAAAACCTCACAATTTATAAAATGTGTTTAATTTATTTTTACAGGAAAACGAAACATTGTACTGTAATCATTATGATCTAAAAAGCTTATAAAATTGAAAGTACTAATCAAATTGAATTTTATGTAAGTTCATATTGCAAAACAAACTTACCTGTCTTTGCCACCTTGACCAGCTCCTCATTGCTGAACTCATTTAGATGTTGTTTCATCTCTGAAACGGTCTTGGTGACAGGGCCAAAGGAAAAGTAGGGGTTCACAGAAACAGAAGGAAGCTCTTCAGCATCAGTCTGGGCGAGCAGCATGTGGTAACTCTGCAATCAGAAAAACAATATATTTTTTGCAATACTTCCTTAAATGGAGAGACACTAAAACCTTGGTGACTTAGTGTGACTGTGTTATTTCTTTAACAGACTCTGATGTAAGCACCTGGATGAAGTGGATGTGGTCCTCGGTGCGAGAGAGCTGTGTCAGCTCGTTGTCTCTCCTTTTCAGGTCAGTAATTTCTTGCCCCAGACGCTCCATGTGACCCTCTGCGGTGTTAAGTGCTGCCTTCTTATTGCTCGAGATAAGTTTGGTCATTTCCTGTTGCATTCTTTCAATGGAACGAAGCATGTCACCAAATAGCTTTTCACTTTCCTGTAAGGCCCGTTGTGCTGAGCTCTGTGGAAACAAATGGATTTATTACCCGGTTCTTGTGCATTAACATATTTTATTATATACACATCTATATACAAAAAGTTCCTAAGCGATAACTTAATTCTGGCTAATGATGGGTCACTTTTGCGTATAAAATGCACCGATATATCGGCCTACAATCAGCAGATAAAAGCAATTATTTCCCACTATCAGACATCGGGCGATTGTTTAAAAACAGCCTGGCGGAAAAGACCAAACCACCAGAACTCAACAGTGTGATTATTTTGAATTGGGTAACAATGACAACCCAGACAACACTGGTGCTGCTGACTTTGGCACTGATCCGATGCAGATCCAGCACGGATTCATCTGCTGTCTAGGAATACAGCTGCAGTTTGTAGTTTGCACTATTAGGATTTCAGAATATAATCATTTAAAACAAGGAGGATAAAGCTAAATGATCGATAACTATTGGTATCGGAGCAGGCCATTGTCGAATATCGGTATCGGCACAGATTTTGTATCAGTAAAACTTATATATGTCAGAGAATTTTAATAAATCTTATATAATCATATTACATTTGAGGATGAATTCTGGCAAGCTTCTTTGTTTTACACCCTATGACCCCACATCTCTGTTCATTCTCTGGACAAACCTTAAGTGAATCCACGGCCTGCTTTAACTCCTCCATTTGTTTCACTCGGTCGTGGATCTTCTCCTGAATTTCTGCCTGGGTGGCGCCCAACCGTTGCTAAGGACAAATATAAACAAGAAATTCATGACAATGAGGTGCAGCGACAAAGGAATGTTGTATTAACAGCATCCTTCCACATTACAGCAACTTCCATGTCCGGTTTTGATATGACTGTATGTTTAACTCTTTGTGTTCCTGAAATAAAATATTTCAATTTTTTTCCATTATATAATTCAGATCTAATCTAAAGAGTTTGTTTGCCGAAACTTTGTGTTATTCTTTTACCACGAAACCTTTGACTGTAAAACAATTTGTGGTTTACTTTGCTGTTAATAATGAAACCCCTCCTCACTAGAACAACAGCCCAGATCGGTTTCTTATTTCCTTTTGGGGTGGAGATCACTCAATGGTTGTGTTTGTTTTAGGAAGGTTGGCTACTTTTAAGACCCCATTAAATCAAAATTGGAGGTTTATGAGTTTAAGTCCATTTGATGCACTCCGAAACAATGACCAAATTCACTTAGATATACACATAAAAAATACAGGAATTTAGTACTAAAATATTTATGACTCTCATGGTAGTCACTTATTTGATCAAATAAGATGCCCTCTAAACTTGCATGAAGCAGCAAGGAGCAAATCAGGTTCATAGCTGTGATGTAAAAACCATTGACTACTGGCTATTTTGAGAGCCCTTCTGTATTTCCTGCACCCTTTTCCTGTTTGAATTTGAAAACATTTTAATATGGCTTCTGCTGGTGATGCATTGATTTTGAGGATTTATTCTGTTGTCATAACAGAAGAACCAGCATAAAATCGAATACAAAGTTAAATACAATATCACGCTGTTGATAGAAACGCACTTCATTCATGCACACACCTACCTGCATTTCTGATCTTTCCTGTTCGGCTGACACCATGTCATGCCCCTTGTGCTCCTTCACCGTACACAGCACACAGATACACATCTGATCTGTCTTACAGTAAAGCTCTAGACCTTTCTGGTGCTGTGGGCAGATCTGACGGTCCAGGTGTCCGATCTCATCCACAAGCTTGTGACGCTTAAAGGTGGCTGATTCAAAATGAGGCTTCAAGTGCTTTTCGCAGTAGGAAGCCAGACACATCAGGCAAGACTTGACCGCTTTGAGCTTCCTACCAATACAGATATCGCATCCCACATCTTGGGGTCCTGCGTAGTTGTAGTCAGGAGCTGGAGGTGCCGGTGGAAAGTCATTTTCTTGTTGGAGGCTTCTTGAGTTTCTTAGGGTTGAAGTGGATTGGCGAGAGGACTGAAGCCGGCGTGGATTTGGCCTCTTGTTGTAGGTCACCCTACACTGAGGACACAGGTATTGTCCGGTGTGGTCCGCGTGATCCCAGTAGGTCTTGATACAGACGGCGCAGAATATGTGACCGCATGGGATGGAAACAGGGTCTCTAAGATCCTCCTTGCAGAGAAAACAGAAGTCCTGATCGGACGACATGCTTCAATCCCAAAAGAAATCTGAATGAGATCTCCGACGAGCAGATGCGTGCGTGTGCGAGACAAGAAAAGTTAGTTTAAAATGCCAGCACAGCATGTTATATAGAGTAAACAGGGAGGGAGGTTAAACTGGTTATGCAGAAACCTGTAAATGAATGGGGGAGTGGCTGATGCACAGGTGTAGAGAGAGATTGAGAGAAAGAGGCAACATGTTTCGTCAGGTGTCAATGAAAAGACAAAAGAGAAGTAGAAAAGAATGAATGAAATGTAGCATCTCATAAAATAGTTTTGAAAATTGCAGGCAAAGGAGTTTTGCATCATCTTAAAATGAGCTGAAATAAACCAATGCTCTTGAATGGCAATTTATGCGTATTTGCCTTGACCCCTGTGGTGTTGGGGTTAGCATGGGGTTTCGTTATTGATTTCTATGCACATTTTTGCACAATTTACTTTATACTAGTTCATATGAATTAGTCAACTTGTAAAATATGAACGGATTCTCGTGAGATCATTCCAAATAAATAATTATTTTTTTATTCATTTGAACTCTTATTTTATGTCAGGGTCATTTGCATTTCCTTCATTTTTAATAATATGCACCCTGTGTTGCTACTGCATTATGCATGCAAACTATGATCTCATGTAGGACTGTTTATACGAACAGAAGGTCCAATGAGGTGAGAGAGCTCAACTTAGGGCATGGTGCCCTTCTGAAGAGGAGTTGCAGTGATGGATGAGCACTTGGAGACCAAACATGCAGTGATCTTTGGCACAGGCTGGACAATAAATTATTTCAGGGAGGAAGAGTATACTTTGTCAATTTCCTTTTCACTGGCCGGCAGACTTAAGGAAGAGAAAACAGCACATTTTACTTATGCCTATAAAAGCCTTTTTTTACAATATGTAATTTCAATTACACAATACTTATGGAAACTTAGACACAGTGTGTACACTTTCAGAAAATCGGTTATCAGTGATAAATGTTTTGCGTATTTAACAAAAGTATTTCAATATCAAACAGTTGATCAAACAATAACCTTAAAGGGACACTCCACTTTTTTTTAAATATGCTCATTTTCCAGCTCCCCTAGAGTTAAACTTTTGATTTTTACCGTTTTAGAATCCATTCAGCTGATCTCCTGGTATGGCGCTACCACTTTTAGCATAGCTTAGAATAATCCATTGAATCTGATTAGACCATTAGCCTTGCGCTAAAACATAACCAAAGAGTTTCGACATTTTTCCTATTTAAAACTTGACTCTTCTGTATTTACCTCATGTACTAAGCCTGACAGAAAATTTAAAGTTGTGATTTTCTAGGTGATAACTAGAGGTCTTCACGGGTCCACTTAGATCTGAAAACTCGAGGTCCGACCCGAGACCCGGTCGGGTTTGGCTCTTAAATTTTCATGTGTGTCTCGGACACGAGTCGTGAATAATAATAGCGGCATCGGGTCTCAGGATGCGAGAAGACCCGAACTCTCTCGCGTGTGTGCGTCAATGTCCTTTTCAAACCTCTCATCTGTTTGCCAAGAGCACGTGCGACATTGTGTGGCTGGTGGTAGGTTAACTTTTGTTGACACAGACATGTCAGTCAATTTTAAATGTACATTTTAGCAGTTACCTTGGTGTCGTCGTCAGATAACTAAGTAAAACAAATGGAGCAGCTCGCCAAATTGGTTGCGAGGCCACCGGAGTTTCTTTCTGTTTGACTGCTGCGTGTGGGTCTGCAGACTGCACACAAATCAGTGCCGTTTACATTCAGGTCCAGTCAGGTTAAAAAAAATGCCACTGGGTCGGACTCGGGTCTAATTTTCTCGGATTTGTCTCAGGTAAGGTATTTCTTTAAAAAAAATTATTTAAGCACGTCAGGTTCGAGTATAAAGTGATTCGGGTCATTTCGGGTAGGGTACATTTCTTTGGACCCGAGAAGACCTCTACTAGGAACTATACTCTCATTCTGGCGTAATAATCAAGGACTTTGCTGCTGTAACATGGCTGCAGCAGGTGTAGTGATATTAAGCACTGGCCGAAAATAGTCCCCTTGTTTACTTTCAATAGCAGGAGACTGTTTTCCTGCTGCAGCCATGTTACAGCAGCAAAGTCCTTGATGATTACGCCAGAATGAGAGTATAGTTCCTAGCCATATCGGCCTAGAAAATCATAACTTTTAATTTTCAAACGGTTTTAGTACACAATATAACTACAGAAGAGTCAAGTTTTAAATAGGAAAAATATCAAAACCTTTAGGTAATTTTGTGGCTCGATGCTGATGGTCTGGTCAGATTCGGTGGATTGTGCTGGGCTGTGCTGGGGGTGGTGGCGCCGGACCCGGAGATCGGCTGGATGGATTCCAAAACAGTGAGAATCGAATGTTTGACGCGGGGAGCTGGAAAATGGGGTTAGGGGTGGGGTTTCATCATTGTGTTTTTTATGGTAATCGTTTTAATGATACATTTAATTTTACATGTAGATCTCTCATATACGAGTGAAGAATGCAGAAGAAGACTTTTTCTGAAACAGCAGCTGTTGTGTCTCCAAGTATGCCAGTCCCATTTTCCACTAACAAGGCGTTTATTCCTGTAGCTCAAAGAAGATGGAAATAAATGTTTGTTTAAGATTAGCCTCTCTCATCTCTCCAGAGCATACATCCTCTGTACAACACAGTTCACAAAGCTTCAGGAATCACTGTTGCAAAACAGGAAGTGGAAGTGGGCTTGCAGTGGCTCGCATGGAGTGAAAGCTAATTAGAACTTTTCTACAGGGAATTTAAAGTCCACCCAGATTTCTCACTATATAATTCCTGTTTTTTAATGACAATAAAAAAAAATTAAGGCTAAGATCAAAACACAAAAAAGCATTAATCAAAGATGAATGTCCATCTTAAACTTGTCAGATTTGAGTCAAGATTCCTCTGACATAAAATGGCTGCCAACCTGAGAGTTTCAGTGCTGAGAGCAAAAATGTTGGCAGGAATGCACTCAGGCCTGATAAGTAAGATAACAGTAAGTCATGAGAGGCCAGCAAAGGTGAAAGTTTCCACTGTTCAAGAGAATATCCAGACTTGTGGTCTGTCAGGCCAGGAGAGTAACATCTAATGAATTCCCTGGTTGTGGTGTCTGACTCCAGATCAGTGGATATTGTGTGTTAGTGTTCTGCATGTTAAAGGGCTAAGATCCCCTCCCCATAAAATGAAATGTTTATTTTGTCATTTACTTACCCTTATGTCGTTCCAAACCATTAGGACTTCTGTGAAATGGAGGAGAATGTTTATGCTATTATTATTTTCTAAACATCAAACGTGAATGAGGACTATGAGTCACTAACATTCTGTTTAACTCATTTTGTGTTACAAAGAAAGATATACGGTAGTGAGACAACATGAGGGTTAGGATGATAGGAAGTAATAAGGTAATATGTATAATTGGATGAACTATTCCTTTAATTCACGGCGGAGTTCATTTGCAGTCCCAAAATAAAACCTATAGGTATAATTACCTTGAAGTATATAGGAAAAATATACATTCTGTATGAGGAACTCGGCTCTCCTGATTTTGCCAAGTGGTTGGTGTCCTCAGGGCAGTAACAGTTCAATCAACCAATCAGATTTCAGAAATAAGTTTACAGTTTGTTTTAAGTTTAAGCTTACAATCAGGATTAGCTGTTTCTGGACCAGTGGTTCTCAAACTGGGGGCCGCGAGATGGTACCAGGGGGGCCCCAGTTTTATTTATCATAAATTCTGTGTAATTAAACCTAAAAAGGCTACTAACAAACAATTTAATATGTTTTGTTTAATTAAAATGTTCGTTTTAGAACACATGTCATAACTTTTCTTTTGGGGGGCCGCGAAGGAAAACCCCGTACACATGGGGGGCCGCACGTTAAAAAAGTTTGAGAACCACTGTTCTAGACCATTGATTTTCACTTATCATATCCCTCTGATTTTAGGGTTTGGTTAAAGGCGGAGTGCACAATGTTTGAAAGCCAATGTTGATATTTGAAATCACCTAAACAAACACGCCCCTACCCCAATAGAATCTGGATCTTCTTTTAAAAGACCCGCCCCACACATACGCAACCCGGCAAGGATGTCGGTTAGTAGGCACGCTCCTTACTGCTGATTGGCTATAAGTGCGTTTTGGTAGTCAGCCCGTCTCCTTTTCCAAAGCGTTTTTCAAACATTGTGCACTCCGCCTTTAAGGTTAGGGTTGGGGTTTGGTTTGGGGTGGGTTTAGGTTTTATTTAGAAAAATGTTGTCCATGGGTCAACACAATATGTTGCACTGAGGACATCAACCACTTGGCAAAATCAGTTCGAGCTGAGGAACTCACATACAAAAGCCACTAAATCCCATCTTAGTCAAAAATGAGATGATATGAACAGAATGCTCTCTGCATGCACTATGCATGTATATTTTCACCTCAAATCCGCTTAATCTCTGCCTCAGGCCATTCAGAAATACTGTTTTCTTGGCAGAATCCTTTAAAGTCTGATAAAAAAAATTATAATTTACATAAAAATGTCAGATAACCTTAAAGGGTTTCACAGTATACACAAAAAAGCCCACCAACCTCCTCATTCGTGGATGGTTTATTGGTTAGCACTGTGGTCAGTGGACACTGTAGTGGTGATTTGTGTAGTGTATTTATACATGACTGATCTTGTCTTTCCTGATTGCTCTGTAACTGAAACTTCTTGTCATTCCACAGTTACATGTCGGTGAAGAAAGTGTGGAGATGTGTATGCTGTGTATGCTGCATGAAAAAGTGATTGCCATTTCCTCTAACAGTTTACTTTATGAGAGAAAGACATCCAAAAAGTATTTTATTACCATTCTGATACAAATTGACCATTTTTAAGAAAAAATGTTCATGCATTTAATCTTTTGATTATATAT
Organism: Misgurnus anguillicaudatus; assembly: GCF_027580225.2. NCBI lineage: Eukaryota > Metazoa > Chordata > Actinopteri > Cypriniformes > Cobitidae > Misgurnus > Misgurnus anguillicaudatus. The sequence continues at coordinate 33,309,165 of NC_073358.2, forward strand.
AATCACTTGTGCACACATTCTTGGAAAACAGCAAAAGGTTTTGCTGGACCCAAGTTACTGTCAACACAAAACCAGATTAGACTACATGATTATTTGGTTCATGATTTCTTACTATACACCCAGAACAAGTAGTGCACATTGTTTTGTGTTTTTGTCTCAAATGTTTTAATAAGATTTCTTAGGAGAAATATAAATTGATGACTTGTGTCTTGGAGAAACAATTTCTACATTAAGTTTTCTCCTGTGGGCACATAATATGTTTTTTCATGTACTTGTAGTAAAACACCCCAAAGTGATGCATGAATTCCTTCGAGTACTGCTCTTCTTTTGGGCTTTGAGTCCATTTATTTTGCAATTTTATTTGACTTTTCTCCAGATGACCAAGAAAACACATGCACGCCCACAACAGTGCTCTGCATTTCAGCCAAAACTCACAAAGGTGACCATTGTTCAAGGGAAACACTTCTAAATACCTTGTTTCTCCACACTGACCAATCAAATGGCCGGAGGACAGCCCTCGATTTTAACTTCTTCTACGCACTACACTTTGTCACCCTCCAGCAAGCAGCACAACCTCGCTCCTCTTAATCGGGTAGTTTAATGAAACCTGTCCTTTGACCCTTCATATACACACAAGGAAACACGAGACCTCTGGCATTCCCAGTCGAGTATGCAACTCCTTCAATAGGAAACGGTCCCTGTTGAACTTTTGTGAACTCCGAATGAACAATAAAGGTTGTGTTAAAGGAACTGATTTCTTTTGTACTGTTTACACCGTTTCCTTTATCGAGACCATGAGAACAATATGAACAACAATACCCCAGGCATTGAATACGACTGATCCTTGACCACTATTCATTTAGAAAATCAGACCTCCACGAGGCTGAAGGGAGAATAATAACAGATGTGCAGATATGCAGTACAGGCCCTACAGTAACAAGCCGGTTAATGAGTAATTGCTGTCTATACCTTGCACTGTAACTCCTGGTATCTGATCAACTCTGGGAAAAGGTAAAAAGAAACTGGCTTATCAGTAACAAGACCAAATAAGGAGAGAGGTGAAACTATTTATGAAGTGATGCAAGATGTGTGTATTGGGCAGAGCTAATGGCAGAACTTAGTGTGTAACCAATCAGCGTGTAATGGGTATCAGTTTCTGTCAGTCGGGCGTCACCTGGGCTCTGGCTGGGCCAATGACTTTCAATCTCAATCTTTAGCTTAATTCAATTAGAGATGTTTTGCACATATTTTTCAGATAAACATTTTCAGATATTTATGACACTAGTTGAAAAACATTGATTCAATGAACAAATAATTCAAAGAAAAAATATTATGTTATTAATAAAGTGTCATTTATTCATAACAGTTGCTTATAGTTTATTTCTTAGGATTTTTATATTACATAGGATTAATTACTTTGTTGTACTTTTGTAAGTCGAGTTGGGTAAAAGTTTCTGCTAAATGCTTGCAAAACACCACAGTTTTTCAATATTTTACTATGTTCTTAGACAAGTTAATACATACCTATCTTTTTTCAATGCGTGCACTTAATCTTTGTACAGCGCATCGTGAATGTGTTAGCATTTAGCTTAGCCCCATTCATTCCTTAGGATCCAAATAGAGATGAATTTAGAAGTCTCCAAACACTTCCATGTTTTCGCTATTTAAAGACTGTTATATGAGTAGTTACACGAGTAAGGGTGGTGGCAAAAAAGTGGCAATTTTTTAGGCAGATAAAAATGAGAACTATATTGTATGGCAAAAGAGCATCTGGAAAACATGGAAGTGTTTGGTGCCTTCTAAATTCATCCCTGTTTGGATCCTAAGGAATGGGGCTAGGGTAAATGCTAACACATTCACAATGCAATGCCGTTTTTTCAATATTTTACCATGTTCTTAGACGAGTTACTACATCTTTTTTTAATGCGTGCACTTAATCTTTGTACAGTGCGTCATGCATTAGCATTTAGCCTAGCACCATTCATTCTCTAGGATCCAAATAGAGATGAATTTAGAAGCCTTCAAACACTTCCATGTTTTCCCTATTTAAACCCTGCTGAAAAAAACAATAAAACCATTACAGAAAATTCTAATGGTTTCCAATAAAATACCAATAGGGACCATTAGCTTTTACCATTAAAACCACTAAACTGTAGTGTGTTTTGGGCCATATTCCGTTAGAACCAATACATAGAACCAATAGAACCAATAAAACCAATACCATTAGAGACCAACAAAAACCAATAAACTGTAGTGTGTTTTGGGCCATATTACATTAGAACCAATAACATTCCCAATAAAACCAATAAAACCATTAGAATTTTCTGTAATGGTTTTATTGTTTTTTTTCAGCAGGGAAGTCTGTTACATGGCAAAAAGTGGCGATTTTTTTAAGCAGATAAAAAATGATAACCATATTGTATGGCAAAAGAGCATATGGAAAACATGGACGTGTTTGGTGCCTTCTAAATTCATCCCTGTTTGGATCCTAAGGAATGAATGGGGATAGGCTAAATGCAAACACATTCACAATGTGCTCAAAGATTAAGTGCCCGCATTGAATGTTTTATATATGTATGTATTAATTTGTCTAAGTTGAGGAAAAAGCATAGTAAAATTTTGAAAATATAGTAAAATATTGAAAACAGTGGTGTTTTCCTTTAAGTATAAATGTATGTTCATGTTTTGTAGAAATACAAAGAGACAACAAAACAGAGGTGTAGTTTGTTATGGTTAATGACACTACATATTATGTAAACCATATGTGACCCTGGACCACAAACCATTCATAAGGGTCAATTTTTTGAAATTGAGATTTATGCATCATCTGAAAGCTGAATACATAAATGTTCCATTGATGTATGGTTTGTTAGGATTTGAGGGTTGAAAAAAGTCAAAATATTGAGAAAATCGCCTTTAAATTGTCCAAATAAAGCACATATTACAAATTTTTTATATATTTACGGAAATTTACTAAATATCTTCATGGAATTTTTGACATAAAAAACATACCCATACAATGTATTGTTGGCTATTGCTACAAATACACCCATGCGACTAATGACTGGTTTTGTGGTCCAGAGTCCCATTTACTAAAGAATGCTTGCTAGACTTCATGTACATTACTCAATAATCTAGTATCTGTAACAGGTTTGTACATTACTCAAAAAGATTATGTCAAAGGTACAGGCTGGAATTCATACGTCATACTCTGTGTAAAACATTCTTGAAGTAAATACCTCAAGTTAATTTCGACTATTCACCTTACCACACCTACCAAAATATTTGTAGCTATAGTACGACCTTACAGAATAAAAATGACATGCTAGTAGTTAAACATTTTCTAAAAAACTAAAATATTGATCATTTGTCTAATGCCGCACCCAATAAAGACGTATTTTCTAGTCTCCAACACCCAATCCAGTTTAACAGGCCTTAGTTCATACATTCAGACGTTTCAATATCAGATCAAACACATCAGGCATTGTATGTTACTAGTGTTTGTTTAGTGCTGTGTGCAAAGCAATGCTAACTCTGAAAAACAACAAACACGAGTGCAAAGCAAAGTATGGCCGATTATTAACAGACTTTGGTTGTAGGGTAACTGATGTATTTGCCCTTCAACTCTTCATCTAATGGCTTAACAAACACAGCCTGTGTATGTGTGAGATGTTTAAGTTTCATCTTGGATGATCCTGCTTTGTACTACACTTTCATTCACGTTCATTCTCGACTGTACCTTTCTTCGTCAATCTCTTTACACTCCACCCCACACCCCTCCCATCACTCTCTCTCTCTTTCTCCCGCCCGCAAGGTCTCTCTCTTAAGCCTGCTGCAATCCTGGCTCAACCAGTTTATCAGAGCTGGGTTGTGCTCTTTTTCTGTCTGTTTCCCTCCCTCCCTTCCTCTCTCTCTCTCTTACTCACACACTGTCTCTCCCCACAGTACAAAGGGGAGGGCTTTCCTTCCTTTAATTAATAACCTGTGGAATTCAGAAATGCAAGGCTGTGTGTAGTAACACATCAAGTGTGCAGAGCTCGGCTTCTTTCTCTCATCTTGCAGACATTTCAGGATCTTTAAAACAGGTGAGAAAGACATGGCTGACCAAATATCTTCAGATTACTTCAACTGCCCTCTATGTACAGAGCTGCTGAAGGACCCAGTGGCGATTCCCTGCGGTCACAGCTTCTGCATGGACTGTATCAGCGGTTACTGGAACGAGGCCGACTATACAGGCATCTACATATGCCCTCAGTGCCGGATCACGTTCACCCAGAGACCTGTCCTGAGGCCGAACGCCACTCTTACCAAAGTTGCCGAGAAGATCAAGAAAACCGGGTTGAACCTCAATTCGATGCCCGCCACCAATGGAAGCTACGCAGAACCTGGAGACGTTCCTTGTGACTTCTGCACTGGAAAGAAACTCAAGGCTGTCAAGTCTTGCCTCAACTGCCTCGCCTCTTACTGCGAAAAACACCTGAAACCCCACTACGAGTCTGCCACCTTTAAGAGGCACAAGCTGGTGGATGAACTGGGCAATCTGGACCGTAAAATCTGTCCTCAGCATCAAAAGAGCTTGGAGTTGTTCTGTCGAACGGACCAGATGTGCATTTGCGCCATCTGTACTGTCAGCGAGCATAAAGGGCATGACATCGCTTCGGCCGAAGCAGAGAGGGGTGAAAAACCGGTAAGCTGGTACACTTGGGTACACTGTCCTAAATGTATTCAATTTCACAAGGGTTACTGAGAGGCTGTGTTGTTGAATATAACTGGGTTGGGTTTTTTTAGATGTCTTATAGGTATTCTTTTAAAAATGCTGCTTAGAAACAGTAAAGACACACAGTATAACCGGTTCTGTTATTGCAAAACACGCTGATCCAGATCATTACAATGAACTGATAAAGAACGTGGATTCGATGATTAATCAATTTGAAACGCAGACGTGAATAGAGAAGATTCGAGTTGTAAATGAAACCTCTATCTATATAAAGATTTCCCAATACGACTCCTGACATATGGTTGTAAAACCACAATGACAGGTACATTTACAATGTGCAATTCAGAGGTTACGTGACTACAATGTTGTTCCGATCTTGGGAGCTTTCTGGAAACATCTGTTCATGCTGTGATAAAAAATAACTGTTATGAGCTACGAGGGATGAGAAACAGGGCAGGTCTGGATTCTGGTATGGGGTGAGGCAGGTTCCACGCAGGAATGCGAGTCGGAGAAATCAGGCGGGAGTTTACAGACCATCCCCAACACTCCCCTCCCCACACACTCTATGAGAGGGAAAATATAGCACATTTTTTGTACCTTGCCCCATCATAAAATTGTAAAACTGAAGAATGTGTACAAATTGTCGAGAGTAGTTAACACTGTTTGTTAAAAAAAGGGAGTCACTGAATAAAATCATTACGAGGAAGATCGAAACTATATATAGATACTGCCTAGATGTTTACCGTTCCATCAGGACAGATCATTGAATAGAAGGAAGACCTTCAAAGGATTAAGATTTCAAAGCTTTTCCTTCAATTCATTAGTATTGAATACTCACCATACGTCTGTGCTCAAGGCAGAGAGGAAACGCAGCAGTTGATGTGTTTCTTGCACTGTTATTTAGATAATTATATCTGTAATCTAATACTTATCACAAGCACTAATTGCTAATGGTTTGTTTGTTCTGTTAAACACAGAGTCCCAGTTTTAGGGATGTAGGGTCTCTCACACACACACACTCATTTTATTCACCCCCTCCCCAGATTCTTCAAATTCCTTCAAGCTTATCTTGAAGAATGGTTCGGTGAGCTTGGTAAGGGGTTGCTTCGAAACCCCCTCATCTTTTCCTAAATAGTCAAGCGTGTGCACCTTGAAATGTCTCGCTGACAAGCAGACCCAGCTAGTTTTGCATTCCTGACATGATTAACATTCCCATCTCCTTTAAAAGATAAAGCATCCGTGTGATGGGGATTCTTTAAAATGAGATTAAAAGTATACGATTTGTGAATATTAAAAAACAAAATTTAAACAAATGTTTTCTTCTCTTGTATTTAAAAGAAACTTCTTGGAGTATCACAAGCGGAGATCAAACAAAAATGCCAACAGAGGACCAAAGAACTGGAGGAACTGAGAACGGCAGTGGACTCTCTCAAAGTACGTCACACGCATACTTTTAAAGTATCTTCACTCTTGTTATCAACTTTACACATTAGACAAAATCAGAACACACATGGCTACATTATTATCTGGTCAAAGGTGATTTGGCACAACAGCTATTATCTGTTTAGTCACTCTGTAACTGTTTCAATCTGGAAAAGCAAACAGTCCTTGAAACTGTCCGTAATTGTTCCCTTGCTGTTGTACGTGGAGTAATCAAGATGTAGGTTCTTAAGATAAGTGCGCATATTGTAATCTATGGGGTAATGATTGTAAAGCTCATCCAGAAGCTATTCTTAAAGGTGCAGTGTGTAAATTTTAGCAGCATCTAGTGGTGCGGTTGCGAAATTGCAACCAACGGCTTAGTCCACTGCTCACCCCTCGCTTTTGAAACACATAGAGAAGCTATGGTAGCCGGCACCGGACAAACATGCCATCGTCGGAGACAACTTAGTAAAAAAATGTGTCCGTTAAGGGAATAGTCTTCTCGTTTTCAATACTAAAGTATGTTATTGTCTTGACTGGGAATTGTTGATGCATCCCTCTGTCGTCTGTGTGCGTGAACATAAGCGCTGGAGCGCGCTGCGACACTTCGATAGCATTTAGCTTAGCCCCATTCATTCAATGGTACCAATCAGAGATAAAGTTAGAAGTGACCAAACACATCAACGTTTTTCCTATTTAAGATGAGTAGTTATACGAGCAAGTTTGGTAGTACAAAATAAAACGTAGCGCTTTTCTAAACAGATTTAAAAGAGGAACTATATTTTATGACGTAATAGCACTTTTGGGGCACTTCGAGTCGCCTGAAAAGTCCGCTCCCCTGCGGGTGGGTGTTACTGCGCGGAGTCGAATTACTCCCAAAAGTGCTATTACGCCATAAAATATAGTTCCTCTTTTAAATCTGCTTAGAAAAGCGCTACGTTTTATTTTGTACCACCAAACTTGCTCGTATAACTACTCGTCTTAAATAGGAAAAACGTTGATGTGTTTGGTCACTTCTAACTTTATCTCTGATTGGTACCATTGAATGAATGGGGCTAAGCTAAATCCTATCGAGGTGTGGCGGTGCGCTCCGGCGCTTGTGTGCACGCACACGGATGGTGGAGGGATGTATCAACAATTCTTAGTTAAGCTAATGACATATTTTAATGTTGAAAATGAGTAGACTATTCCTTTAAGGGCTTATGTAGAAAAATGGCGGCACAAAATGGCGACTTCCATGTAAGGGGACCCTCTGTGTATGTAGATAAAAAGGTCTCATTCTAAGGTAATAAACACATAACAGTTCATTATGAAAGATCTTGATAATATAGTTTTGTATATTATTTTGCATTTCAGTCAAGAGATCCTTCTTAAAATTACACACTGCACCTTTAAATAATCCTACACACAAAAAAGCCAATAGAAAAGTCAAAGTACAGACACACTTACATTTAAATGCATTTTCTCTGCAGAATTCTGCACAAAGAGCAATGGCTGAAAGCAAGAAGATGTTTGATGAGATGATCAGCTCCATTGAGAGGATGAGGTCAGAGGTCACCAAACTGATCAACATCAATGAGAAGGCTGCGTTCAATCAGGCCGAAGGGCTGGTGGAGCGACTGCAGCAGGAGATTGATGAACTGAAAAAGAAAGAGACTGGACTGAAACAGCTCTACAGCACTGATGATCACATCCACTTCTTACAGGTATGGCTGATGTAAAGATTTGATCGTATAGGTCATCGGTTTGAGGGAACACAATTGCTAAAATGAATACCTCAAAGTCCATATGTGTTATTGAGATAGATTTGTATTTATTTATTTATTTAACAGAATTTCAATTATCTCTGCACCCCGACTGACGATGGCTTCATACCCAAAGTGTCTCTGAATCCAGAATTCTCTTTCAGCGCAGCCAGAAAAGCTGTGGCTGAGATTAAAGAGAGACTGGAGGAGATGGGCAGAGAGGAACTGCTGAAGATCTCCAAATCAGGTTAGATGACTATCAGGCACAAATATAGTTGTAGGGTGAATTTGTTTATATTACATCACATTAAGTGTAATCTCTGCCCAGATGATTTGAATAAGGAATAACCAACAATTACACAGGTCAGTATTAATTGTTGACACCACATAACATTCTGAAGTTAGTCAGAGAGTCATGTGATTACATTCAGAGTCTAAACAAGGTTCAGTGTTTCCATTTCACGGAGCAAGGTTTAAAGAATAAACAAAAGCGCTATTTTGTTTGGATGAAACAAGTAGATAGTGAACAATTCTATTCTGAGAAAGTAATAAGAATAGGATGTTATCTGCCGGCATTTCAGGGTTATAATGTATTGTAAATAAAATATTCTTGGTTTTTACATATCTGTCTGCTTATCAGTGAATGAAGTACCGGTGTACACCATGGAGAATCGATTCAAGGAGAAAAGTATTAGAGGTAAGACATAGTAATTAAATACCAGTATAGGTGCTATATACTAATATCACCATATAAAAAACAACAAACATGATCTTATTGTATGAATTTGAAGATACTGCAATGTAAAATGACATAATAAATATAGTAAATTGTGTGTTTTACTTTGTGTTCAGTTAAAGAGGTCCATACAGTGGACAGTGCACCTCCTACAGAACCCAAGAGCAGATCTGAATTTCTGAAATGTAAGTATCTGATCATCATGATTGTTTTAACTCAACATAAAGCCTTTCTTTATGTTTTTGTCACAATGATTTTCACATGGAGACATATATACAAGGTTCTATTATTAGCACTCCATTCATTTGGCCTTTATCTTTGTGCAATTCCCAGACTTCTGTCAGCTCAGATTAGACCCCCACACGGCACATAAGGAGCTGTATTTGTCCGAAGGAAACAGGAAGGTGATTAGAACCCGGGACTTGCAGCCATACTCCGAAAATCAAGAGCGCTTTGACAGCTTTGCCCAGGTGCTCTGTCGTGATGCCCTGTCTGGTGGCCGCTTCTACTGGGAAATCGAGTGGAGTGGGGAATTCTCCATCGGAGTTGCCTATCGGGGCATTAGCCGTAAGGGTAAAGGTTCCCTGTGCCTGCTGGGCTACAACGATAAGTCGTGGAGCCTCCTCTGCTCTGACTCTGGGTACTCTGCCTGGCATAACAGGGTAGACAAGGCAGTCAGTGGCCCTCATTCTTCAAGAATAGGGGTCTATCTGGACCATTCTGCAGGGGTTTTGTCCTTCTATAGCATTGGGGAAACAATGACACGTCTGTATCGTTTTGAAACCACATTTACTGAGCCTCTCTATGCGGGCTTTGGGGTCGGAACGTCAGTCAAGATCTGCCAATTAAAATGAACACTAAATGAGACGTGTGGGTTTTCATAAGGATTTCTAAATGAAGGAGAAATGAGTTTGTTCTTTATTTTATTATTTGATATTTTTTACTTTGCCTTTTGTGTTTAATGCCATTTGTCAGCTGTCATTTAATTCATTTTTTAAAGGTTCTGAATTAATTTTTCAGTAAATAAATCTTCAATGCCACGATCTGCTTTTTAAATAAATAATATTTTCTGTGTATATTCAAGAGTAAGAGCTACCGCTCATTGCCATTGTAAATGCAACATTATTCACCAAGGACCATATTTCAATAAACTTTTAATAATGTAATACAAGCTGGCCTCTCATTTACAATGTTCATGAACCAATTATCCTTCTTGGTTTTCGAGTTCAACAAATACCTTTCTATGAATGATCTTGAACTTTCTATGGACTTTCTATCAGAGTTCAATGTAACAATTTTTAATCTTGGTTTGTTGCTGGAAAAAACAACATAATTTAATTATAGACAAGTGATCACTGTTTGCCATTACAGTAAAAATAAATAAATAAATAAAGCTGTTGTGTTCAAGCTCATACGAGCGTGAGATGTTTGGAAATCATGCATTACATAATATAGCGGAGCACTGCCCCCTGCTGGACATTTTCAACTTTAGGAGCGTGCATAAACAGGTACTCGTATTCTGAAATATGAACAAAAATATTAATAAGTTAAGATATACCTACAAACTCAAGTAGATCGATTATAAAAATATATTATAAATAAATATAGAGTTGCAGTGATTAAATTTGCATCTCTATTTGGCATATTTAGAGTTTGGGAAGTGTAGCGAATCTGCAACTGCTTTATTTACCCTCCATACCATCGCCTTGGAAACGAGGTGTTTATATTAGTTAGCCATAAGCTAATACACAATGCGATTCACATCATGCTGATTTGACAGTTGTCCTCTCACGCTTTAACCAATATTTTGAAATGTATTTCTATCCCATACAGAAGAGAAATGTTTAATTGTTTATACGACTTGTTAGTAGCTTGCTTGCTCGCTCGCTAGATCTGCCAACTGGGCTGCCTTTTTTCTCAGTGTTTGAAGATGTTCAAGTTGAAAATACTATTGATTGGACCAAGCGAGGTAAATTCGTTTTGTTTGTTATTTTGTTAAATGCGATGTACGTTTGTGATGGACATTTAAAAATAATTCAAAGTATTATAATTTGACAGTGTGGAAAAACAGCACTAGCTAATTTTCTCTCCGATACAACGGAAACAATCGGGTCTGATTATAGCCCAACACAGGGCGTAAGGTGGGTTGAACATTGAGTTTAAGTTTAATTTTGTCGGCCCAAATGACACTTAACTTATATTATTTTTCTTCAGGATACTCGAGTTTGAATCACAGAATCTGTCTAATGGCAACAAACATTCGGCATGTGAGGTGGAACTGTGGGATTGTGGAGGAGATTTCAAGTAAGTTAGGTTCACAAAGTGTATATCAGTTTCTTTCCACGTCTGGATTTGCGTTTCATCTTTATTTATTTATATAAAAAACCTTACCTTTTCCTAAAGTGATATCGTATGCTAACAGGTTTGAATCATGTTGGCCAGCTTTGATGAAGGACTCCAATGGGGTAGTGATAGTATTTAACCCAGATGTGCCCAGCCATCTGAAGGAAATAGAGACCTGGCATTCTACATTCATCTCTTCTCAGGGGTTACTGGAGACTCAATGTCTGTTAATAGCACACCATAAACCAGGAAGTGGAGCGGGTACTGCTCGTCCAACATTAGGTACTGAATCAACCTTGGCAAGTGTTTTACAGGAACTTGAACCTTACTGGTATCTGAAATTAATTAACTAATAAAAACTGTGAATTAGTATGAAAGCCCCATAAGATCATAAGTTGTATCCCAGTGCATGCTGTTTGAAATTAGGACTAAAAATCCATTTATTTTGTTTATCCCATATAGCCCCAAAACTGAGCAAACTGCCTCTCATTCATTCAAACCTTGAGGAAGATCCTGAAGATGTCCGCCAAGAATTCCACAAATACTTGGGAAATGTTCTGCGGATGCTTTCAGAAAACCAAGAACGTGAAGAGATGTCAATTATTACATAATTAGATTTTTATACTAAATCTTCATCACAAAATATACACTTTATACATAATGTGCATCTGATTTTTTTATACAGTTTGTGACGTTTCACCTTTATTCCCCTTTAGTTTTCACAAAATGCACTACCACCTAGTCCACTACTGCATTAAAATGGCTTTCTCAAAAAAAAATTCTTTGAAGTTTACATTTAAAGTTGACCTGCGTTTGTAAAGATAATACAGAAGTGTGCTCTGTAAGGTCGGAAGTTATCTGAACACTACTACATGCATAAATTAACAAATGCAATAAGGCATTAATTAATGGACAAGTTCGGTATTTTACACTTAAAGCACTGTTTTCAGATTGTTTGTGATGAAATGGACGGTTTTGACTGAAATTTGGACGTGTGATGCTGGCCCGAGAGTTTGGGGTGTTTGTTGTGTCGGCCCCCACCTCTACAATGGCTGCATAGGTGCACAGGAACAATCCTTCCTAAAATGCATTAAACTTTCGTTTACAAAGACGTGAAACTCACCGAGTGGTCAAGGGTGTTCACTGATATGCTCACACAAAATCGCTGCAAAAGATGTTTTCCAACAGGTTTTATCATAGTTTTTGTCCAACTCCATTGACTTGTATTAGATGTGCTGTGAGGTACGGTATTACTCCGCGCCGGGGACGTTATTTGTATTTCTGGCCGAGGTGGATTATTGCCACCAACTGGGCTGGAGTGTCTATTATTCAAGCTCTCAATTCTTACAATATATTGGTGTGAGGCGTCTGGAAAAATAGGTCCACAAGTTTACAACAAATGCTAAAACACCTGTTGGAAAGCATCTTTTGCAGCGACTTTTGTGTAAGCATATCAGTGAACACCCCCGACCACTCGGTGAGTTTCACCTCTTTGTAAACAAAAGTTTAATGCATTTTAGGAAGGATTGTTCCAGTGCACCTATGCACCCATTGTGAGGGTGGGGGCTGATACAACAGAAACCGATAACTCTCGAGCCAGCATCATGGGTCTCATTTATAAAGTGTGTGTACGCACAAAACTGGCGTATGCCAGTTTCCACGCAATGGTTGTGATTTATATAAAAAATAACTTAAAGGGGACAGAGAATGAAAAACCATTTTTACCTTGTCTTTGTTGAATAATGGTAGTCTACCCGCATTCACGAACATACAAAAAGTGCTAGACATGCTAAACATCTCAGTCTCATAGAAATTCCTCTGTTAGAAATGTCAGCCAGAAAACGGCCCAATCTGAAAAACTGATGCTTATGACATCACAGGCATCTTACTGCCCCTCCACTTTAAAATTATTGGCTACATTTTTTGAGTGGCAGCAAAGTCAGCCAATCAGTAATGAGATAGCAAGTTAAGCCAGTAGGGGGAGCCAAATAGGTGCAAAACCACTTGTTTAAAATCCCCCACCCTAGAGGTCTGAGAGAGGTTTTTAGGAAGCTAAGGCATTACAGACCCAAACAAAAGAATTTTGTCTACATGTCACATCACAGAACAAGGATAAATACTCCGTTCAATCATTCTATGTCACCTTTAATGGAAGAATGGGCTTGCAGGGTGGGATCTAAGGATGATTCATGTAGTCTTAATATTTTTGGCGTATGCCATTTTTGGCGTATGTGTGTGTACGTAGACTTTTAGTAAGGATCCCACGCACAGTTTTATAAATGAGACCCCATATGTCCAAATTTCAGTTAAAAACGTTCCATTTCATCATAAACAATCTGAAAACAGAGCTTTAAGTGTAAAATACCGAACTTGTCCTTTAAATTAATAAGAGACAGTTAAACAATATCTGAATTTACTCTACCATCACGATAAGATATGATTATAAGCTCAGAGATAAAAAAGCATGATCACGATTGTTTCTTCAATAATATCCATTTATTTAGTTCCTGGATTCCAAGAATTCTGATGAAGGGAACAAACAAAGCTCATCAAAGAGAACAAGCAGAAAAGATAGTCCACATTTATACAGCATAGCCAATAAGGCCTCCTTTTCCAATAATCTCCCCAATGTAGAACCACATCAGAACTTCTGTTGCAACAAGTCCATTCCTTACAGCATCCTGCAGAAATATTTCAAGAAAGAAAGTAAATTAGGCATTAGATTCTTGGACGATTAATTAGCCGTTTAACCAGACAAAGATAAAGCCACCACCCTAAAAGGTAGACTGTATTACAGCAGTACCTTGCAGTAGGGATGCTCATATCAGTTAATTTTCCCGACCGACAACCGTAGCTTCTAAACCGAACATTAACCGTTAACTGATAAGATTTTAATATGAAATTGTCATTCAGTAAAAATACAGTTGACGGTTGTCTGTGAACTAGTAAAAACAAAAGATTTAATTTGAACGTGCAAACAGCAGCGACAGATCAACAACAGAACCAGGATTCATACATTATCAGATATTCACGCAATATATTCACCTTATTAAAAAGCACGCGATCAGTCCAGAGGATTAATATCCAAAAAGGGCAGATTGTCTCCGTTTCATCTACAACAGTGGTCATTTCTAAAGCAGGATGCTTTTCAGAAAGTTTTGTTTTTGCGTCGTCTTTCTCCGTTTGTGCAAGCATGTGAGCGGAGCGGGAGCGGAGTGGTAATATTTCCATCAGAGCGCAGAGCGCATTTCCGAAGTTTCCGCTCCGCTCGCTCAATACGCAGCACTGCTCGCTCATCCCAGTATGCTTTGGTGATTTGATAGTTCAAGAATCTATAGCAATAAGTTATGGAGTTCAAATATTGTTTTAATGAAGTCGCCAGCCTTATATAGAAATGAAAGAAATGAAACTAAGATGACAGTATAAATGTAGCGTCGTCTGCATCTAGATGCAGTTTTAAAGATGAAAATTACTTTAATCTAACTGATCAACACAAATACAAAGCGCCATAATATAACTGATTGCTTACCAGCATTAAAACCACTTAAAATAAAAACCTGTATAGTTCTCCGCTCCGTGGATGAGGAAGCTTCAGCCAAAAACGCCGGTGCCTTTAGTATTAACTGACTGAACACTTGACTCTTCCATGGACATTTAGATATTAATTTTTTTCATCAACAGCATGCGATGAACATTATAAACATTGATGATAATCTGCCGACTCGACTGATTCAGCACGTCCTCTATTTTACAGAGTCCGCTTAATTAACGGCTTTTCGTTCGGTCCGCGTGAGCTAAACATTTTTGTTCTGTAATTTGCTCTCGCGTAGGCTATATTTCTACATATTTTCGACCAAGTAACACTCGGGATACAATGTAAGTTGTATTAGATAGCAATTAAGCTTCAGAAATGTTGACAAATCAGTCTGACTAAAATGATCTATCCAGATGAATTTAGCCAAAATAATGATTTATTCGTTTTCATACTATATTAGATACACGTTAATTTAGCTACTAATATACTATTGAAAATGCCATAAATAAATACTCATGGCCTTCTGTATTGCATTCGTTTTGTACATTTACAGGTTCATAAATACTGTCTAATTTTAATTTCTTTAAGACACAGCCCAGTAAACAATTACGGTCTTTCAACGTTGAAATATGGTTGAAAATAAGTCGGTCCGCCTTGGACTGGTTTACGACGTGATTTCAACTAAGTAGTTTTGGCTGGACTGTTTGACTACGTGTTTTCAACTGACCATGTTTTCAACTCATAATCGACCAGTAAACAATTACGGTCTTTCAACGTTGAAATATGGTTGAAAATAAGTCGGTCCGCCTTGGACTGGTTTACAACGTGATTTCAACTAAGTAGTTTTGGCTGGACTGTTTGACTACGTGTTTTCAACTGACCACGTTTTCAACTCATAATCTAAGACAGCTAGATAATCTGTTATACATGCTAAAACAACGGAGAAAACAAATTACCAAACCATGTTTATTATTATTGTAGATCATTCTTGTTAATGATTGCGCTTGCATACTCTATGGACACTGAGAGACACCGTACTAGTGGAAGTGCGCATGAGTCCTGTTGGCGCTGTTTTATATTCCCCTGCCGGGTTGAAGTGTTTAGTTTCAGTTTGTTGCCTGTGGCTGTGTAAGCTGTAAATTGAATATACACTACAGATGTTTATGTAATAAATACGGCTGGTTTGGATTTATCATGGACTTTTCACTCATTTCTACAATTATCTTAAGTAAATGTTAAGAGTTTTACATATTACATCAAACTTATAAAAAATATGAAACTGCGATTGAGGTGCAATGAGGATTCATGATACAATTACCCCACCCCACCAGGTGGCGGTAATGCACCATTAAAGGTAGTTGCCAACCGCCATAAAACTTAAAGAAGAAGCGAAGAGGCGTGTGAATGTGACGCGAATCTTCCACCCATTATCACAGAGAGAAGCCCAACCAACCGCCAGATTATTACAGAAAGCTCTGGACTGCTCATAGCAGGGATTTTTAAAGCTGTCCTGGAGGACCACTAGTACTGCACATTTTGCATGTTTCCCTTTTGTGACACACCTCATTCAGTTACCTTACACACCCAGTTCAAGTCTTGCAATCTCTACTAATGAGCTGAAAATTTAAACCAGGTGTGTCTAATGAGGGAGACATGCAAATTGTGCAGTACTAGTAGTCCTCCAGGACAGCTTTGAAAACCTCTGGCTTATTGCATTGGACTGACCTATGTTTACTGCGCTCTGAAATCTGTGTTGGTATATGTTTATTGCACTCTGTGTTGGTTACTGGACCAACCTGTTTATTGCAGACTGTGAAATCTGTTGGTTACTTGACTGTTTGCACTATTTAAAATGTGCTGTTTTATTAAAGTTATTATAACCCTTTAAAGCTTTGTTTCATTTTATAAAATGTCATTTGGTATGTTAATGTGGTCCTGTTTTCAACATTGAAAAGATGGATGAATATGGACCAAAATTAGACGTTGAAGGTCGACCTGATTTGAATGTTGAAAAGATGGACGAATATGACGTCTTTTCAATTTTCATTTTCAACCTTCAATGGACCAAAATTAGACGTTGAAGATCGACCTGTTTTCAACGTTGAAAAGAAGGACAAATTTGACGTCTTTTCAATTTTCATTTTCAACCTTCACTGGACCATAATTAGACGTTGAAGATCGACCTGTTTTCAACGTTGAAAAGTTGGACAAATTTGACGTCTTTTCAATTTTCATTTTCAACCTTCAGTGGACCAAAATTAGACGTTGAAGGTTTACGTCTACTCAACGTCCAATAGACGACTTTTTGCTAGCTGGGAGCTGTGTTCTGTATTTACTGATGCACTGTAAATTTGCACTTTGCACTTGAAATTGTTCTTCAATTTATTTTAGTTTTTTCAAATAATATATTTATATGATAGTATAGTTCGTTGGGGAACGAATTATTATAATATTTCGTAATTACTTGTTATTACATTTATTATTACTTAAAATTGTGAATTAGTAAAACGTGGATGTCGTGGAAACAATTTGTTAATTTGAATTATATCCGGAGCACCGTATCAGTTAAACTAGGTCTAATAGCCAACACACAACTGTACATAACTGCGATTTATCAGCTAATACTTTAATTAAATGCAATTATCCAAGAACGTCAGTACAGAAAACAATTAGGCTTACTAAATTTATTTTTATGTCGGAGCGGGATCTGAATGTGAATTGGTTTATTTGCTAGCGTGAGCGGAAAGTTAACGGAGCGCTTGCTTGGGCGGTGAGCGACTGAGTGGAGCGCTTGAACAGTAGAGCGGAATATTTAGGGGAGCTTCGCTCACATGTTATGGTCCGGGACACTCGCGCGTCTCCATTCAGCTTCCAAACACGCATACAAATGATCAGACCGTCAGGGCAGCAATCATTTGTGTCATTTACAGGACATTCACAAATTAAAGATAGAAAAGTGGCGAAATGTCTGTCGGCTCATGACGACACGCACCATGTATTAACAAATATTTTTTTATTTTAACTGATAATGTTAATCGGTCATACATTCTTACCTTCGGTTAACGGTTTTAAACGGTCAATGTGAGCATCCCTACCTTGCAGTGATGCGCATGGTCAATGTATAAACAACCCGCACCCAACCACTTTTTCAACTAACCAGCACGCACGCAACTCAGACCGCAAAAAAAAATGTACCCGACCCGCTCCCTGGCCCGCATTTTTTAAAATTAATAATTGTTTAAAATATTTAACTGGCATCTTTATTTCAAATGACCCGACCGCAACCAGAATATCATAAAAAATATTTTTGAATGACTCGAAACCACAACCCGCGCATCACTGGTAACTTGTGGTACAGAGATTCTGCTTTACATGTACTACAAACGTAAAAAACCAGGACAGTTCTCTCTCAAACATGAATCTATATTCAGTCTTAAAGAGCAACTATATTCCAATTCATGATTTTACATTTCCTTTGGTGTGTAAGTGTGTATTAGTACATGTTAACGATATGCAAAAGGTATAAACCACAAGGTAAATCGTTTCCAACATAAATCTCTTTTCTTGTATTACAACAAACACACGGATTGTAGGCAACAGTTTACTTCTTGGCCCGGTTGATGTGGACAAAACCGACACTATCATAATTCCTCCCGCTTTGACGCACTGCCTGTAAGTTAAGTCCTGTTAGCATTGCGAGTGAATTTTTCAACCATGGTAAGGAGCGTCACATTTCTGGCTGAGGTCAGAGGTATTCAGGCCAATCACAATGTACAGATTAGCTGGCCAATCAGGGACAGGGCGCTTTTCAGATCGATGAGTATTGTACAAAATCAATGCGTTTGAGGAAGCGCGGATATCTGGAGCTACAAAAATGTACGGTATGTGGAAAATAATGTGTTTTTTACCATAAACCACATTTTAAACACATTTTATTATACCAAATACACAAAATAATATTTTTAGCAATGAAATAGATGCACTTTAAATATTTCCTCTGTGACAGTGACGTGTCTTTAAGTCTTTGGTTTAAAGTAAAGTTCTGTTAGAGAGGGAAATGTCCTTCACACTGCTAGTATTGCCACACATATTTTTGTACAAAATACTGTTTTTCATATAACGTAAGTGCTTAACACGTGCACAGTGACGTGAATACACAAATCACAGGTTAACTAACACGCCGCCAACCCATCCATACTAACCCTGACTGTGGTCTGAGCAAGCTTTCCTGACTGAAAGCCCTTGATGAGATCTTGGACACCGCTGATGGCCTTGGGGATCTCTGCTGGGGTGGGTGGCACCAGCTCCACACGGGCGTAATACCAAAATGTGGATAGCCGGGGTTTGGAGTAGGTGACAGCGGCTTTAAAAAAAAGCATCAATAGTGATTGTTATTAATCATCTCAAACATATAAATGTGACATATAAAATGTGTACATAAAAACTTCAACAAGTAGAGGCTAAATAACTACAAAAACACAATGTGAGTAACTGATATGCTAAGACATCACACGTTGACATTGCCACTGTCAACTTTACCATACTCCTGTAGGACGAGCTAAGAACCGAGAATGAATTGACAGCTCAAGATTAAGCGGCACACTGATATTGAAACTAATAATAATGTTACACACTATTTATGTATCATTATTGTTCTCAAAATCAGGCGATTACATCTGTGCAACTAATCATTTTAATGTTTGAATGAATGCATGTTCTCCTGTGGCCTGTTCCTCCAACTGGCGAAAACGAAAGCACGCAAATCGAATAAAAGAGATATAAACCTTAAAGGATATTTTATATATAAAAAATTCTTACCGCCGACCAACGATGGTACTTTAGCCACAAGTTTCTGTACTGCCTGAGCCATGGTTTGCGTTTCTGTGAAGGTTTATTCGCCGCTAGTCTTCACAAACTGAGGCCCTTCAACGAATGTCACCTCCAGCGAAAGACCCTACAACTTAGGAGGCACAATATATGCCTGACGTTAATGCCACTAATGTTTATAAAAACATCTGTTTAGATTAGATATCAAAGTGCTGGACCCAAAAGTACGTGTTTCATAAAAATATAAATTACGTATAAATAACATATTTACAAAACGTTTGCCTGATTAAAATACTTTTGCGCATAAAAACAAACGGCACAAAAACGTCGACTATGCTAATGCTAAACATGTTTATTTCCTACGTATGCGCTGCTGGTTATTTAGCAGATACTGGAATAATGTATGTCACATATATTAAATAATAAATATAAGTAATAAAATAAATCTATATACTATAAGCAAAAAAAATCATGTCTGTGTTTTATGAGCAGATAGATATATTCTAGATGTACTATATTATTGTACAATTTTGTAATTCATTATTGTGTATCAGATAATTAGACTAATCTGATCTTAAATAATAATCTGTGCAAAATATATGTAATAATAATTTTAATTAAAACAAAATCATCATGTGTGTCAGTCTTTAATAATATGTCATATGTAAGACATGTATTTACCAGACATTATATTATCAGACAAAAACAACTTTTAAATACGTTGAAATTTATTATTTCATTTATTTAAAAATATTTGACCCTCATTTTAAAAAGACATTTCATATGGAATCAAAATGAAAGCACAAATGGCAATTAAATAAGACACAATATGGCAAAACCTATGATGAAAAATGAAAAAACAGAACTGTCAGCAAACATTTTGTAATATTATAACAATTTTTAGTGATTAAGGATTCAGATATAAATTGATAATGTTATATTGCCCATGCACCTGGACTTATCTATTTCCAGAAACAACTTCATAGCCTAACACAGTGGTTTTCAAACTGGGGGCCGCGAGATGGTGCCAGGGGGGCCCCAGTTTTATGACATTTTATAAAATACATTCATTTATCATGAATTCTGTGAAATTAAACCTAAAAAATTAAACCTTTTTGTCATAAATTTTCTTTGGGGGGGCCGCGAAGGAATGCACCATACACAAAGGGGGCCGCACACTGAAAAAGTTTGAGAACCGTTGGCCTAACACAGTCGTTTTCAAACTGGGGGCCGCGAGATGGTGCCAGGGGAGCCCCAGTTTTATGACATTTTATAAAATACATTCATTTATCATGAATTCTGTGTAATTAAACCTAAAAAATAATAAGCCAACCAACCAACAGCACTACTAGATATAATTTTATATGTTTTGTTTAATTAAAATACTACATTTTAAAACTGTTTTTGTTGTAAATTTTCTTTTGGGGGGCCGCGAAAAAATGCACTGTACACAAGGGGGGCCGCACGCTGAAGAAGTTTGGGAACCACTGGCCTAACACATCAGTTCAAACTTCTTCTTTACAGCATTAATTATGCATTAAATATGTCAAAGGAATAATGCCCGAGAGCTAGACAATTTTATACAGATGTATACCAGAGTTTCAAGTCAAATTGGTGTAGATGTTGTCTTGTTCCAACTAACAAAACTCTTATTTCATAATTCTCAAAAAGCCAAAATCAATGACTTTATCAGGGCAGTTTTTAGCTGACCCATACAGTGTATATGCAGGTGGATTAAGCCTTGTCATCAGACATCATCAGTCATCTGTTGGTGGTTCAGCAGCACTGAAGGCATTTTTCTCCACCTGTAACAATTGGTAAATTAACTAATATGAATTTAATGCATTTAATCAGTAAGTTTGCTCTTAGGTCTCAAACACTTTTGATTCGTGTGATTGATAGATGTCATTGCATACCACAGGGGTTGTTGCTACATTTTTTGCTGTGATTGGCTTCCCATTTGTCTTAAGCCACTCATAACCTCTCCGATCGACTACTAATAAGGAAAGAGATCTTCCTTCTCGCTTCACTTGTAAGATCACATCCTCCACAGACTCATTCTCCACATTCTGTCCATTCACCTCCACCACCACATCACCTTGCAGGAGACCAGAACTCCCTCCTGGGCCTCCTGCTGTCACCTAAACACCATGAAATAACACCATCATAACAATAAAGCAATGGTTGTTCATGATTTATATTGAAATGTATTTAATAAATATAATATGAAAGCTTTATTATCCTATTGATATACAGAGATAATCTTGATCTTGATATCATAATTTTTAGTCAAGCAATGTTTTGTTGCCAAGCAAGATATTTTTCTCCATGGCTGATTACCCACGAGTATACTTCAGAGAAGAATACTTACAGAATAGTGCTATTTAGTCCAGAACAAAGCTTAAATTGTAACATGGAAACCAGCCTGAATCCTATCGGAGGTCAGTATCGTCTAAAGACGGATTTTGTCAATGAAAGGACTTTATTGTACCTGGCTGATAAATGTGCCAGGTTTCTGTTGGATGCAGCCCAAATTGAAGCCAAAGCCCAGTGAACCCCTCTGCAGCTCACAGAGTCTAATGTCAGGATTGATCTGCACATCCTTCTGGGGCTCAACAGGGGGAGTCAATGGGCTCTCCGTTTTCTCTTCAGGTCTATGGGATGGGACATCCAAACAGAATAGCAACGGAGAGAGGCCCAACTGAGAAAAAACATATTTACTTTTTACAGACACATCTTTTATACTCATAAAGTGTTATCCCTGTCCTCTATTATTCAGTTAATTCACCTTAGTGTAGAACTCTTTACCCTGAGGGGGCATGGTTGTGAGAGTGACCTGGTGTCCACTCTGTTTGATTTTGCTGACAACGTCCTCATGACTTAGTGAGTCTGTAGGCTCCCCATTCACTTCTAGGAGCAGCTCACCTTCTTTAACACCTCCCAGTTCAGCAGGGCTCCCTTTATCCACCTCGCCCAGCCTGTGGGCTATGTAAACCAAACATAAAATATATTCTTGTGATTGAGTTCTGAAAGAATGTTGGAGTGGATGTCATAATCAGTTTGTGCCTCTCACCAGTGTATCCAGCCTTATTTATCTCCTGTTTAAGAAGGATGCCATACCCCTCAGGCCCCAAAACCAGATGTAGTCTGCGGGGCCGGTAAGGCATGCTCTCAGCATCAGCCATGGCTGGCAGAATGGGCATTTTTCTGCGAGCATAACTTTTTTCACTCTCACTGTCAATCACCAGCACTGTCACATGATCCTTGCTCTTTTTCACCTGGAAATAGAATCACTCGAGATTACAGTTCACCAATTCATTTCTATCTATTTATATTTTGTGCACTTATCAATACATCTCTTTTCCCATTACACAGGTGTATATAGCATCTTCTGTACAATCATTTTCTTAGCCTATATTTTTTATATATTCTCACATCCACCATTCTTACTTCTTTCATTCTTAGCTATGTGTCTTGTTGTTGTATTTGAATGTCTGCTATGGAAGCTTAATGTATCAAAGAAATTTCTTGTGTAAAAGCAGATGTTTTTACTTTAATGCACATTCTTACAATGTTTAACATTTTTATATTATAGAACAATTGCTTTCTTATCAAAGCTTTTGTTGGTGGTTATTTAAATGTGAAACTTTGTATCCTAAAGTAAGTCATTATAACTTTGTTTACCATTTTGCTGATGGCAGAATGTGTGAGTTCCGAGGCCATGGCACCATTGATCCAAACCAGCCGCTCATCCTTTTTTACCCCTGCCTTTTCTGCAGCACCACCTTTTACTGGACTCATCATGAATTTGCCTTTCTCACCTACAGCACAAACAAACACTTAATTTATCAGTCTCATGCAATCACATGGGATTTAAAGTCAAAAACAGCTTAAATGCAAAGACAACACACTCTGAAAAAAGGTACAAACATTGTCATTGGGACAGTGCCTTTAAAAATGTCCTTACCTTTTAGGCAG
Organism: Misgurnus anguillicaudatus; assembly: GCF_027580225.2. Lineage (NCBI taxonomy): Eukaryota > Metazoa > Chordata > Actinopteri > Cypriniformes > Cobitidae > Misgurnus > Misgurnus anguillicaudatus. The sequence goes on from NC_073358.2 coordinate 33,332,468, forward strand.
AAAAGTGTACGTTTTGAAAAAGTACCATCCCTGTGGAAACTATTGTACTGTCTTGTACCGTTTTTCTGAGAGTGTATTAAAGGGACACCCCACTTTTTTTGAAATTATGCTAATTTTCCAGCTCTCCTAGAGTTAAACATTTGATTTTAACTGTTTTGGAATCCATTCAGCTGATCTTTGGGTCTGGCGGTACCACTTTTAGCGTAGCTTAGCATAATCCATTGAATCTGATTAGACCATTAGCATTGCACTAAAAATAACCAAAGAGTTTGGATATTTTTCCTATTTAAAACTTGACTCTTCTGTAGTTACATCGTGTACTAAGAAAAATTAAAAAAATTAAAAGTTGCGATTTTCTAGGCAGATATGGGTAGGAACTATACTCTCATTCTGGTGTAATAATCAAGGACTTTGCTGCTGTAACATGGCTGCAGCAGGCGTAGTGATACGCACTGCCCGAAAATAGTCCCCTGCCATTAAAAGTTACTAAGAGGACTATTTTTGGCTGGTGCGTAATATCCCTAGGCCTGCTGCCCATGGGTGCGGGAAGTGGGGGTGCTGCAGGTGCACCTTTGTTACTGTTCCAATACATTTTGTATGTCATCATGTTTGGGCTGTGTGATGAAGAGAGAATGATTAGTTTAGTAATTTTAAAGCAACACCAAAGAGTTTTTTTTACCTTAAAATAACGCTTCCAAAAAAGTTTCAGTGGTTCATCCACTCAAAACAGGGTGAACGGCACTTTCACATTCGCTTTGCAGCCCTCTATCGGCCAAAACCGCACTAAAGAAGTTTCCAACCGTCGGGTAGTGGTCCTGTAGTTCGAGTGAAAACTACAAAAACTTGCTTTACGGCAGACCTACAATACAATCAGAGCCAGCTATGCTGCAGTATTTACGACAGTGGTAATGAACAATTACGCTTTTAACCTGTAGGGGGAGCAAAGAGCAATAAGTCTTTAGTGTTGCTTTAAAATGATTTAATTTATTTCAGTGTGTATTAGCCAATCAGATTTGTTTTGACAACGTGAATGCGATTCAGCCCATAAGCTGCGTATACGTATAAGCATAACACACAAGCATGCACATGCACACTCACAGCCACATAGAACGAATTACTAGGCTATCTGTAGCCTATCTATCAGCTTCGCAATGTCTCAGAAGAGAATTTTAGATTTTTTTCAATAACACAGCCCAAAAGTCCCAAGGACGACTACCGTTATTTGTCCAAATGACTCACATATCAGAAAAAGGTAATCTTTTCAAAAACTATTTAAAAATATAGCCAAATTGTTTTGCGGTGTTTAACGCACATGTAAATGTAAAAGAACATTTAAAGTAAACATTTAAAGTAAAAAAGATTGAAGTAAATTATTAAAACGACATGAAAGGAACTACATTGTAAAGCCTCGATGTACAATAAGGAACATGCGCATATTTAAAAAATTAATATAAATTATTCCCATGCATCGATTTTAATGTTAAACATCTATAAATCCAAATTAATACATATGGAATATATTCCAGCAATTTAGGATATGATGTTTGAATTTTAAAGTCTAAAAAGATCTTATTTTTACACCGCCGTGCCGGAGGCATGGCAAACTGAAACAAAACTTAAGACAAAAATATTACATTTACGTTTAAAAAATATAATTAAATGAAACCCGTGAATTGAAAGGTCCACTAATCGCCTTAACTCGAGTGTTGTCAATAAAGTTTCCATGTTAAAATTTATCAATATTAAAAACTTAAGCAAAGGAAAACAAAGACGGCGTAGGCTACTGGCACGAGTGAGAATGTATAACTGGTTCCATACCTCCGACTTTCCTCCAAACTTGCTTAAAGTTAATTCTACTGTTAATTCTTTACATCTTCAAACTCTATGTTGCACTTAAGCTACACCATACAGAATAGCAGACCCGTGCGTGATGGGTGCCAGAGGAGACTCCGCACATGACTCGCGTTGCATTTTGTAACTTTTACAAATCATTTTGTAGTTTGTGTGACTTTTGGACACATTTGTTACTTTGGCCTAAATGTAGTCTATATATTATATTTCTGATAATATGGCATAGTTTTCTCCCCACCCAATGAGGCTAATAAAGTAATGATTAAAAATTATGCTTAATCAACGGTCCGGCCCGGCCAGAGGATAGTAGCAGAAAATAACGACCCTGGCAGAGAATCTAAACTCTACTATGTTGCAATATGCTATATAGTTTGTATGTATTCACCGTCAGCTCAGCTGTACATTATGGATGGGAGTTGCGAGTGAGTTTTTAAAAGAAAACATAAGTAGAGTGGTCTGCAGAATAAAAAGCTTGTGAACAACTTTAGAATTCTATAACTATACCCCCCCCCCGCGCCCCGCCGCATCCGCACCCCCTACCAAAAATATCTTCCCGCGCCTCTGCTGCTGCCTGCAGGTTATTTTTAGCGCAAGGCTAATGGTCTAATCAGATTCAATGGATTGTGCTAAGCTATGCTAAAAGTGGTATAGCGTCATATCAGCTGAATGGTTTCCAAAACTGTAAAAATCAAATGTTTAACTCTAGGGGAGCTGAAAAATTTTCATATTTTCAAAAAAGTGGAGTGTCCCTTTAACTACGTAATTTATTGGTTGAGCCGCTGGAAAATATCAATATTGTGTCTCTGTGGCACTATCAAAACATATCTCTATTTGTTTGGGCCTAGCAGCCAGCTGAACATAACATTGGTTCATGAGTTTGGGGCAGGACTATATCTATTTGTCTGAGGATGCCATTTACCTGTTAAAAAGATTTACATAAAAGGTTGAAGATGGTAATGTATGAATGATATACCCTCTATGGGGAGTATGTTGAGGCCCAGGCCAGATGCAGCACCCCTTGTGATGTGACAGAGACGAGGAGGTCTCCATCCTTCCCCACGGTTCACTATAGCCAGTTCCTTTAGATCACGACCCTTGGACACAGCCTGATCATAAACCTGACCATCCAACACCATGAGGCAAACATGTGAACCATTCACCTGGATCTTACGGGCCACCTGAGAACCAGATAAAAACATGATAACAGAACAAGTGTGTTGCAAAACTTGCTATATGTGACTCTGCCTATGAAAAAAGTCATTTTTTACATTTACATGTCACTGGGGCAGTAGCCTTTAAAAAGGTCCTAATATCTACAACTTAAGTACAGATATACATTTGGTACCACTTTTCTTGAGGTACTAACATGCACTTTTTGGCACCAATATGTATCTCTACTAATATAAACTCTTTAGGTGCAAAATGTGTACTTTTTAAAAGGGTGCATCACCAGTTACAGCTAAGGACAATTTTTGACGTTTTTTTCTTACAGTGTATATAATGTAAAGGTTTGATATCTTCTTTATCTTTGATAAATCAAATATTGACTAAAGGCTGAAATCAACGTGACATCAATGAGTGAAATCCAACTTTGATGCACCTATTCTCATAGATGCCTGGATTTCATAGACAGGGTTACATATTTCACAACAAGTAGGACCTATGCGTTTCATAATGCAAAATGATTTCCAAACAAGTCACAGGTCATGAAGAATCACCTCTTTGTGTCCCAAGTTGTCTACAAACATCTCATTGACTTCAAGCAGACGGTCCCCATCCTTGAGCCCGCTCCTCTTTCCCACACCCTGTGACTCTAACTGTCTGATAATGTGACCCTGTTTTCCTTTTTCCACTTTCAATTGGAAGCCAAAGGTCTCTCCGTTCTCCCTCTTCAACACACAAACACGCAGTGAGAGATCTGATGCCGGCTCTGTTGGCAGAGATCATAGTTAAATGATGACACAATTTGTTTAAAACTTTTAAAAATGTGTTTTTAAAAAGAAATAACACTAACCTGTATCATCTGCAGTCATGGCTGGATTGTCAATTCCCAGTTTGGGATTAAAGCTGAACCTTCTCAGTGAACATGAAAACGTTTAAAGAATCATTACTGATATGTGCTGTACACAAACAGCCAATAAGATCCAGAGCATTGCAATAAAACTGATAATATGTCTTTTAGATTGTACAATACAACATCTTGCGTGCATGTGCGCTCTTATCAAATATAAAGCCACACAGTCTTGAGGTAAAAGTCTGCCTGTGTTGGCATCACATGAATGCAGGTCTGTGTAAATGGAAATATCATAAAAACATGACTTACTTTGTCAGTTCCATGCTTTCCTCCAGAACTGCAACTAAAGTAATGCGGGAGATAAATTAATATGACATTTTGGAGATTTCACAGTAAGTTTAACCACACCTAACATTCCTGGACAAAAAATCTCACCACAAATTCCAAGCACTGAGTCAAGAGCAGTAATTTTGCTTCAAAGGACAAAATTTGGCCTTGAGTCCACTTATCAGCTCATATGCTGTTTTTTCTCCTTTATAATTCAGATTTGGATCTCTGTAGTTGATATTTTCCAGGTATATTCCACAATAATGAGAACACATGATGATACTTACCAAAACTTAAAATAATGCTACAGTATATAGCCAATAGGCTTTGATCGAACACCTCAGTTAAATGTGGTTTGGATGTTTGCCTTGCACTACTGAGGCTTGTATCTATTGCCAATTTACATGCAATCAAAGCATTATATTATGCATGTCACTTTTTTATTCATTATTTTAAGCATGTCACAGAATTGCTTGTCATCATCTTTTCAGTGAATTCAGATCACATTGCCTGGTTTATAGCTTCAGCCGGTTTCATAATAATTTCATAAGCCACAGTTCAGTGATTGTTACAAATTTGAAATATCACAAATACGAAAAACATTACACAATGCAGCCTAGTTGACCTTTAACACACTAAAAATACGATAAATCATAGATGTAATTACCCTACAGATTTTCCCTATACAGTGATAAATCAACTAAAGCCAGTGGCCTTGGGTGGGAATTCACACACACATCCAACCATGACTGACTGCGATTTACAATTAATGTTGACTTTCCCATCAATAAAGACTGGGAAGAAAAACACGGATTAATACAATGTCAATGGGTATCACAGCGTGACCATAATACTCTGTAAGTGTCACATCTGTTGATACTTTGGGATGTATTAAAGGAAAACACCACCATTTTTAAATATTTTACTATGTTCTTACCTCAACTTAGACGTTTAATACATCCCTATCTTTTTTCAATGCGTGCACTTAATCTTTGTACAGCACGTTGTGAATATGTTAGCATTTAGCTTAGCCCCATGCATTCCTTAGGATCCAAACAGGGATCAATTTAGAAGAAATCAAACACTTCCACGTTTTCCCTATTTAAAGGTGCAGTGTGTAAATTTTTGTGGCATCTAGTTTTTGAGGTTGCGCATTGCAACCAACGGCTCAGTCCACTGCTCACCCCTCACTTTTGAAACGCATAGAGAAGCTACGTTAGCCGCCATGGGACAAACATGTCATCGTTGGAGATAACTTAGTAAAAATGCACTAAATGGCGACTTCCATGTAAGGGGACCCTCGATGTATGTAGATAAAAACATCTCATTCTTAGGTAATGAAAACATAACGTTTCAAAGGTCTTTATACACCCCTGATAATATAGTTTTGTATATTATTTTGCATTTCTGTCAAGAGATTCTTCTAAAAATTTCACACTGCATCTTTAAAGACTGTTACATGAGTCGTTACACGAGTAAGTATGGTGGCACAAAATAAAATGTGTAGATTTATTAAGCGGATAAAAAATGAGAACTATATTGTATCACGGAAGAGCACTTAGTTTGCAGCACCTCGACCCCGGTGCGCAGCAACATCATCACTCCTGACTACTCCCCCTTTTGCTCAAACTTCGGTCAATATCACTGCGCCAGAGGTCGAAGCGCCGCAAACCAAGCGCTCCTCCGCCACGCAATACAGCTCCCACTCGTCATCCGCTTAAACAATTCACTATAAAGTAAATCGCTACGCTTTCTTTTGTGCCACCATACTTGCTTGTGTAACTACTCGTGTAACAGTTTTAAATAGAGAAAACATGGAAGTGTTTGGTGGCTTCTAAATTCATTCCTGTTTGGATCCTAAGGAATGAATGGGGCCAGGCCAAATGCCAACACATTCAAGACACACTGTACAAAGATTAAGTGCATACATTGAAAAAGACTGGTATGTATTAATTTGTCTAAGTTGAAGTAAGAAAATAGTAAAATATTGAAAAAAGGTGGTGTTTTCCTTTAAACATTCATTATTATTCAGGAATTAAACCAATTGTCCATTAATCAAACAAAGTGACGAAAACAATGAAAGTAACCTCAAGCCTGTCCTGTGCTAACACAATGTTTTCTAATTAATAACCCATTAACCATAACATTTTTTGATGACATGCAAAACGTTCATTTTATCTCGTAAAGCACAAAATATGGTCTTAAAGTATGATGCATCTAGCACAAAATAGCAATGTAAATACAACACCAGCAAAATCCACAACGAACCAATGTAAATAAAATGCATGAATAAACAGAGATAAAAACTAAGTTTGAGCAAATAAGAAGAGAAAGTGAACCTGTGTTGTCTCTTGGTCTCATAGTGGCCCATGTCAGTGCGAACTGTGAGTTTAGGAACACATTGATATTACACACTGTTTCATTTTCTCATGTGTTCCTCATTCTAAGTCACTTTTAATGTTTAATCTGACTGTGTGCTCAAAGGAATGGAGCATGCTGTACTGTTAATCCTCATGTGAAACCCCAAAACATGCAGTCATTCTTACTGTAACATCTCATACCTACCAGTTGGTTGAGCTAGAGGTAAGAGCAATGATATGTAAGGAGAAATAACAAATTGTAAAAATATATCATATCATATATTAATTATACCAAACTTGTCTTAGAAGAGAAAGTTGCCAATCCTTTTTTTGTAAATATAAGTGCTTTAATAAGAAGTCCGAAATAAAGGTGGAATGAAGTGAGAATTACATATCCAAAACTATTCATATGTATTGTTTCTGAAGGACAAGGTGTTAAGCTGCTAATTGCATAACTGCCATGAAAAATAATGCCTCAGCTAGGATTTAAGTTATTATCTTCTGTGAGAAATTAATCAGGATTAGAAAAATAATGGGGAAAAAATGGAATCAAGGACAATTTAGAGGTCCATCTGTGAAAGGATAATATTAATGACAGTAATATCAGTATTAATTGAACTATAAAAACCAACAAAAAATTATAACACTGTGCATGACAACTTTTGTACAGTTTGCTGATTTAATTTAAAGGCGGGGTGCATGATCTCTGAAAGCCAATGATGAAATTTAAAATCACCTAAACAAACACGCCCCTACCCCAATAGAATCTGGACCTTCTTTTGATAGACCCGCCCCACACATACGCAACCCAGGCAACGATGTAGACACGCCCCTTACTGCTGATTGGCTACAAGTGTGTTTTGGTACTCGGCCTGACTCCCTTTTCCAACGTGTTTTTCAAAAATCATGCACCCTGCCTTTAATTCACCAAAATTTAAGTAGACTGTCCCATGGCATTGGCAATAAACTTCACAAACTAGCTGCTAAATAAAATTCTGTTTAAAAATTATTTAGCAAATATTGTGTAGACAGGGCTACTGCAGAAACAGAACCAACCAGAACGCATTAGGTTATATATAAATGCATTTATTATAATCGTTTGAACATGGTTTAGCACACATAACTTGCATTTCGGATGAGACAAACATAATAAATATGCAGAAATAAAAAGGGAAGCTAACTGCAATAAATCGAGTTCTCCGAGCACACGATTTACACAATCACTACGCAAGCCAAAACCTTGCAAAATATTTTCATACATAAAACTGAACCAGGATAATTCTTAATATTTCACAATCCATTTGGACTTTACCTGCTTATCTTTTTTCTAATCTGAGAGAGAATTATTGCAATATTTTTTAGTACAGCCATGCATATCTAAGAACGTATGAATGTCTGAAAGTAAATAAATACTAGATAATTTTATATGATTGCTAGTAGAGGTGTTTGAAATATGATCCTGGTGTCTCTCTCCATAACTTTCAGCTCCATGTACAGCAGCCCATAACATAGGATAATGATAATAAAAATAACCCAAAATTGTGATTTTACAACAGAGGATTGACAGACAACAACTGGAAATATACAGAATATTTTAAGGATAAGATAGGAAATATCACTCACTAGGCACAGAACATTACTATTGCTATTATAGGTATTATCCAACTCTCTGCATAATAGATTGCACATTCTGTCACACCTATGTACCATCAAAAAAAAAAAATCTTTTGTACATTTCCTTATTCTATCTCTCTCCAGTGACTCCAAAGGAAACAGAAAAAATAAAACGCTTTATCTAAAAGGCTCCAGGTTGGTTAGTATTACACAATACTGAACACCGAGTTGCTGACTGCTGCGTAGAAAATAATCTGCTCGCCTCTCATTGATTCCTCTCTAAAGCTCATAAAAATGGAGTCTGTGGTCCTAAAACATCTATGACCACGGGTCCTCACCTTGGATCTTATCTCTCACCTTGTTTTCCCTGGGTATATGGCATAAAAGCACAACTTATATCAGAGCAGCATTTTTTGATTGCAAAATGATCAAAAGATCATCTTTAAAGCTGTGTGCAATGTTTCAGACGACAGATTGTTCTAAAAAAGAGCAATCATATCTTACAGTACTACGAGCTAAACTTTCTAAATGCTACCATTTTATTTATCATATGGCAAATGATAGTCAACTTATAGTTAAAGGAATAGTCAATTTTTTAAAAAGAAAAATCAAGACAATTCACTCACCATCATGTCATCCAAAATGTTGATGTCTTTCTTTGTTCAGTCGAGAAGAAATCATGTTTTTTGAGGAAAACATTGCAGGATTTTTCTCATTTTAATGGACCCCAATGGACACCAACACCCAACACCTAACTCAACACGTAACAGTTATCTATAACGTAACTATAAATGATTCCAAACGAGGCACAAGGGTCCCATCCAGCGAAACGACTGTCATCCCCGACAAGAAAAACAAAAAATATGCACTTCCAAACCACAACCCCTCGTCTAGGTCCGGTCCAGCGCGGCCTAACGTAAATGGTGACGTAGGGAGGTCACATGTTACATATATAAAACGCACATTTGCGGACCATTGTAAACAATAAACTGACACAAAGACATTAATTAGTATCATTTTACATACAACAACGTCGAAACGGTCCTCTTTCAACACACTTGTAAACACTGGGGCGTAGTTTCGCGTTCGTCCTCTGTGACCTCTTGACGTCATGACGTATTGCGTGAGGTCACGTTGATGCTTTCAGGACCGGAGGAATATGAGAAGTTGTAGTTTAAAAGTGCATATCCCCCGTTTTTCCTGTCAAAAATGACAATCGCTTCGCCAGACAAGACCCCCATGCCCCGTTTCGGGATCGTCCAGAGTCCTTTGATAATCCGTTGAAAAAAACTGTTACGTGTTGAGTTAGATGTCAAGTGTTGGTGTCCATTAAAGTCCATTAAAATGAGAAAAATCATGCATTCCTCAAAAACACAATTTCCCCTCGACTGAACAAAGAAAGACACCAACACCCTGGACGACACGGTGGAGAGCAAACCATCTGGATTTTTCTTTTAAGAAAATTGACTAATCCTTTAAGCCCAATGTTGATGTTTGTCAAACAAAACTAAAATGCTGAAAACGAACCCTCTGCAGATTATTTTGCTCTTTTTGGATATGTTCTGGATACATGTGCAAAACTATTTCTCACACCATCTTGCTTTTTGATTTTAATTCCTCATGCATATTCCACACACTCAAAAATGCTGGGTTATTTTCAACCCAGCGCTGGGTATAAAAGGGATAAACCAAGCCGTTGTGTTAAATCAGTGGTTCTAAAACTGGGGGTGTGAGAGATGGTGCCAGGGGGCCCCCAGTTTTATGACATTTTATAAAACACGTTCATTTATCCTACACTGTAGTTACAGGCAAACAGCTGCCATTAATACTGTAATTTCTACAGGATGTTTTTTTAGAGTGTAAATTCTGGTTAAACAAACCTTAGAAAAATATTGCTACCAACCAACAGCACTGCATTGTACAATTTAATACATTTTGTTTACGTCCAATTCTAAGATTGAGATTTATGTCATGAATTTTTTGGAGGGGCGGACCACGAAGGGATGCATACTACAAAAGGAGTGGGAGGGGGTGTACGCCAAAAAGTACTACTGGGTTATATTAAAGGTGGGGTGCATGATTTCTGAAAAATACTTTTTGAAGAGGGATTTGGGCGAGTACCAAAACACACTTGTAGTCAATCAGCAGTAAGGGGCATGTCTACTAACCGACATCGTTGCCTGGGTTGCATATGTGTGGGGCGGGTCTATCAAAAAAGGTACAGATTCTTTTGGGGTAGGGGCGTGTTTGTTTAGGTGATTTCAAATGTCAACACTGGCTTTCAGAGATCATGCACCCCACGTTTAAACCAGAAATGTTGACTCAACAATGAGTTAAAACAACCCAGTGTTTTTGGTTTTAACCCAATGGGTTGGGTTCATCCCTTTTTGATTGAAAATAACACAGCATTTTTTTTAGAGTGCAGTCACGACACTCCAGGAGTGCATGTCATATTTACGGAATATAAAAATAAAAATTATAAATTAATGTGCAAAAAGTTTGATTAACAATCAACAAAAGTGCATACATGTATTTACAATTTGCTTGAAGCATAACACATACTTTCTTCGTGTGTATATATTCTCAGGTTATTAGTATTCGTCAATATATAAGGAGACATAACACATAGCAGAAATATTTAAAAGGTAACACTGAGTCCTTTGTGAAAATGTTTGCATTGCATTGCAATATTGAGTAGCCTGTCTAGGTGGTACAGTAGCAAGAAGTGTACATACAGGTGAAAACAAGAGACGTAGATTCATCCATCCGGGTTATAAGGACTTTATACCACTAAAGACGTATAAATTGTTCAGCCAGCATTCCATGTTTTTCATAACACACATTCCTGGTCAGGTGTGTAATCGTGTCACTCATTTAACTGCAAATGTTTAGAAAGGCTGACATCTGCAGCAGTGTAGTTCAAGTGTTCAGGGAACAGTCACAAAAAGCAGAAAGAAATAGGCCAGCTAGACCCAATTTGACATTCAGAGAGTGACATCACGTCTTAAATCATACATTATTTTGTCATACGTCTTGTTCAAAGGTGCTTGTCTGATCGGTCCCAATTCACATGAAGTTCTTCACCTTTTTGGTCATTGTAGGAACTTTCAAGTTCAAGGTACATCCCTGCTGATGAAAATAATAAGAAGAACGTATGGCCATTTCTCTTGAGAGTCCACACAGGCAGTTGTCCAGATATTCAAGGTAACAGGACGAGTGATTTTGATACTGACAGTGAGATATTTCAGTTCTCCCTCAGAAAAAATACAGGCAGTTCACATCAAGGGCACTTGCTACAACATTCCTCAAATGGTTTTAGGATTCTTTGCCCAGAACTTTGCCAAAACTGAAAGTGGTTTGTTTTTTAATTCAGCGGGTTATCATAATAATAGTAACATTGCTGGATTAACTTCTGCAGAAGCGCAGGGTATCGACGGAAGACAAAAAGTAAATAAATAAATTGAAGATACGCTGGTTGGACAACTTGTATTTCAAGCTCGGCACAGTTCTTGGATCAGCTGTTGCTCATCCCCAGTACAGTTTGATTGAAGTACCTCAGGCATGCAGAACAATCGCTTCCAAAACACTTTAGCAGGGCCTGAATAAAGTTCATTAACTATAAGACGATATGACTATCCCTCAATGTGGTATAAAGAGGTATGTTCATATGTTGGCTGTTGGCCAATCCACATGCTATGAAGGGATTGTCATGGGATTGTCATTAGATCCAGAGCTGTCAGCATGCTTCAGTCACATTAGGGTACAATGCATTTACAAAGTTAAACTGCATGTAATACATTCAAAAAAAGGAAAATGAACGTAAAAATATTTTAATTTACTATTTTATACTCATCTGAGAATTTAAAACGTTTTCAAGTAACAAAAACTGAGCATAATTGTTGCACTGCCAAACTATGGCCCCGGTATCAATGTGCATTGGTTTCTGCATTCTTTGAAGAATTGTTATGTGCGTTATGAGTCTATGTGTGTGTGTCTGCATATTATATCTATGTCTGTAAAATGAGATGTATGTGTAACATTAAGCTCTACCCCTAACGCTCTGATTTGACTTTATAGCGCAGGACTAGGTATGTGGCAAGTCTTAAAATTATGAAGAAGACCCCCAACACAATGAAGTCCACGTAGAGCTTCGCATCCTCCACATCGAGGAGCTGCAGTACCTCCTCTGGCTTCTGGAACTTACACACTATGCCTGGACACTCCAGCTCTGAGCGATTCATGCCATAGATAGAAAGGATCACTCCCTCAAAGCCATACCTGTGGAGGAACAAATTATTTAGTGTGTACGTTTTTAAGGTGAGGCCCTGTTAAGGATTTCTATGGTTCTCCACTGACCTGACGTATGACAAATAGGAGCTCCACTGCAGATATTTAGGAATGGTGTCAAAATTGACAAAGAAGCCTGAGAACAGAAGGACTGGGATGGCAGAGACTGGACCTATGAATGTGGCGACCTGAAGATGAAGCAAAATACAACATGGTTGTTTTCCTCACAAATGCTCAACATAAGCCATTGCTCAAGCATGAAAATGTTTTATGAGTGTAGTGAATTTATGCAGTATAAATTTAAGCTACAATTACAGAATGATCTCACGGAAAGTCGTGTTATAGTCCTGAAAATTTTGATTAATTTATTCATGTATATGGCACGAAAATCAGCTTTTTTCGTGCCTTGAGCATGAATGTCTTTTTCGTGTCACTTGCACGAACTTCTATAAATGTGTCCGTGGCATGACTTTCTTTTTCGTGTCATTTCATTGTTTTTCCTATTTTCTTACCATTGTCGCTTGGGGTTAGAATCACTTTCTGTTACATTTTTAGACATCCTAACCCAAACCCCAACTCTAACCCCAACCTCAGGAGAGAATTGTTTTAAAAGCGGAAGAAAAACATGTAGAAACCAATACATAAAAGTACATCCAAACCCCAAATCTACGCTTAACCCCAAGCGACAATCAAAAGATTTGTCTCAAGGCACGAAAAAAGCTGAAATTTGTGCCATGGACATGAATAAATTAATCACATTTTTTGTGACTATAACAGGACTTGCCGTGAGATCATGTTGTACTGTTATGTATGTTTGAAAAAACATAAAAAGCACACATTTTTGAAACATAGGAAGAAAGTATAGTTGTGATGACTAAGCAACTAAGCTCACCAAGACATGAAACACGTAACAAACTACATGCTTTTCATGAGAAGTCTGATTAGCTCAGTGCTTCTCAATTATTTTCTGTCACGCACCCCCCCCCCCCCTAAGAAGAAGTAAACATTTCGCGCCCCCCCAACTCTCCGCCGCGACTGTAAATAGTATAATTTGTCTATAAAATTACACATCTGCAAAACATTGGATCCTTATTAACATTGAGAAAACACAAAAAGAAAACAAAAAAAGAAATATCGATCAACTTACAACAAAGAATAACATTGAAAAGACTTAAAATGCATCAATTTGCCTGAAATAAAAAAATCTATCCTTATATAAAGTATAATATTTTTTGACCATTTGATACTGAAAAATTAAATTAAATATAATCAATACATAATAATAATAAAAAAATCAAGTGGCTTATCAGCGTGATTGGGGTGTAATGTCTTTAAGTGACGGTGCAAAAAAAATCACTTCCTGAAAAAGTATTTTCCCCAGGGGCTTGTGCGCCCCCCCTGGTGTCGCTTCGAGCACCCCTTGGGGGTCCCGCCCCACTATTTGAGAAGCACTGGATTAGCTCAACCCAAACTAAAGAAAATATAAGATCAGATTATTTCTCTTAAGCCCTATTCGGAAGGTAACTGTTTCTCATGAGTAGGGCTGTCATGATTATAAAATTTGGCTGATGGTTAATTGCCTATTTTTTTGCTTGACCGGTTATGACAATTAATGGTGCTTTATTGCTTTGACATTTAATTCATTTAAATACATTTTGTTTGTTCATGAAATAATTTTCACACATTTATTTAGTGATTATTTAAATTAAATATCTTGCAAGGTTTACCTAGCAGTGAATATTAATACACATAACACATATGTAAAAGTAATTATTTAATGATAATAGTTCATACTGCTTATCAAAGTTTTGGAGCGTTTCTTTAAGGGGCTGTCCACACGGAGACGCGTATCACTGTATACGTATAAATTTGTTATCTTATTGGCGTTTCATCCACACGGATCCGGCGTTTTGGGAGACTGAATCCGCTATTTTTTGAAACCGGGTCCTAAAGTGGATAAATCTGAAACCGACACCCTTGCGGTTTCGTCTGTACAGCCAATCCGTATATTTTGTGAAGCGAAAACGTCATCACATCACGCGTCGGAAGCGTCACACGTAACAGCAACAACAATAACAGCGGACTACGTGATTGTGTTCGTGCTACAGAAGCTACTAAAGCCTACTAGCTTTATTACAGCAAAATCTATTGCTTCTGTGCAATTGTGGTGACCAACAAGCGATAATGGACAACACCATACGTTGGTTATGTGCATGCTCAAAGTCTTTTTCTCCGTGTATAGTGTATATCTGTGGCAGAATTACAGCGCCCCATACTTGTCCGGCATATATACTACACCGCTTTCAGTCGGTTTCAGTGGTTTCGTGTTTACGGATTATTTTTTAGAGCAAGGAAAAAAACTGATCGGATAGGGAATGCACCGGCTTCGTGTGGACATAGCCTAAATGCTGTTTTTTCCACTGTATTGAATGGTTTTGCAATGTACTGTCAGTTAAGGTCTCGGTCTCGTTTATACAGGCTCTACAGCTCCCCCTTGTGTTTTTTAGAGAGATGTGCAATCATTGCGGTGATATGAAATGACCTCATCGCGATGAGACGATTATTTAATCATTGTGACTGCCCTACTCATGAGGATGTCTGTAAAAATATATTTGCATACCTCCATGAAAACTCATGCATTCGGATGAAGATAAATTTCCGGTTGATGTGTGAGTTTATAATAAAAAAAAAACCTGGAAATGCGCTGCACGTGTGGTTAATTAAATGATCAATCACATGACCCGGATACTTGATTATATGTATGCAGTATAGCCTACTGTTGTGTAATTGATTACATTTTAAATTTGTATTTAGCACTTGTTGCTGCTGATAATATAAACTTTTGTGATTTTCTTCTTTTTATTTACATCAGCTCCCACATGCTGTAGACCATATGGTGCTTTTTAGTGGTCTAAAAGGAATTGCAGAATGACTTTAACATTGATCCCCTTTTAGAAATTCGGAGATGTGGATTTGGATGGGAATTAAATTACCACACAGCCTTGGTGTTTGTCAAAAAACAGTAGGTCATTCAACCGGGAATTTTTACGCGGATGGGTGGTCAGAGAAAAACACAGACATTTTGGATTTGGACAGCGATGACTGCCCCATGTAAATGATGAAAATAGCTTACGCCCCCATGAGAAACAAATACCGTCCGAATAGGGCTTTACACTAAGTTAATACCTAAATAAAACAAAACTGGGAACTCTCCTGAGCTATGAAAGAGCAACCTCTGATCAATAAATTTTTCTTCTAGGAATATATTGATGTGAACAGAGGTTTTTGAATGTATCACCATTATGATAAAGTCACCAGACCTGCAATGAGGTGGATGCAGCTCCAATCAGAAGTCCTAGTGATTGAGCCACCAGAGCAGTGGAGGTGGACAGGGCCATGAAGAGAACATATCTGCCCACTTCTGGAGGCTGTTCTGTCATCCAGTACACTATACTGCAGTACATTATTGGACATATTATCTGTAATAAAAGATAGACCATTCAATAACTAACATTCTTATGTCCCTGGATTTAACATTATATGACATAAGAAAGATGTAAACATACCTGAAATGGAATGTCCGCCATAGTCTTTGCCAGGTAATATGCCTTTAGACTGTACCAGTAGTTAAGATGCTCCCTTAAAAACACAGACATCTCCAGTGGAACTGCAATTAAATGACATACAATATTGAATTAGTGTTTAAGTGAATTCGTTCCACTGACACAACAAGGATGATAACTCTCAGTCAAGCTAATATATGTGAATCGAATCAATCACAAAGGGATTTGGTAAATACTCGGATCAAATCTATTTTCCATGTTAACGAAGCCTTACATGTGAGGACTGTGGGCATAAGTGCAGCAAACATGAGGAACAGCATAGAGAAAAAGAGGAAGCCGGTGTTGTTAAACACTTTGCTAGCATCATTTCCAATGTTCAGGTACAGCAGACCAATCAGCACACCAATAAACAAGTGCGACATCACCCTCAGGTGGGTTAATACCTGAACACACACACATTAATTAAACACATTAATACATCAACACAATGTCTTAGGCGCTTTCTCAGATGACCAGTAACAAGGGAATAAAAGAAAACTCCTACCGTGTCTCTGCATATAGTGATGAAGGTTCTCTTAAAGAGAATACAGAACTGTGTGAAGGTACTGGTAGCAAATGTGTGTTTCTCAATATGACCTGAATCCTGAATAAACACAAAGGTGGACAGGTCAGAGACAGATGATCTGATAAACAGACCAATTTTGTGTCCATGACTTGTGTCCATGACTTACATTATAACATTGGGAGGGAGATGTGGGGTCATTCTTGTCGATGGAGTTTTTCTTGCTCTCATCCGAGCACAAGCCTCCCTGAACGGCCTCGAAGAGCACATGGTTCAGATCCCCATACTCTCCTGAGGCGACCTCAATTACTGCCAATAGAGAAGTAGTGGAACTCATACACATGCTGACCGATCGATTGATAGATAAGGGGATTACAATACAACACATTATATAACTAAACAAATTGATAGTATACCTTCAGAAAATTTGTGTACGTTATTTTAATCATTCATTAAAGGTACACTTGGATTGTTACGTTTCACTTTGGTTCTTATTGATAATTTCTGTTCCTGTAGCTCAGCTGGTACAGTTTGGAGAAAAGCATTTTCCAAACGCGTAAATGTAATGTTTGAAACTACTGATATTGTCGCTCTAGAGCAGTGGTTCTCAAACTTTTTCAGCGTGCGGCCCCCCTTGTGTACAGTGCATTCTTTTGCGTCCCCCCGAAAGAAAATGTATGACAAAAACAGTTCTAAAATGTAATATTTTAATTAAACAAAACCTACCCAGTAGTGCCTTATTATTTTTTAGGTTTAATTACACAGAATTCATGATAAATGAATGTATTTTATAAAATGTCTTAAAACTGGGGCCCCCCGGCACCATCTCGCGGTCCCCAGTTTGAAAACCACTGCTCTAGAGCAGCGGTTCCCAAACTTTTTCACATGCGGCCCCCCTTGTGTACAGTGCATTTCTTCGCGGCCCCCCAAAGAAAATTTGTGACAAAAAACTGTTTTAAAACTCAACATTTTAATTAAAAAAAAACATTAAATTATACAAAAAAGTAGTGCTGTTGGTTAGTAGCCTTATTTTTTAGGTTTAATTACACATAATTCATGATAAATTAATGTATTTCATAAAAAGTCATAAAAATGGGGCCCCCCTGGCACCATCTCGCGGCCCCCAGTTTGGGAACCACTGCTCTAGAGGATGACTGTAGTCAAGTCCAACTCGAGTCTGAGTCAAGAGCAAGACCAGAGATTGAATCAGAGTCCAGACCGAGTTCACTTCCAGCTTTATCTGGACTCTTTCTTGACTCTGATTCGACCTCTAGTCCTGGTCTAGAGCAGTGGTTCCCTAACTTTTTCACATGCGGCCCCCCTTGTGTACGGTGCATTCCTTCGCGGCCCCCCAAAGAAAATTTGTGACAAAAACCTGTTCTAAAACTCAACATTTTAATAAAAAAAACATTATACAAAAAAGTAGTGTTTTTGGTTAGTAGCTTAATTTTTTTAGGTTTAATTACACAGAAATCATGATAAATTAATGTATTTCATAAAATGTCATAAAACTGGGGCCCCCCTGGCACCATCTCGCGGCCCCCAGTTTGAAAACCACTGGTCTAGAGTAGGCCTTAAATTTCTCTCTCATAAACACACACTCACATACACACGTACACATTAGACCTACTAAAGTCTGCAGGATTGTGATATGTTGGGCAGTGGAGTCCAAGACTTTTCAGGTAGGGGATTAGGTAAGGTACCGTCCCTTTATATATGCACTGACCTTGACTCAGTATATAAAGCTGTAAAGAAAAACAGACAGAGTTGTCAAAGAAGACATATCATTAAACTCAAAATTTTTCCATGTTCAAGTGCTATAAATGGGTCCCCAGTGCTTCTATCAACCTATAAAATGTGAAAAAGAACAACCCAGTAACTTAGTTTTAATAAACCATTCTCTGAAAGCACACTCAAAAAAATGATTCATTGGATTAACTCAATAAAATGTGGGCAGGATTTCCATCCAAAGTGAATGTGTACCCCTAACTCATAAAAAACTGCTTTACACAATAAAAATATATTGAGTTAGTCCAACTCAATTCAAAGTAAATGGCAATACTCAATTAGTTGGCTCAACTAAACTTAGTGTAGTATGAATAACTTGATTTAGCGTAGTTTGAATAACTCAATGTAGTGTGGTCTGAATAACTCAATTCTGTTATTTATTATACCACATCTTTATGTCATACTAATTAGCATAAGCACATGTTAGCATACTAATAATAACAACATATGATACTTTGGATGAGCTTGTGAGAAGAAACTGATCTCCAAACAGCCATTAACACAGTTAGTGCTCATTAAGAGAAATATGTCACATCCACAACCTAACCACAAGCGCCACTCTTCTGCACGATGGTAACCAAACAATTTGAAAAAATATAACACAAACGCTTCTAAATCAATAAGATAAACGAACATTAAACACTATTATGTCTTTCTCTTTACCTAAAAATGCATAAAATAACACTTAAATAAAAAATTATTCTCCAAAAGCAGTTGCATGCAAAGCATGTTGGGAAATTCTTTTTCCAGAACCCAAACTCAAACTAATTGTGTTAACGCAATTAAAAAGATAAAAATAGTACATTTTTGCTCACACCTACAAAGTGGCAATTTTAAGATGCTATAATAAATTATCTACAGTATATGATATTTTGAGCTTAATCTTCACATACATACTCTGGGGATACCAAAGATTTATTTGACATCTTAAAAAGTATTGTGAAATGTTTCCTTTAAAGGACAAGTTCGGTATTTTACACTTAAAGCCCTGTTTTCAGATTGTTTATGATGAAATAGAACGGTTTTGACTGAAATTTGGACATATGCGGCTGCCCCGAGAATTTTCAGATGTTTGTGTTTCACCTCCCACCTTTACAGTGGGTTTAATGGTGCACTGAAACAATACTTCTTAAAATGCATTAAACTTTCGTTTACAAAGACGTGAAACTCACCGAGTGGTCAGGGGTGTTCACTGGTATGCTCACACAAAAATCACTGCAAAATACGCTTTCCAACAGCTGTTTTATCGTAGTTTTTGCCAACTCCATTGACTTGTATTAGATGTGCTGTGAGGTACGGTATTACTCCGCGCCGGGAACTTTGTTTCTATTCTTGCAATTGGCAATGGCGGATTAGCGCCACCACCTGGGCTGGAGTGTCTATTATTCAAGCTCTAAGCGGAAGAATGTACGGGTGTGAGGCGTTTGGAAAAAAGGTCCACAAGTTAACAACGAATGCTAAAACAGCTGTTGGAGGGCGTCTTTTGCGGCGATTTTTGTGTGAGCATACTAGTGAACACTCCTGACCACTCGGTGAGTTTCACGTCTTTGTAAACGAAAGTTTAATGCATTTTAGGAAGGATTGTTCCAGTGCACCTATACACACATTGTAGAGGTGTGAGGTGAAACACAAACATCCGAAAATTCTCAGGGCAGCCGCATATGTCGAAATTTCAGTCAAAACCGTTCTATTTCACCATAAACAATCTGAAAACAGGGCTTTAAGTGTAAAATACGGAACTTGTCCATTAAATCATTAGATATCATTAACATACATAAATACATACATAGCCTACACAGTTTTATAGTTTTAGATTGTAGCAGTCAAAGAGTAAATGACTCACCTTGTCAAACATCTCAAAGAGTTTAGCACTGGGCTGGTGGATGGTACAGATGATAGTTCTTCCTCCCTGAGCTAGAGATTTCATTAGGGACACCACCTGGAAACAGGATGCACTGTCTAGACCACTGAAACACAGAGAGAGAGAGAGAGAGAGAGAGAGAGAGAGAGAGAGAGAGCACATGGACATTTTTTAAATTAAAAATAAATGTTTTGCAAAACAGTAACATTACTGTAAACATATGCTTAAATGTTTCCTTTTGAAAGTCATCTCATGAAACTCTAGAGCAGTAATTCTCAAAGTGTGGTCCGCGGACAAACCTCCCCAGTGGTCCGCCAAAAGATGACCTAAACTAGGCAAGTGTTTATACAATCGCCACTTATTTAAGTAGATTTTTAATGCACTTGTGAAACTGTGATATCAGTTCTTGCCATTCTGTTTTAATAACGTAAAAAATGATTGGTGGCTAAAACAAAGAGGAGTCAAAAGAAAAGATCAAGCGTCAACTGAAAGCAGCTAAAATCCACAGATCTATTAGTTTTGTTTTGTACTAGTTTTTGTTTCATGTGTAAAATCCCTGTAATTTCAGTGATTTTGGACATTAAGGGGAACATTTTTTTTTCAGCATTTTATTGTTACCATAGTTACAACCGGTTGTACAACCATAGACTTCATATACCCACCACCTCAGCTCTTTGGAATGACATAGAGTAGGACCTGGGCTGTTACAGTATGTTTAATCGCAGTTTGTTGTTCATATTAAGCTGCAACTCATTTCACATTTACTTTTTCAAATGAAATAAAATTCATTTAATCATTTCTGAACATAGCATTGCATTTGTGTTTAAAATGTAGCTTTTGACTTGAAACAGTTGCATATTAAACTTAAATTTAGCATATCCTTCCTATTATGTTGTTTTTTGGGGGCGTGTTAGAGTGAGATTTTGTTAGGTGGTCCTCACAAAAAAATTGGAAGATAAAGTGGTCCTTGGGCTGAAAAAGTTTGAGAAACACTGCTCTAGAGGCACCAACTGATAGTTCCTAGTTCTGTTATCCTTTAGCCAATCAGATTGCACATCGGCATTAATCAAACTGATTGGCTTTTCAGGTAATTCATAGCCAGTACATTTAAGTAGTCTTGTTGGTGTGCTGTAAACAGTATGGCACAGCACGCAAGCAAGCAGATCTTTAACAATCACCCACCTCCACCCCCAGCTCCACCTGTCTGGATCTGTTTAATTTGCCTAACTTTGCATCAGCATCACTTTTATGCTCACTACTGTGTATTATCAGTGGCAAGACATACTTGCTCTGCAACAGCACAAGCAGATCTAGTTCTGCCAAGAACAAATATATTGATGTTATGACCATTAATATGCTAAAATGTATCCTGAGTCATGTTGTCATGACTAAATTATAGTCATAAATATGCCTGCATGTAATATTGATGATATTGATACCTGGTGGGTTCATCAAAGAACATGACAGGGGGGTTATTGACAAGCTCCAGAGCAATAGCCAGCCGCTTACACTGGCCACCAGACAGAGAGATAGTACGAGTATGGGCACACTCCTGCAGTCCTAATGCTGTGAGGATCTCATTCACCTGTCATACATGATATTAATATGGATTATTGATTATAACTAATGTTACAAACACCCAAGAAGTGTTGATATTTACCAACATTTATGTGTTTATAAGTGGTGACACTAATGGCACAGAAAACTAAAACACAAAAATGCATAAAGGGACTTACCAGTTCTTTTTTTACCTCCATGTTTTCATTAAGTTTGAGGTTAACGGAGACCTACACAAAATAATGAAACGTTAAATGAACCAGCAAGTCAGGGGCTAAAGACGCACTGAGTAAAAAGTCACATAAGGTCCATCTCTTACCATCATTGCCTCTCGTGTTGTGAGATTTGGCAGTAGCATGTCATCTTGCATGATATAACATGACATTTTTCTAAAGGTGCGGAGGTCACGGGGTCTTCCATTTACCAGGATTTGACCTTTCATGCCCGTCTCTCTGTGGAGAGAGAAAGACACAAAGACAAAAATCTTAATGAATGCATAAAATGAATGCAGTACAATGAAGGAAATAAATAACACATTTTCTATTTTAATTAATATTCTTTCCCATCAATCCAAGATGCAAAGATTCCACAACCTCACAGTAGGTATGGAGAATGGATGAAAAAAGGGGGAATATTTCTTCCTTGCCAGTGTACACAAACATGCATGCTCACCTGTAGCCAGCGAGAATATTCATGAGAGTGGATTTGCCAGCCCCAGACGGTCCCATGATTCCAATAAGCTCTCGACTGCAGAACTTTCCAGAGAGACATTTCAGAAGGGCCTTATATCCTGTCGAAAATTTGTTTGGGTATATCATGTAAATTGTGTTGTACAGTATAACAGAAGCTTACCAATAGGCACAACAGAGGTAGCTAGCAACAAACAAGCAAACAAACAGGGGTAAATATTAAAGGGACACTCCACTTTTTTTGAAAAGTGTCCCTGAAAATAGTCCCCTGCTATTGAAAGTTACCAAGGGGACTACTTTTAGGCGCTGTGTAATATTAGTGCGCCTGCTGCAGCCATGTTACGACAGCACAGTCCTTGATTATTACGCCGGAATGAGATTATAGTTCCAAGTCTTATCGACCTAAACAATCTCAACTTTTAATTTTCCGTCGGTCTTAGTACACAATGTAACTACAGAAGAGTCAAGTTTTAAATTTTTGAGCGCGATGCTAATGGTCTAATCAGATTCAATGAATTGCTAAGCTATGCTAAAAGTGGTACCCCAGACCCGGAGATCAGCTGAATAGATTCCAAAACGGTAAAAATCTAAATGTTTAACTCTAGGGAACTAGAATATTAGCATGTTTTCAAAAAAAGTAGCGTGTCCCTTTAAGTGCCTGTGAGTATTATGCTAAATGCAAATCTGAATAAGTATGTACAGTCTGTTTATGCAACAAATAAAGAAAAATATCACTTAAGTCACTTCCAGTAAAATCACTTAGAGTGGGAAATAGTGAACAGTGCAGAATGCAATATGTTTCATAATTAATTTCATACACTGCACTTAACTATTAAATATCATCTGAACAAGTAAGCATTTACTGTAAATTTACAGTAGTGCTGTTACTTAGAATAAACTTTTTGTAATGACTGATATTAGCTTCCACACACTGCAAATGGGTTTTTTACAAGGACATTATCATGATTTGTTGCATGCTTTGTTATGAGGCTTTCACTGGAGACACATTAAAATAATAATTATTTGTGAAGTCATATACATATTTTTTTCATATTCTCAAGGCAATTTTATTTGACCCAATATGGTATGTTAATATGTAGTTTCAAAAATTATATGTTTAGCTGAACATTTAGCTTTTATGTCATACTTTTCTCATAAAAAATTGATCAATTAGTGATGGGTGGACCCCCTGTTGAAGAACCCTGTGTTAGTGGAATGAGTCATACAGTTGACTCTTATCTATTTCCATCTGCTTCAAAATGGAAACAGGATCTGGGGCGGTAAATGCATTCAATCACTAAACTATCTTTGTTCAACTTGTATATGCTATCCGTCCCCTCTCTCCTTATGTCTCAAGTTGGTCCAGTTAGTGGTCTTCTCCTGCACAGTTTTCCATTCATATAAATGCAATATCCTATTCTGAAATACGTTTGATATCATCATATATCAGCACAGCTATGATTAACTGCAGCACTCCTGCTTGTGTAATATCTCTGTATGTCTATATTTCAGTCAAAGCTAGTCATTAGTGAAGTTATCTAATTGCTCTCTCTCTCTCTCTCTCTCTCTCTCTCTCTCTCTCTCCCAATAAAAAAGCGAAGGATAGGGGCAAAACACTGTCCTGTCTGCTAAGCTGCATATCAATGATTTAGTTTTGAGCTGTTTTACAAATTATATGTCCAATAATTAGACATTCTATATTTCTATTTCTAATTTAAAAAGCTGATGATGCATAACATGAACATTCATCCCTATGAGATCTGTTCTAAGTATGAGCTGAACTGGGATCAGAACAAATGCGTTTTTAAAAGCTTAATTGCCTTTTCAAAAAGTCTTGGTTTTGTTTCTGATGTATACTTGCTTCTTAACATATCCTGTTTTACATCATTGCACATATTTAAAAAATAATTATTAAGATGTCGATTGTTTTGGTCAATCGGAGCACAAGTGAATGAAATTAAATACAGGTTTTAAATACAGCATTTGACCAGGTGTAAATAGGGTGTCTGTTGTGGTTCCAGTCTATATTGGGTGGAAGCAAAAGGCGTGTCTTCGGCATGCTGACAACACACTACTAAAGCACCTCTACCAGGCCTTGCCCCCTTTTACGTATGCCTTGGGCAGGAATTATTTAAAGGTGCCAAAGAATGCATTGGAATAATATGTTAAATTGTTCTTTGATATTTACATAGGAAGTATGTAACTTTATTAAGTGAAAAAATGATCCAGAAATTTTTTTACCCTAGGATTTGTCCTTTGAATGAAATGATCTATTTTTTTCCATGCTGGGGCGTACCTCTCGATTCTTAAATCACAGTCGGTGTTATGTTGATTGGCCAGTTTTCTTTTGCATGCACAAGGTGTACATAAGAATGAGGAAACAAACGTGTTTGAGGCTTATGATATGTCATTACCATGTTATTCATCTATGCCTAGGTAAATACCGTTTTTTATTCTATGGCACCTTTAAATTAAGGATATTGTGATTTTTGACTTTTACTGAAACCTTAACTTATTTTCTTTTGGAGTGGACTTTGAGCTTAACATTGCAGGCATTTTATGCTCAAACAGCAACATTACACACTAAATAAAGTTATAAAAATGCATAACAGTACCCCTTTAACAAACTGAATCAATAGATGTGTCCATGCAGTTTGTGGCTATGTGCTGATAAGGAAAAAGCATCCATCAATCTGCTAGCCATATAGTTGATACCTGAGCGCCTTTCTATAGGATTAGTAAGGATTTCTGAAGCTGAGAAGCGCAGAATCACATTCTGCAATATATTGAGCTAGTGAAGCATATTAAGGTGCCATCTGTGTACAATAAACATGTTGAATTCAAACATTCAAAAATGTAATATCTGGTGCAGTACAAGAATGTAGAAATGCTGTTTAGCATTGAGACCACCAAGTTATGAAATCATCTAGCAAATAAAAACTTATTTGAAAACAAAATAGTCGCAATGCAGATTGTTACTCTGCAAAACATGACTTTCTTACTTAGTATCATTAGAAATATCAAAAAATTCTTAAATTAAGATGTATTTTCCTGATGAGAAAAATGACCTAAGAAAATAAATCTAGTTATAATAGACAAAAAATATACAATTTAAGCGAATTTGTGCTTAAAACAACATATCTGCCAGTGGGGTGAGTGGGGTGAAAATAAGATTTCTTTTTTCTTAAACACTAATTTAAGCAAATATTTTTTAAGCAAATAATTTTGCTTGTTTTAGGCACAAATTCACTTAAATTGTAAAGTTTTTGTCCAAAAACTAGACTTATTTTCTTAGGTCATATTGCTTATCAACATCTTGATTTAAGAATTTTTCGATATTTCTACTGAAAACAAGACAAAAATAATAAGAAAGTCATTTTTGCAGTGTAGCGGCTCGTATGGTAATTCTACATCTACCAGTGAATACAGCATCTGTGTCCAGCATCTATGCTTAACCCCACAGTTTCAAATTTTTTAAGGCATCCATCTAAAAACCATCCATGTTTATGTCTCGACATCATCATTCCTGAATGATGACAGAGGAAAAGCGAAGAGAGAGAGAGAGAAAACAGAATGGGATAAGGGATTGCTGTGAGATAAAGAAGATAAAACATGACAGGAGTACAGTGAGAGAGATAGAGTGGAGCGAGAGGAACATGAATTAAACAGAAACAACAGAGGAAAATCAATAAAGACGAGAAGCTTGGGGAGAGAAAACAAAGGTAAGAGGCAGTATGACATTTACGGAGGGGGGGGGGTAGCAGAAAGGCCACACAAAGCCTTTACTTAGATGTCAAAAGCATATAACATTAGCTCTGCCTTTATTCACATACATTAACATGCTTATAGGGTCAGGGCAGTACTATGTCTTCTGTCTCTCGCATGCCTACATAGCATTAAATGCAGAACAAGTAAATTTAGGCAGATTTCTTTAGTAAATATATGATTTACTGGAAATGTAAAATAAATTAGCCAAATGCACTGAGGCAGTTTATTTGCAATACATTATTTCCTGCTAAAATACACTCCAAAGTTGGATCAAATAACAAAAAACCAAGTCGCGATCTTAAAATAGCGTGCATGGATTGTGTTTTTTACTGTGATTTGATAAAAAAATGTAGGCCAGAAATTCAGAAATAGAACAGTGGAAGGGGGAGGAGTTAAAGGATGCTCCCACCCAAGCCGTCTAGATGACGTCATCAAAGAATTATCACCACAAAAGGGCGTAAGTCATTTCAGATTTTGATCAGAGTTTATGTCCGCACACGTATTTTTGAAATAAATAATGACTAATGGGTGTTTCACACGCTACGCGGCAACTGGGTCATTCTATGAAAATGGTGGCTTTCCTGTCCCAGCCCCAACCCCTAGGAAAAACACTTAAAATTGTCAAATATTGACACAAAATATATGTTTTTTTGTTTTAATTGAAGTGTTTTATTATTTAAAAAAAATATGTAAGACAGCTATATTGCAAACCATTTTATATATATTGTTGAACACGGTCAGTACCATGAAATTGGCTTGTCCCTCGGGTTAGGAGTCGTGGTTTAGTGACATATTTTGAGTTAAAAAATATATTATTCTCCATCTGAAGAGTTTCGTTGCAAAACAAGATAAATCCATTTTTAACATTTTTGTCAAAACATGTTTATTTTTATGTTATGTTATTATTTTGTTTTATGGTGCTACTTAGCTGTATTTTTTAAGTTATGAAGGTTTAAATCAAAACAAACCAACTGCAGTTGCATTGAAATTAATTGGAATGTACAACCAAAAAACGCGATTTCTGAACAATTAAGAAAACGGTGGTTATCTCATTTTGCAACGAAACTCTTCATCTTTAAATGTCATGATACAAAGGGAAGAAGTACAGCTATTTAGTGGACTACTTAAAAAACTAAAATTTCAACTAAATATTATAAATAATTTACAGGGAATACCTGTCCCTCAATTTCATGTCACTGGTGTTACAATTTATAAAAACCACCACTTTGAAAACATCCTTGCCAACTTTTTCCTGGGTCAAACATTCATTGTAGGCATGGCTGTTTTGAAAAGCACATAGTGAGTGTGCACTCTCTCCTCATCTTTTAGCAATTTGATAAATAATTTGATAATTTCATGCGAGTGAATTATTTACAATTTAAGAAGTGTGGTTTGAGCTACTGTGGCCGCAATCTTAGATATGCCATTTTGTCTGCAGATTTGTCACTGGTGTTATCGTCACTGGTGTTACTGTTGCTGCTGGTAACACCAGTGACATCAATAACACCACTAACTTTTTATCAACATAAGGTTTAATAAAAGCCTCAAAAAATATATTAATAAAGACTTGTTAGCATTTCATTACTTTTTTAATATTGTAAACACATAATATTGCTTTCCTTTTGTCATTGGTTTCACTTTGCGTCACTGGTGTTGCATTGCGTCACTGGTGTGACTGCATGGCATATTGGTTTTCTGGCATCAGAGTTGCCCAGTTTCATAGAATATGGTTTTTGTATCTACCTAACTGTTGCTGCATTCATTAGTTAGCATTTTAAGGATATCATCATTCAATTTTGATCACTGAACCTCAATTATTTCTACTGTTACAACAAAAAAACAATGGTAGAAATAGAAAAAGGTCACACAATAGAACTTTACGCATGCCTGTTTCAACTAAATTTTTACTAATCCAGACAATTTTGTTAATATTACATTAACTTTTTCTGTCTTTGATTGTGTATGCAAATTAAATGGTCAAATTACATTCTGGGAAGCCTGAATTGTTATCTAAAATATAGGTAACACCAGTGACAAAAAAGCAGCACAAGCATTTTATAATGTAATGTAGTAAAAAATATAAAAATACATTAAGCTGTCATTTAAGTTGATTTATAATGTTAAGAGGTTAACTATTATCTGATTATAAGTTTTGGTATAAAAAAGAATGACATTTTTAAAAAGTTGTCTGTTCAAAAAGCCACCATTTTCATAGAATGACCCAACTGCGAGTGTTTAGTTCTTTTTTAATAGGACACGTGCAGAAAGCGGTAAAACGGGGGCGGAGGTGAAGGGGAGTTGTTCCACATGACTTGCTCATGCACCCAAAATCCTGTCACTTCTGCGGACACAGCTCTTCACGGTCGGCAGGTGCTGCACAAAACACTTTCACTAGAAAAGCTGTAGCCGCACAGCGATTTTGCCGCTTGCCACGTACCGTGTGTAACGCCCATTACACGGACACGTTTTTATAATGAACACTGCAATGTTACATTAAATATTCGATTTTTAAAAACAGCAAAAACAGCATTTTTTAGAGTGTATGCATAACTGTGCAGGTTTGTCGTGTTGATTAAGCTAGTTAAAAAGGAGGGATAACAGCATCATCAGTTTTCTAACAGAGTAATTAAGACTTTTAGATTTTTATAGAATTTAAGTTTATTAAAATTAATGAAACTATTTATATTGCCATTATACATCTCAAACATGAAAGAGTTTAACAACAGATGGAACAACAGAGGGAGAGTATAATGAGGTATGAGGTAATAATGAAACAAAGGGATATTAATGTATGAGCTGCTATGTGAAGAACAGCATAATATAATTCAGGAAGACTGCCATTAAAGAAAAATATGAGTTTTAGACCAAAGTCATTTCAAGGAAGTCTCATCAGTGCGGCGCCATATTTGCAACAAGACCAACAAGACTTGTCGATTCTGCGTATGCGCAAAGTCCCTCTCTACGAGAATTTTCTTTCTTTAAAGATCCCCTAAAGTTAAACATTTGATTTTTACCGTTTTGGAATCCATTCAACCGATCTCCGGATCTTTTGCTTCCACTTTTAACGTAGCTTAGCATAATCCATAGAATCTGATTAGACCATAGCATCACCCTCAAAAATTACCAAAGAGTTCAGATATTTTTCCTATTTAAAACTTGACTCTTCTGTAATTACATTGTGTACTAAGACCGATGGAAAATTAAAAGTTGAGATGTCTAGGAACTACTCTCATTCTGGCGTAATAATCAAGGACTTTGCTGCCGTAACATGGCTGCAGGAGGCTCAATGATATTACGCAGCGCACGAAAATAGTCCCCTTGGTAACTTATAAAAAAATATTGAAACTCTTTGGTTATTTTTTGCTTCATTCCAAAACCGCAAAAATCAAGTGTTCAACTCTAGGGGAGCTGGAAAATGAGGCTATTTTCAGAAAAAGTGCAGTGTCGCTTTAACGGTTGGCAAATGTCTCTTTTTACTGGGAGGTGGGACTAGAGCGGCCATCCTGACGTTGCGAACTCCCCCATTATTACGATCATGTAATAATTCAATATTACGATTTATTTTCGCATCTGCCACGTTGAGGTTAGGGGAGTGGTTTCATCATTGTTTTTTCCTAATAATTATACTTTTAGTACGATTCACTTTGTACAAATTCATATCGTTTGCCAACTTGTAAAAAACTTCCAATGAGATCAGGTGGGAAGTAACAAAAGCTGCTGTGTGTGCACTCCTCATAATTCACCAGCATTAACTGAGCACTGCACCGGCCTCGGTCTGCTTGCTTACTGGCCTAAATGCATTGAGGTGCTAAGTGTGCGTGTGTGACAGAGAGAGAAGAGAGAACAAAAGTATAGGGTGGCAGGAGATACAGTTATGCTCATTAATGTGATCATTCGGTTATCCAGGGAAACCCCATGAGCAGTTCAAATGGACAGTGATCGATATATAAAAAATAAACTGGGAAGCTTTAGCTTGTATAGCTTAGTGCACATTATCAAAGGCTATGCAGTACAATCAATATTAAGTGTAAACAGTAAGTAATTTTAAAGGAGAATATTAACAAATTTCAGAGGTATGCATCACAATTCTTGCAGAGGTTAAAAAAACTAATAACATGAAAATAACATGATTTTAGGACAAAATTTATAATTATACATAAGCTTAACCAAATCAGTGATAGACTGTTGTTCTAAAACTATTTTTAGAAACATTTAATAGCAAAATAATTTCTCCTGTACACTGAAAAAAATTCATTCAATTTACTCAATTTTTTAAGGTAAGTGGTTGCAATCAATTTATTTAAGCTACATTTAAACAAAAGTTTTTTATTTTATTTTACTTTACTAATCTTTTTTGTTTAAATGAAGCTTAAATTAAATGTAGAGTAAATTGAATGAATCATTTATTTTTTTAGTGTAATCATAGTTTACTCAAATGGCATTCACCTTCCTTGGTCTCTCTTGTGTCCTAGGGGTGTGTCCATCATGTATCTGTTTATTACCTCACTAGTTATGGTACAGCCTGTCAGTCTTATCTCTTACTTTATCTCTAGAGCCAGTGAGACAAAGATGTCAGAAAATCCTTGCGATGATAAGCTATTTTCTCTTATGCACCCATTCAAAACCAGAAAAGATGCTTCAGACAGTGTAAAAAATGCAATGTACTCTGATCAAATCTAACCACAAAAGAAACATGGTATAGAGGGTCCTTATCAATGCATTGAAAGTACATGTGTGCAGGCTGAACTCCTCCTGGCTTAGTTAGCTTGGGCAGTAGACAGCAGAGTCTTCTGGGGAAGTGAATTATTTACTATATCTAAAGTCCGCTGAGAACAGCAATCTCTATAAGAGATTTTTAAATGCTGTATGTGTGATGTGTATATGTGGATAAAAGTATACATGTGGTTATGTTATATGTATGTTAAACCTATGTATGTTTTACTTGGTGTATTTTAATTGTGTATATGTTTTAGCACTTTGTGGGCCCCAGGAAGACTAGCAACCACATTGTGGAAGCTAATGGGGACCCAAGTAAATAAACAAATAAATAAACAAATAAGACATAGGGTGGATGACCATGGACGAGTATGCGTTTACTATGTCTTATCAGGCATGCCTGTCACTGGTTGGAAAAGATAAATGCAGCACATTTTACATTGTTGCTGTGAAAGGAAAATAATTTAAAGGTCCACTGTGTAGATTTTTAGAGGCCTCTAGCAGTGAGATTGTGAATTGCAACCAAAGTCCATAGCTTAAAGAGCCACACAGATCCAAAATCGAAAATGACCTGTATTGCAGTGTGTCATGTAGCTGTCCATCAATGTAAACAACGTGCAAAGTAGTTGAACCAAAAAGTG
This sequence comes from Misgurnus anguillicaudatus, assembly GCF_027580225.2. Taxonomy (NCBI): domain Eukaryota; kingdom Metazoa; phylum Chordata; class Actinopteri; order Cypriniformes; family Cobitidae; genus Misgurnus; species Misgurnus anguillicaudatus. The sequence continues at coordinate 33,364,066 of NC_073358.2, forward strand.
CACGATTAATAAAGTTATTGGCTTCTAAAGTAGGGAGTCGACTCTGAATCGCTGAAACGAGTCGTCATAAGGTTGAATCTCCTGCCTGTCTTTATCCACATAATACGAACACTTTGCATAATAATCTCCGCCTACAGCCTTGCCTGCGGGAGAAACGAAAACTATGACCTGCCCACAGCTAGTTAGTGTGTAAACATCATATCATGCTGTGTTTTCAGTTTGTACAAAAGATGAAGATATATGAAGAATCTGTGGTTAATATTACTTTTTCAAGGATGGATATGCTAAACGTTTGGCTGTGAAGAATCAGTGGTTAAAATCACTTTTTCACGGAGGGATTTACTAGACGTTTGGCAACGAAAGATGGTTCAGTACCGACTTTATTTGGAACAACATGCGTCTCCTAACCAGAACCTGTAAGTAGGGTGGCCATTCGTGCCAGTTCCGCTGGACACGTCCCGAACATGTTTTCGGGTTCCTTCTCCGGAAGTCGCGTTGACCGCATACGTCATTGAGGTTCTCACATTTCAGTTAAAATACATTAGAAAATAAAGATTTATTTCTTTTAAGACATACAGTCATTGTAGTTTGATTCTAACCGTGAAATGTAACGGTTGCTTTTCTGAAATTAAACCCGAAATATTAAACCATGATGACGTATGCGGTCGACCAACGCGACTTCCGGAGACCGAACCCGAAAACATGTTGGGGACGTGTCCGGCGGAACTGGCACGAATGGCCACCCTACCTGTAAGTACGATTATAGCTACATACTTGCTTAAACGAGTGTAAAAATGTTAATGTCTGTCGTCGTTTTTATAACCTGGACAAATGATGAATGATGTGTATTGATGTTGTTTTTTAAACTCTAAATATACTGTCAGAGAGTCACGTTAGCAAGCGGCTAACGCACTAACTTAAGTGTTTACATTTTTGCTTTGGTTCGGTTAGCTTACATACTTGCTTAAATGAGTGTAAAATGTTAGTTTCTGTCGTTTTTATTGCTTGAATTAATGATGAATGATGTCGTTGTTTAAACTCTTAATATACTGTCAGAGAGTCGCGGCTAACGCAGGTGCACTAACTTAAGTGTTTACAGTTTTGCTATGGTTCGGTTAGCTTACATCTTTGCTTAAATGAGTGTAAAATGTTATTTTCTGTCGTTTTTATTGCTTGAATTAATGATGAATGATGTCGTTGTTTAAACTCTTAATATACTGTCAGAGAGTCACGTTAGCAAGCGGCTAAGGCATGCTGCACTTACGGTTTTGCTATGACCCAGTTAGCTTACATCAATGCTTAAATAAGTGTAAAATGTTAGTTTCTGTCGTTGTTTTTATTGCTTGGATTAATTATGAATGTTGTGTATTGATGTTGATAATGTCTTCTCAGTAAATCATGTTAGCACTAGGTCAGTACATGTTGCAGTATTGTTTGTCTGTGCCACTGATCTGTGGTCTGTGCGGAGACTGTGTCAGTTGACCAATCAGAGCAGAGTAGGTTACTGAAAGGTGGGGGTTTAGGCAGACTGAGTCGTTGAACGGCTTCACACGAATCGTTCAGGGATCTCTGAGAAATGGGGTCATTTTAAATTTATATTTTGAGAAAATTAGAGTGTTTTTTGACCTTGCATGCATTTAAGCCTGTTGTCCGTGACTTATTTACAGTGATATGACGCTTAAAATTGGCATCTTACTGGCTCTTTAAAAACACATAGAGAAGTTACGGTAGCTGCCACAGGACAAACAAGGGACAATTTAGTGACAATGTAGTGAGAAAACGCCCTCTACAGAACAGTTTTTCCATGTAGGAACATGGTGACGCACATAACGGTTAAAAAGATAAAAACGGTTTGTTCTAAGGTAATAAAACAATACAGTTTATTTTGTAAGGTCTTTATACACCACTTATAAAATAGTTATGTATATTATGTTGCATTTCTGTCAAGAGATCCTTCTAAAAGTTACACAATGCACCTTTAAGGTGACGATTAAAATTGTAAACATTTAGTTGGGATCATTACTAAAAAAGCTGTAACTGAGTCAGTGTGAGCAAATATAATTACCCTTATAACAAGTGTGTGCTACAAAGAATAGCCTATGTACAGTACACACCCTGGAAAATTATTGAAAGTATACCTATCTTGTAATCACTTTTAGTTATCAATTCTTCATTTTAGCTTAAAGTTTAAAGATCACATGAGTATTTTCTGTGTCATGAACTTGCAGTCTGTTTGTTTGTTTGTCTGTTGCAAGGGCTAAAAGTAATAACATTGGTTCAAACAATGGCATAGGTCTAGGACAGGGCTGCCCATTTGTCCTAATGGCAGATGGTGGTGTTCGCAATTCTTTTTGTACCTCCAGCAATGATGAAATTACACACTCCGCCTTAAAGCCTTAACTTAATCATCAGATAGGATAAAGGATTAAAGGTGTACCTCGCTTTCTCCAGCAGGGACCTTCGCGGATGGTGTAGGAGATCTCGGTAAACTCCAGGTCCACCGCTGAACGCCGCGGCAGATGAGTAAACCTCTGCGCCTCTGTGATGTGGTTTTCCACTTTCTTTAGGTGAGTCAGCAAGGCAGCATCTTGAGGAGTACCATCAGGACGCTTGGTGTCCATCATGGGTATGGTAACTGACCCCGGCTCTGAGGGCTTTGCAGCCATACCAAGAGCCTGGAGAATGTGCGCGGATACAAGGACGAGAAGGATCATTATAATGTGTAATGACTTACAGTAAGTGGGTGAAGATGTAATGACAAAGATGGACGAGATGAAATACATAGGCTTTTAAAAAGTTAAAAACTTTAACTAGCAAAACTGTCATTGTGTACACATTCAACAATCAAATTTCTGTCCCAGTCTGTGAAAACCATGCTAAAATAATTAACATAAAATAATTATGTTAAAATATAACCTTGATATCTTTAATATTGACTGAGTAAAGCCAAGGTTTAAAGATTGAAATCAATGTTAAATCATTGATTCAAACTTTCATCTCATAATCAGATCCTGAGACTATGGCCTACTTTACAGTCATTGTATATACTTTACAATCATTGACACACATATGCAAACCAAAACTGTAATGCAATTTCATGCCTCTGAGTTTACCCCACATCTTTATATTAAAGCTTAGAAATAAGAGAAATAGAAAGGGAAATAAATTAAGGTCATTTCCTCTTTCAAAATGAAACTATTATCTAATTCAATCATGATGGTCATTATTCTGAATGAACATTCTCTCATGCTAACCTCATTACGTCACGTATTAACATAATATGAAGTGTGATAAGTGATTGAAAGAAATAAAGGACATCTGTAAATGTGTTGCTATATAACAAACACAAAATGGTTATAAAGAAGCATCTGTTCATGTGTGGGATGTTGGTTAAGCACTTACGGTTTCAGCTATTAGATAAATTACCATTAGAGGATAGGAAATTTAACACCTGCATTAAAATCTTAGAGAGAAAGCAGTTTTCCATTTTTGTGAGGCCAGACACTGAACACTTGGAATACAAATCACATGATATTTTTTATCCATGCCTCTATTTAGTAATATTTAAAGGTCCCGTTCTTCCTGTGTTTCTAAAGCTTTGATTGTGTTTACAGTGCGCAATATAACGTGTTCATGTTTCACGTGTAAATTTTTTTTTATTTTTCACACAATTTACTTATATGTATACAACAGCTTTCACTGTCCTAAATACGGGCTGATGTCTTCCTTGTCCTATGAAGTATGATTGTGTAGTTTGTTTAGTGTGTTGTGATTCGATAGCAGCTTAGCTTAGCCAGAGCCGTTTGAGCTTAGCTGCCGACTGACGAATTCCTGTGGGCGGAGTTTAGTCAAAAACTCTTATATTGACTTCATTTAACCGGGAAGTAGGGCTGTAGTCCAAACCGGAGGTTTGCTGTAGGCTTTGAAAGAGGAATTCTGTTAAAGAAAATATATCGCCTAACAGTGAACTTTGGGCTTAATCATTTTGCAGGTATTATTTATGCTATTATAGCAACATTACACACTAACTAAAGTTTGAAAAATAGGATCAGGAAGAACGTGACCTTTAAATAATTGACCTAAAATGCATCCCTGACTGTAATATCCAGACTAATTATGAGATTTTGAGCATCAAAGTTTGATTTTAATCATGGATGACATGACCTAACTCAGTCAATATTAAAAATGTCAAGGTCATATTTTTACACAGTGTTCTTTACATTTTGTAGGATGATTTTTTAACAGTAAATTACAAAAAAAAGACTTTATCTGGGTTTTCACAGACTATACGTCACATATTTGGGTTAGAATGGGGGGGAATTTGGGGAATTTTTCTTGCTGGATCTGGTAATGCTGAGGTTGTAATTCCGGAACTGTTGTAAGGAGTAGCTTTAAGGATCCGATAACAGCCTGACAACATAGTGCTGATTCACACAATTTTACAGGATGACAGAGAATGCCAAAGCTCTACACACACCACACACACATACACAAAAAGCCTTTAACTTAAACCGACTTATAGCACTGGCTGAAAATAGAAAGACAATTAGCTAAAACCTAAAAATAGACACTGATTTTGGTTCACAGGATTAAGGAATTGCCTTGCACATAACTCTAAACTGTGCAAATGTCAATTCAGCATTTATTCAAAATTCATCATTCCGATTTAGTGACACAGACACTGCGAAACATTGCACAAACCAAGAGGCACAGCCAGAGTCCTGACAGCGATGTGGAATCCATATGAGTTATTGTATTTCACGTCAATGAGAATGCACTTAGACAGCAGAATGCGTCTAAACCAGTTCCGGGTGCAATGCTTGATAGAGCCCTCAGCCCTGCCTCTCTGAAAACCAAATGTTTTCTCTGTTGCCAGCCAGCAAGCAAATTATACAGTTGAAGTGCTTGCATGTCAATATGCTACTTTCCATTAGAAAGGGTTCAGTGCATTTTCCATTATGACTGCAAAAAAACTGTGGTTTCATTTCAAAGGCAGTGATGCTAAAATGTGATCAAGAAGCCTGATTCATATGGGACACCAAGGAGTCAACATCAGTGTGAAGAGAAACATGACCTCTGTACTAAGCTTTGACATACAGTGTCATTAAATGAAACAGATTCGATCATGATGCTGTCACGTGATGCCTTGATGGTGGTCACAGCTGGATAAATACATGCCTCGGTGATGGAGCACAAATCCTCAATGGACATAAAATTGAGCCAATCCACAGACTACTGTGATCAGCCTCTTTTATTAATCTAGAAAAACCAAATCTTCTATTTTAATTTATAAACGTTACTGATAATCACACTTGGTTTGTGTTGTTTGACCAGTTAGCAAAACACTGTCTGGTGTAAAAGGTGTTTACTAGTGCTTTTCTCCCTGACACAGACAGAATACACAATAAGCAATTATGTTGTTAAGGAGTTAACCCTCTATTCAAAAACAAAGAAATGATGCTGAAATATCTTTTCATCTTCCTTATACAGTATGCGCTCATATCAGAGCTGCACATACTAAATGTTTCCAGTAGCATCCATTACATGCTGAGGACCTGGCTGTCAATGACATCACACGCATTCAAAACACACTGCTTTGAACAAGTGTTAATACACACACAGTCACAATTGCATGATACGTACTTTTCGACGTGTTGAGTTGATCTAAAGACGACTCAAAGGGATTAGCAAGCGTCAATCCTTACAAAAATGCCCAGTTCATGCCTTTTCAATTACATCATATGTGGATTCCTTAACGATCAACAGGAGAGGGCCACGCGCAATAGTCCCGTGGCGAGAAAAGATGCTCAGGGTCCGATACACGCCCGATCCCGCTCACCGGTAACGGAGCGGAGGCTCTTCTCCTTCAGAAAACGGCAACACGTCACATTCATATCGTTCATTGAAAATACACCGATCTGGAGATTATCCCCATCCAAAACAAACACGAGAGTCATGAATAATTAAAGAGATGCAGCATCCGTGTTAAACCGTGAGTTTCGTTTCGGACAGTGGATGGAAAGACAAACCGTGACTCGATCATTGCGCATCTAGATCAGTCATCCGGGATGCGCGCGGTGATGTTGGGAACAGAGGTGCGCTCGTCGGTCCTCCGGATGCTGCGTTGCAGTAACTGCTAATTGCGCGCATGGGTTATGAGCATCTCTGGCACGCCGGGCGATCTGAGATACTGGGCGTCACTGTCAGGTTAAAATGGCTAGTCCGAAAACTAAATAGTTGGGGTGTTAAATAGTCGCAGATATTTAAAGAAGCAGACTTACTTACATGTCACATTATAATGCTATGTATAAGATGTATAAGATGTAGGTAACCTCCTGCGGTGTGAAGTTTCTATCTTCTGTTTCAAAAAACTGGATGCAGTTGGTCATCGGTGTTATGCAAAATTGTTATTTGTGATGGTAAAGGCATGTAGGGGGGAGGAGGGGGGGTTACATTGTAAACTCCTCTGCAGGAAAGTGAGGGCAGGGTTGGCATATGATAGCGCCATTATATAGACACGGGGCAGGTTGAATCTCAATTTTTTCCATGAAGTTAAGCAGGTGCAAAACTGTATCTAAGTAACATTTACAATACATGGCAACAGGGATTTTTCGTTTTTAGGGCAGGGACACGAAAAACGCACGGACAGTCTATTTTTAGTTGCCTGTGAGGTTACGTTGGGGAGGAAGCAAAGGAAGGGGTGGGTGTATGGAGACGATGGAGACGTAAAAGTTAAACAATGGGAAATTACAGCCTATCCGACATCATGAGGAAAATGTGCGCGCGGTCTCTTTAAACGCGGCACCTGCGCATCCGCTGGTGCTGATGCTGCAGTGGTCGGGTTATTCTCGGTGAAACCAGTGGGGTTACTCGCGTTCAAATTACGCCCCATATCATTCACTGCGAGTGCACATCTTTAGATAGATAGATAGATAGATAGATAGATAGATAGATAGATAGATAGATAGATAGATAGATAGATAGATAGATAGATAGATAGATAGATAGATAGATAGATAGATAGATAGATAGATAGATAGATAGATAGATAGATAGATTTCTGTTGTGTGGCATGTAAGTTAATACAATAATGGATATATGTGTTTAGTCAAGGGGTTTCTATTAATTGCAGTCTGGAAGGTGCAACTGCTGGTGACTCACTGTTTTGGCAGAACAAAAAGTCTACTTTAACATTTCACTGCAACTTTTCTATTCAATTATTACAGGTAAATCAGTTTTTTATATATAAGCTTGCCTGTACAGCTGGGATAAGTTTAAAACATTAACAAATGACACTCTCCACCTTGCAATAATTACAGAATGGTAAGAGTAAGCTATATGGCGCAGTTGTAAATCTGAAAAAAAACAGAGCCACACCGACTCAAAGCTGTTGTTGCTGCCAAAGGTGCTTGCTATTTACGTCGCGCTTGCTAGACAGTACATACGACATAGCTCTCCAAAGAGTCACTGGTTTTGTTGCTAGGAGCTTTAAAAAAGTGTCTGAAGTCGCTAAATTGGCAACACTTGTTGTTCTCTCTCTCCCTCTGCTGGCAAGTAAAAGGTAATGGCTTTCCCCAATGATTTACTATCAACTCTGAGAAAAGGAATTTAGTAGCATTTTCCCTAACGTTAATTATAATTATAAAAATAAAAAATGCTACAGTAAAAACACGTTAATTTGCTAACTCTAAGAAACCTTGACATATACGGTAAAAAACTGTAATAAATGTAACAAAACATTACTTTTAATTTCATTGTGAAATAAAGTCAAATGTACAGTTTTTGAAAGTAAACTGTGTTAATTATTTTTATGGTGATAATATTCAACTGTTGTCATGACCGGGAACATGAAATCAGGAAGCAGGACACAAGTGCAGAGTTCGGGATAAATAAATAACATTTAATGATAACAAGAAACAAAACAGGAGGAGTAAAACAACGAACAGGTAATTCAAACAACGAACAGGTAATTCAAACAACAAACAGGTACTTCAAACAACAAACAGGTAATTCAAACAACAAACAGGTAATTCAAACAGGAACAGACAGGGAAGTAATGACAATGATCCAGCGGTGAGCAAACAGAACAGACTAAATGACAAACAGGTCTGATGAGGCAGGTAATTAATCAATGAATGTCCAGGTGACAACAATCAGAACAGAGACAAGACATGACACGGACTATTATACATTTACGGTAAAAAAATTATGGTTTCTGTGAGTTAAAAATACAAGTCACCTTAAAATATACGGTGATAATAGAGATCCATGCAGGGTCCGAAATTAACTTTTTGGCTCACCTGCCACAGGGACTGGTAGATGAAAAAATCCACCAGCCAAGCATATTTTTTACCGGCCAGAATAATAAACAGCCTTTTTTGTCACATGTACATTAATTTCATTTGCTCTATTCATGGCAGGGCTCGCAAAATTTCTAAATCCCTGGTAGCCCTTCGGGCAGGCACTCTTCAGTTTTTGGTAGCCCGAAATGAATGCAAGTAGCCTGAATAAAAAATACATTACTTTTAATGTAGAATATTAAGACAAAACATTTATCAAAACACATTCTGAATCTGAAATATTAACTGAAGTCACAGATAAGAAAATGCCACTTGACTTTGTGGGCATAGCACAGGCTTATTCAATTAGTTTTACCACAGGCCAAATTTTGCCAATACAAAGCCAATAGGGCCTATAACCACAATGTTTAATCTGCTATTCTTGTTGTTGTTTTGATGCTGTTGTTTTTTTAACAAACAAAAAGACTGGATTTCCATGTAAACCAACTTTTCCTGCTCATTCCCACACCAGATATACTCAACATTTAAAAGTGGTTTAGTGGGTCACAAAACTCACAGTTTGGATCATCCAGTTACAGATTGGATAATTTTTCGATCAGAAAAACAGGGGCTACTGTCGATTCTGCACAGAGTAACTCTCTTCACTACCCGTACAATCTATACTTTAAAGCTTGCTCCGAGAGATTTAATTTTCTTACGTGAGGATAGTAATGACTGACAGGATGAAGTTGGAGGATTTGCCCAACAAATCCATGACAAATCCTTACGGATTGCTTCCTATGCTGCGTCTTTTTGCGCGATCGCGAAAGTGAAAGTAAAACTCGAGCGTGCGCTCAAAAACGTAATTTAAATACCCAATGCCTGAATTTCATACACCATTATTACCCATCCAAATCTGTGAAAGAATGCATAAGCATTTAAATATATTTTTTCCTCCCTATAAGTCAAGATAGCCGGACGGGCAGGGCGGGGATGCATTTTGATAGCTAATATGCAGCAGATAGCTGCAGACCACAAGTTACCTGCAGTACTAGCTAGCAACAGACCGTCTCTAGTGCGAGACTTGGAGCGTAGAGACGTTCTGTGGCTAGCTCACCTCGTTCCCAGATTAATATTTTGGTATTAAAATCACCCGCCAGTGTGTCGGGTAGCCTTTTAAATTTAGTCGCAAAACGGAAAATCTACCCGCATTTGGCGCTTGGCGGGTGTTAATTTCGGACCCTGGATCCATGGCTACGTCCAAACTGAAAACCCTAATAAGTTGATTGAACTCAAATGATTTGAGTAAACTCGTTCCCTCAATTTAATTGAGCAATGTGGTCTCCCAAAACGTGCATATTTATGTTTACTTAATTTGGTGCTTATGTAGACTTGACTTAAATTGTTTAGTTCACCAAACTTTACGATTATTTGATGTACTTAAACAATAAAGTTCACTTAACTTAGTGTTAATTTCAAGTGTACTTGTATATTTAAGAAACTCAACATGACAATTTAACTGAAATTAGAATTTAATTCTAAAGAATTAATTCTGATTCTATTTCTTTAATTTTAAAGTTATTATTTTGACTGTAAGCTTTGTGCACACTGCACTTAAATAAAACAATGACAACAATTTTAAGTTGAATAGACTTAGGGGCGGTTTCCCGGACCAGGATTAGCTTAATCCAGGACTAGGCCTTAGTATAATTAGGAAATATAACTAGTTTTAACAAACATGCCTTACTAAAAACATTACCTGTGTGCATTTTGAGGTAAAACAAAGGGCACTGATGTATTTAAAGATATGTCAGTGCAAGTTGTTTTCAGTTTAGAGAGCTCTTAAAAGTGTTTAAGTCTAGGACTAGTCTAATCCGTGTCCGGGAAACTGCCCCTTAATGTTTTAATTTCTTCCAATATTCCTGCATTCTTAACCCGGATTAGTTGACATTTCTAGAAATTTGTGAGGAAACCCATTGCATATAACTTTAGTTTTTATCACTTTATTTTACTTTTGATGTTATAAATGGTATATGACACAAAATTAATGACTGACTTTAAGTCAATTATTGAATAAACATGATGAAACACATCCACATACATTGTCAGTACTGTGGAGAGAAATAGAATAAAATGTTCTGAACAGGGTTCATGTATTTAAACACTGATCACCTGAATGGTGACTTCACAAAATTTTAATTTACAACAAAACAACATCAATAATATAAGAGCTCGAACCTATATGACATTTTATTAACAAATAAGTTCTTATCAGTTTTTATTCTGTGAAAAAGCAGAAAATAATCTAAATATTCAGGCACAAAGGATTATGGGTATTCCTCACAACATGAACTAATAATTTTAAGTTCATTTTACTTGAATGTTTTAGTTTAATGGTTTTTGTAAGCTTAAAAGTTAAATCAATAAACTTTTTAAGCTTTGGCTTCAAAACTGAAAATATTAAGTGATGTTTACTTGATTGTTTAAGTAATGACAATTTCTGGGTTAACAGTTAGATCTATCTTTAGATGTAGATCTCTCGCATGTCGGGAAATGACTCAAAATAGTTAACTCTGTTGATCGTGAAGCCACAATGCAGATATGAATTAGAAAACAGCACGAGACAAAGTGATGTAATAATAAAATAAAGATGGTTTATTGAATATTCTCAGTTGCATTTTCGGTGGTCTGTCTTACTTCGTCAATGGTCGGATGTCTGACTTCATCTGAAGCAGATTTACCACACAGACAGTAAAAGTTTACGATTTAAAAACAATTTTCGTAACATTAATAAAAACCTTAAGATGGAGACCATATGGAGACTCACCAATTAAAAGACAATACTGCCCCAACATAAGATTAAACAACATTAAAAGTAATGTAGAGGATAACGAAATAGAATAAAATATATATTTATATAATACAAAATAATAATTAAAATAAGAATCCAAGAAATGAAAGGTATACTTGAATTAATAAATAGTTTCTCAGATCTATTAAAAAGACATTATCTGCATAGTTTTATGTTACACTTGGTGTTGTGTATTAATGTTTATATAGCATTGTTTTTATGTCTCATGTGTTGCCATACATGTAGCGTTTTGAAATTGAGGGGTGAGCTGTTGGTTGCAATTCACAATCTCACCACTAAATGTCGCTAAAATCTACACACACGCCACCTTTAATTAAATACACCGTTAAGAATTCTGAAATATACAAAACTTTGCTGTAATAAAAAAAGAAAATGCCACCGTATTTATTTATTTTTTTGACAGTTTTTAACTGTAAAGTTGTTTTGTAAGTTTCCTTTATTTTTACGGCTATTTCTGGCAACCACTTTATGTGAGTAAGGGAGTATTTTCTGTTCTCTTTTGTAGAATAGTTTTTCTCTCTATTAGGCATAATGTTTGTTGTTTTGACTTGATCACCCTCTTGAAGTCTTTAAACACCACTGCATTTGTAAATAAATGAGTTCTAATGCCTTGATTTCAGTGGGGAACCTTCAAGGCCTTCTACGCCTTCAGAGAAGGCCTAAAAAAATGTATAAAAATTTTTTTTATTATAATAATACAAATAAATAATATTCAATAAAAATATGTTTTTACATTTTTTAATTTCTATTTAATTCAATTCAATACAATACATGTAATATATTTTCTCTCATCTATGTTCTAACGTTAAGCTTACTGTCAGGTTCATGTCATGAAAACATCTAATCCAATCAGAATCGTCCGTCTCTATTAAGGCCCGGTTAGCTGGCTCATTCATTGGTTAGGACTTCATGAATCCCAGGGAAGGCCAAGCTATGTGTTTTGGTGTGGAGAGTGACAGGCAAATCGACCAATCACGTTTTGATTTCAAGTGGGCGGGCAAAAAACAAAACATTGTAAGCCTTCATGAAGTCCTAATCATGCAACAAACTGGATGCGAGCTGCCGTAAAACACCAAAGACGAAGATCATAGACCGTTAATATTAATACAGTCTAATGGCCCGAATCTCTGCGGTGAGAGTGGTTGAGGTAAATGGCGGAAAACGTGATTGACGTTGTGGCTAGCTTGATAGGGCTGAGGTAAAAACGAAATTACTTAAGCGCGTACTCGTGAAGAGCACAGCTGGGAGAAGCGCGTGCAGAGGAGCCTGTGCATATGACGCGAACACGAGAAAAATAATGGGTTTAATTATACTTTTACTTCCTGACAGTTTCACTTGTTACGTGAGGATAGTAATGACTGACAGACAACGCCGAATTACATACAATATAATTTCCTAACTAAATCTGAGAGAACGCGAAAAATATTTTTTACCTCGCTATACCCGATGGGCAGGGCGGAGATACATTTTGGTAGCCCGACAAGAATTCGCAATAGCCCCGGGACCTGGGGGCTCGGGCTAGCGATTTTGCGAGCCCTGGATATCTTATAACAACAGTTATAAGCCACAAGGAAGTGCACTGAGAACGCAGGGTGCTATATTTCCCTTTATGAAAAAGATTAACACTTATCCGACAGCTAAATGTATATTTCCAAAAATAAAATATAAATTAAAGAACATCATTTAAGCTTGTTAAATGCAAATTTACAGAGCCCCTGTCATTACAGAGCAGCAGAATCTGTATTTGTGTTTATCAGTTAGATTAAAGTAATTTTAAACTTTAAAACTGCATTTAAAGGCAGACAATGCCCATTCTGTAATTTAACTTTGCGTGCTCAGAATTTTTACACGTTCACTGTATGATTTAACGAAAATACGAATAGCCTAGTATTATGGATGGAGAGGCATTTGCACTTCATTGCATATTTTGAAGGCCCAGCTGAAGTACCCACGGTTCGCCACTGCTTGATTTGGGTTGTGTTGTGGGTTTTTGTGATAGCATTGGGGTTACGTTTTGAACCTTATAGCTCAGTAATTTTTAATCTGTCATGTGTCCTTTTTCTTCTAGACTTGATGTGGGAATGTAACAGCTGTTTCCAAGCTTTCAGTGTAATCTAACAGTTCTCGGAACACAATAGTACACAGAGCAAAGCAAATGTTTAAGCTCCAAAACATCATAGCGCAACCATCTCAATGTAACAATAATCTTTGCAGTCTGCAAAGTCGAAGTGTAGCAATAGATGTGTGTCAACAGAACCTTGAGAAGTGAACAGACAGGTTATTTCCCAACAGTTTGCTTCCCATCACAAAATAAGTGCACACACCTATACGCAGCATTAAGATAAAAGTTAAGTTAAACAAACAACAGTTCAGTGTTTAAAACATAAGAGCACTGTAAGCATTAAAATTTTACAGAAACTCAAGGACATAAATAGGACACGAGTCTGCGAAAGACCATTAACCAGGAATCGCTGAGGAGAATGACTCGGAAAATGATTTGTCTTTTCTCTTTTGTGGCTTTGCTGTCTTTTGTTGAGCTTGGGCTGCCTGTTAACCCAGGTGAGTGAACAACATGGTTCTCTCAACATTGTTTTCTTTGTTAATAAGATGTTCAATGGCTGTCTAAACACAGACGTCTAGACTAAAACAAGACAATTTTTGGGCTGTCATTGAAAATTAAACAGACGTTATAATTCAAAAATAAAAATAAAATTAATTAATTAATTAAACCAAGCACCTTGTAATCACTGTTGACGTACTTAATGAAATAGGACGAATCTCATACACTTTGGCAAAAACGTCATGTAACCAAATTCAAGCTTGGCTCTACGTTGGTTACTCATAGCCAGACTGGTTCTTAGTTAAAGAATTACTCTACTTTTATAAAAATAAAATCCCGATAATTTACAGACCCCCATGTCATTCAAGTTGTTTATATCTTTATTTGTTTAGTTGAGAAAAAATTGAATTTTTTGAGGAAAACATTTCAGGATTTTCTAATTTTAAAAGAATTGATTGGACCCCAACATTTTACAGATCCCAAACGAGGAATAAGGGTCTTATCTAGGAAAACAATTGTCATTTTTGACAAGAAAAATAAGCACTTTTAAACCACAACTTCTCGTCTTGCACCAGCCGTGTGACGCGCCAGCACACTTGCTCAAAAACTAATTTCTTTTCGACTGAACAAAGAAAGAAATCAACATCTTGGATGACATGGGTGTTAGTTCCTTATTGCGATTTCTTATTATACAAAAGTGGAGTAATCCTTAGATGTTGAAAATGACGGTTATTGCTTGATGAGTTAACTAGTTAAGCATGACACTAGCAATGATGTGTAATCTGTAAGTCACGTGCAATTAAAACAAAATCATCTGACAAATGTGTATTTACTATACTACTTTAAACATCACTGAATACAATTTTGTAATATTTTCTTTCCTGAACAGCTGATTTGGAGACATATCCTGTGAAGTTGAGCATCATTAATGAGCTCACGAATGATAAAGCCTCATTCACCAGCTCTGTGACCGAAGGAGGGGTGCTGTTTGGGGTTTTGAATAACCTAAATGGTACCAATGGATTTAGGTACTTCACAGTTATATTTTGTGCACTTTATTTGCAGCAAATTGAAAGGAAATGTGATTCATTTTGTACCCTGGCTTTGATTAATAAGAGATGATGACTCATATCTTATGCTGATTTGCTACTCTTTTTTATTAATGCAATAGTTACAGCTATTCTGTACACAAGACCTTGGGATTATATCTGGAGAGTGTGAATGGAGTGGCTGGATCTGTCAATGACCACACATACTGGGAGCTTCTAACTGAGAGAAAAGGACGGTTAACCCCACTGGAGACTGGTAGGAGTCTTTATAATTACACATACTGTGCAAAAGTCTTAGGCCATCATGCCAGAATTAGATTTGTTGTTTTTGCAATGTTATAGTGATCATGTATAATTGTTTCTCAGTCTCTTTATTAGAATACATCCAGAAAATGTGTATATAGTATTAAAAACTGCATAAAAATGTAAACTGATGTGTTAAGTTTTTAGGGTAAACTCCCCTTCCACTTGAGCAATAACAGGAAACTGCAGGATCTCTTAAACCGAAATAAAATCCTAATTTATATTTTAAAGAAATTAGTCTTTTTACTTCATTCTGCTCAAAAACGCTCAAGATGTGTTTAGTGCCAAAAGAGGTCACACAAAACACAGACGATGCTTATTTTATTTAATTAATTTGGTCCTGATTTTTTTTTTTTACATATTTCCTGTATTTTCTGTTTGTATCTTAATAAAATAGATTGAAAAATAAATATGGATGGACACTAAAACATCTAAAACAAGAAGTCTGGTGGTGGTGGCTTAAGACTTTTGTACAGTATTTTACATCAGATTTTAATTGTTGAGCTGCAAGGTTAAGGTTTACCTCATATATTAGGACATTGACTGAATTTCTGAACCTTTTAACTTTATTCATAAAGGACAGTAAAGAGATTTTTGCAAAAACTTATTTTGCAGTAAATGATAAACATCTGAAAAAAATGCTAATTTACAAGAAAACACGTCAGACGCACATAGAGGATCTTGCATCTGAACTTTTCTATTTTAAAATTTCTTTGCAGGAATCGGCTGCTACCAACCCAAGAAAGATGAGCATATTATCCTGAGGTTCACCAAGTGGGATTAAAAATAGATTTGTTATTTATATTCTCTGGTTACATACAATACCACTCTTATTCAGTTTGAGATATAAATCAATGTATCATCTTGATGTCAATCTTAAAATTAAGTAAAAGAATCATCAACTCATCGTTTCACTGTGTCTGATAAGGACTTACTTACTGAAGATATATAAAATAATGTACAGTACTAGTACACATTCAGAAGTCCCTCTCCTATACAGGAGCTAATGCAATGTGTGTTACAAGATTAAGGGGCAGTTTCCCGGACAGGGTTTAGATTAATCCAGGACTAGGCCTTAGTTATGTTAGGACATTTAAAGGCGGGGTGTACAATCTCTGAAGACCAATGTTGACATTTGAAATCACTAAACAAACACAGCTCTACCACAATAGAATCTGGACCTTCTTTTGATAGATCCGCCCCACAGATACGCAACCCAGGCAATGATGTCGGTTAGTAGACACGCCCCTTATTGCTGATTGGCTACAAGTGTGTTTTGGTACTCGGCCGACTCCCTTTTCCAAAGCGTTTCTCAAAAATCGTGCACCCCGCTTTTAGTCGTTTTTACAAACAAACTTTACAAAAAAAAAAAAACAATACTGGTGGTGTGCATCTTGGGCCAATACAATGACACTGATATGTGTCAAGATATGGCAGTGCAAGATGGTTTTAAATAAGGCAGCTCAAACATGCATTTGAGTCTGGGACTAGGATAAGCCCTGTCTGGGGAACCGCCCGTAAAGGTTTAACTCTGCCACAAACACAGAGATAAGAAAAGAACAACAACTCGTAATACCTTGGTTTTAGTAGACAGTAATTATCATGAAAGTCTACCTACAGTTCTGTAGAATCCAATGAAATGTCTTTATCTTCAGTATGAGATGTTCTGTCAAGGTTTTCTGTCAAGTTTCTCACTTTACATTTCTAAGAGCTGTTCTGAAGTTCGTTCCTTAACTTTCATAATGACTTTAAATAAAATAATTCAGAAAATAACTTGTGTAGATGGATTCATGTTCTTCTATCCTGCAGAAGCTGACAAGAAAAAAACACAAACGTAACTTGTGTTTGTATCTGTGGAAGATTGTTTGAGGTAATTACTGGTATGATGGTTTAACTAGCAGCAGTTTAGTTCACCTACCACAGGGAATGAAGCAATCACAGTCACAGTAGTTGCACCGTGAGAACCAACTCTTCCAACCCGATTCTTTAGTCCTGCAGTTGTCAACGCGACTGCACTCATGGTTCAGAGGGACTGCATAGCTCTTGGGATTCGGACAGGTGGATGTGCATGTCCCGTCAATGTCTTTCTCATTGATCTCCACACGCCCACGATGACACACTCCTTAGGTGCACAAATGAGAGTAAGCAGCAGGGACCCATATTGTGTTAGAATAAATACAAACTTGTGCACACACATACAAACCAGTAGGAAAACTGTATGATACCACATGCTACGTGCCTGTAGAAGGTATGAATATGTCTGTACGGTTCTGCAGTTTTCTGCATTTGACACTGCATATGAATCTTACGACAGTACTAGTCAAGTAATTTCAATAAAACTGTAAAATGTACTAATTAGTTGTAAATTATTGCTTTGTGGTCCTTATAATGTTATTTTGGTGTCTTTTTGTTACTGCCTTTGACACTTACAAACGCTGCCAAAAACAACTGATTTGTTACAGCTGAAATAAAGGAAAAATCATAAATACACTTAATGGTTCTACTCAGTGATGCCATAGAAAACCCATTTTTGGATCCCCAAATAATCTTTTAGTCAAAGGTACTTAAAAAAGACTTTAAAACGACAAAGAAAATTTTGTATAACAAAAAGGTTATGTGGATTTTTGGAGCCATTTTTGTCTTTATTTTATAGACAGTAGTATTGTAGTCAAGACCACCTAAACCGAGACCAAGTCATAACCAAGACAGGCCGAGACTGAGACAAGACCAAGACTTTAAAGGTTTGTGACCGAGTCAAGACCAAGACCAAGACAGGCCGAGACCAAGTCAAGACCAAGATCATTGCAAATCTTTGCATTAAAACACTTATGATAAAATGTGGAATATGCATATGATTAGGCACTTCTTGTTTGTGTGTGTGTGTGTGTGTGCGCCATCAGAGAGGTTGATAAAATAATCAAAGGTATTGCAGATATATGGGAATTTATCTTTGTCTATAAGCAAATAAAAGTGAGCAAACACTAAAGAGTTGAAATCAACTTATCCATTTATTCTAAACTGTCTTTCCATGGCTTGCCATCCACTTAACACAATGCAGGTGTTTTTAGTAAAAAAATTTGAAAAACTGTCATTGGGAGAAACTTAAACAATGCTTAAACCAGTGGTTCTCAAACTGGGGTCCGGGGCCCCCAGGGGGGCCGCGAGATGGTGCCAGGGGGGCCCCAGTTTTATGGAATTTTTATAAAATACATTAATTTATCATGAATTCTGTGAAATTAAACCTAAAAAATAAGGCAGCACTACTTTGTATAATTTAATGTTTTGTTTAATTAAAATGTGAAGTTTTAGAACTGCTTTTTGCCATAAATTTTCTTGGGGGGGGGGGGCGCCAAGGAATGCACCGTACACAAAGGGGGCCGCACGCTGAAAAGGTTTGAGAACCACTGGCTTAAACAATGCCTACATCATATGCCAAACCTGAATAAACTGCATAAAATTTATGATAAAAAATAAATTTGTGATGTGCACTGCCAAAAATGTGTCTTGTTTTCAGTAAAAATATCTAAACATTCTTAAATTAAGATTCTTTTTCTTGATGAGCAAAAAACAAACAAAAAAAATCTGCCAATGAGGAAAGAAAAAAAATCTCAAACCTTTTTCTTAAACAATAAATTCAAGAAAAATTCAAGAAAATTTTGCTTACCCCATTCCTAGACAGCAGACGATTCTGGGCCGGATCCGCACCGGATCTGTGCCGAAGTCAACAGCTCTGGCGCTGATCCGGTGCGGATCCGGCCCAGAGTCGTCTGCTGTCTGGGTTGGCAGATTTATTTTGCTTGTTTTATGCACAATTTGATATTTTTGCTCTAAAAACTAGACTTATTTTCTTGGGTCGTTTTGTTCATCAAGAAAAAGCATCTTAATTTAAGAATTTGTAGATATTTTTTACTGAAAACAAGACAAAAATACTAAGATTTTTTCTTCTTGAAAATCTTTTTTTTTTTCAGTGTGCCATCAGTTGTGGTAAACGACAGGAAAGAACAGGGTGAAGATAGGGGTATGGGATCGGCAAAGGACCTCGAGCCGGGATTGCTGTCCAGTGTCCACTACACTATTGGCTCAGACTATGTGGATTTTATCGGTTCTTCATGGAACTAAGAAGAACCTTTTAGGAACCTTTATTTTTCAGTGTATCTGAGAGCTAAGGCAGATTAGGTATCCAGAATATGTCAACATTTTCCTAAAATCCAGCAAACTTACGTAAGCAGGAAGGTTTGGGGGTCCATTTCCCATTGGACTGGCAGGCTCGAGCAGGATCACCTACCAACACGAATCCTGGTCTGCAGTCATATCGCACCACAGAGCCCACCCACCAATCACTCCCGTACACCATTCCATTAAAATCTACATCAGGCTTCCCACAGTTCACTACAGAAAAGAAAACAGATGAGAAATAAAACAAAAGTTACACAGAACAGTTTACAGAGAACATATCACAGACTATTGTATTGCTTAATAAAGGTATTTAAAACCTAATAAAGATGATCAGATGTACCTCTACAGAGGGATTTGTATCCCACCCAACAGCACTCCGAATCTCCACAGCTATCTCTTCTCAGCTCCATGTGTCGACCTCTGCACCCTCCAAAACAAAGCGGGGCTGTCCCAGACCAGTAAGTGTATGCCAGTTCATCTTCCTGTTCCACTTCTAAAAGACCTGAAGCATAGTAAAATGTCATTTATAAAATGACTGCTATTTATATGTGACATTTTAAAACCAGTTTAGTTGTACTAGTTGAGATATCACTAAACTATACTAATCTTACCACTGCCTTGGTAGTCTTCCACTGTTGCCACAGTAAACGCAGTTACAGGCGCTTGAGTGTAAATCCCTTGCAAAGATCTTAGTAGTAATAGCAGCAAAAAAGCTTCTAGTTTCATGTTGTTCAATATCTTCTTCTTCAATGCAGATACGTCTGTACCTCTTCTGTTCTTCTCATCTGCATGTTTTAGGTGATTCCTTGTTTTGTTGTCTCATTTTCTAGAGCCCCATATATACAAGCTACTGTATATGTAGTGCACAGTGTCCACTGGAGAAATCTGCAGTGTTTAGTACAGTTAAACCCTTAATCTTGTTACCTTCCTAGCAAAAGATTAGAGGTGAGAGAAAACTCTTGAGCGCATTGATTATATTGTACTAAAACTGTAAACTATTTGGATCTAATTTAGTTAGTCAGGATTGTTAAAAGGCCAGAAATGTTTTCCAGTTTCATCCAATAGTATCAGCTGGTGGTTACTGGAGGAAAGAAACAGCACTGTCGTGTTTTGTTTCGAATGCCTTTTATAGATTTTAAAAATATTTTAAAGGGATAGTTCTGCGAAAAATGAAAACTACCTCATTATTTACTCTCCCTCAAGCCATCCGAGATACACATGTCCATCATCTTTCAGACAAACACTATGAGTTATTTTAGAAAATGTCCTAGCTCTTCCAAGACTTTCAAGCCCAAAAAAGTGCATCCATTCTTCACAGAAGTAATCCACATGGCTCCACGGGGTTAATAAAGGCCTTCTGAGGGTAATCAATGTGATTTGGTAAGAAATATATCCATGTTTAAAACTTTATAACTATAATCTTTCACAATGACAAATACGTCTAACCAAGATGGTTTATTAAATCACATTGGGGTCCAAGACATACAACATCTGACCAGACAGACCTAAATGAATAATGAATCTTCTTCATTAAGTTATTAGCATTCATTGGTAAACTGCAAGACATCTGTAAGATGCATCATATGTAGAGTCTGTTTGAAAAACAGCATTTCAATAAGGCAAGAAATTAGTTAATGGATCTTAAAACTTGATATAGAAAAGTTGCAGTAAAAGAAATTTACCACCAGAACGTTCCATTCAGCAGAACAGAGTCTAAATAAACAGATCCAAATATAAATTAAATATAGTTACATTTTTAGTCAGTTTACGGTTTAATGGCAGTTTCAACACAACTTTAAAACAGAAGCAAACAGCCATATTGTATAAAACTATAAATGTCCTCCTGAGAAATACCAATCTTTTTCTCTTTACATTACTAACAGTTTATTCAGTAAAATTAAACTAACGGCTCTCCCAATTCCAAGTCCATGTGTATATATTTCACAAAAACGTACTAAATTAAAACTTTCACTTTTTCATCTATGTCATTTTAAAACCAAAAGACTTGTTTTCCATGAAATGCAAAATATCTATAAATGTCTGAACCTTTATCCATACAAGAAAGCATTTAAAGGGATAGTTTACCACAAAATGATTTTTTTCAATGATTTACTCACACTCACGCTATTCCAAACCTGTATGAGTTTCTTCATTCTGCTGAACACAAACTATATTTTGATAATGATGATAAGCAAGCTGTGTGCTTACAATCATTTATCAAAATAACTTATTTTGTGTTGAACAGAACAAAGAAACCGACACAGGTTAAGAACAACGCGAGGGTGAGTACATCATGACAACATTATCATTTGTGGGTGAACTATCCTTTAAGTATTACAAAAAAGGCCAGTATGATTTTTTTTCCACTGTATTCTCAGTCAGGACTGAGTGAAACCTTCAGTGAGTGAATAACATCTTAACTTTTTGTCTTAACACACTTTCAAATAGTTTAATGGTATTTTAATGGCAGTATAATTCTCCTTCTAATTTACAATTCAGCTGAACATCATCTTAACATTTTGTGTTTTATCGAAGACATTAATAATTTAGACTTTAAATAACATGAGAAAAACTTTGTTTTTCTATGAACTATTTATGTCAGTTCACTGCAGCCAATCAGTTGATTAGTAGTTTATTTGTTCTATTCAGTGTTGTGATAATGGTGCCTGATCTGACAGCTCCTAAAACACACTCTATTTTAACTTTGGACCCTTGCTACTCTCTTACTACCATGTTCCAACGCCTTTTAATTGTCTGACACAGCAGTCCTAGGGAGCTTCAGTAATCAGAGGAGCAGTTAGACCACCTCCATGCCCATCTGCTGTGCGGTGTCTTGTAGCTGATGCATCACCGACTCCTCACCTGTAGAGTCCATCTCTGAGGAGGTGCCAGCTGTCATTAACAAAAACACGTTTTCTCTGTTCTCCTGCATCCTACAGTCCTCTGCTGCCTCCTTTCTTATTCCTGCCTCTGTATTTCCAGGCACAGTGCTAGAAGGCTGTGTCCCCTCTAGTTCTTCACCAGGCTGGATGTTCTGCTGGGTAGACTCGCTGCTGTCCCCCTCGCCCTGCCGCTCCCTCATCAGCTGTTCTGTGAGCTCTACACTCTCGTAGCGGATCAGTTGCAGACGCATGTATCCATCTTCGTGCTCTTTATATCTAGAAGTACAAATAGAAAAAAGAGGAAAAATTAGAGGTAGAGAAATGGAAATAAAGGATAGATTGGGAAGAATTTAAAGGGACACTCAACTTAAAAACTGAAAATATGCTAATTTTCCAACTCCTCTAGAGTAAAACATTTGATTTTTACCGTTTTGGAATCCATTCAGCTGATCTCCGGGTCTGGTGGTACCACTTTTAGCATAGCTTGGCATAATCCATTGAATCTGATTATACCATTAGTATTGCGCTAAAAAATAACCAAAGAGTTTGGATATTTTTCCTATTTAAAACATGACTCTTCTGTAGTTACATTGTGTACTAAGACCGACAGAAAATTAAAAGTTGCGATTTTCTAGGCAAATATGGATAGGAACTATACTCTTATTTTGGACTTTGCTGCCGTACCATGGCTGCAGGAGGCGCAATGATATTACACAGCAACCGAAAATAGTTCCCTTGGTAACTTTCAATAGCAGGGGACTATTTTCGGGCACTGCGTAATATCATAGGAAAGGCAAAATTATTTGATTTGTTATTGTGTGTGGATTAACTCACAAGTAAATACATGTTTGGAGTAATTCCTCGTATTATGAGCACCTAGCTTGCGGTAATGTTTAAAAACATGTAGTCCCATGTTGCAATTCAGGCCATGCAGAAATATTGAAAATTGCATTGTGTTTCCATTGATGCGGTCACCACTGGTCTTTCAAACATTTTATAAATCAATTGCACAGCTTTTCTAGAGTTTTCACCATAAGGGTTCTGTCTTTCGAAGTGATTAGGGCATAGGGATGTTCACAAATGGAATACCCCCATAGACAGTCTATCCTGACTAGGGCTGTGCCGATACATCGGGTCCCCCATTAAAAAGACCTGCCTAAATCGATACTGAATCGCAAGGCTACGATTCTGTGTTTCATGCACAGCTTGTGCGTGTACGGCTCTGTGATCAATAGGAAGTCCTTATCAATCTAAAATCATTATGAGTTTGAGTCGTTTATAACGTGCATTTAAAAAAGCAACACTCGTCAAACACTCATGAAAATACCTGAAACAATCTGAAGAACAGCGATATAAATATCCCTTTAGACATTGCCTGGAATCATTTTTGTAATGCTACTTCTTCTGTGGCACAAATGACGTTTCTACACGAGAGCGACCTCTGGCTTTTGGATGTGGTGGCATTTCACTGTGATTCATTCAAATTCATTCATTGAGAAACACGCATTTGCACGATCAATCGTCACAGCCCCAATCCTGACCATAGCAAAACATTAGGCTATTTTGCCAAAGCCATGTAGGCTCTGTAAAATTAGAATGATGTGGTTCATACCTGAATCTGGGATGTCCTGAGGGCCATTTGAACTGATGTTTCTTGCGTAGATGAGCAGTGAGGTTGTTCCCCCGAGTGAAGCACTGCTCACACACGTGACACCTATAGCGAGGAGTGTAATCTCCCTAAATGCACAACACAAAACATCACATTTACATTCTTAACCACTCTGAAGGTATGCGTCAACATTGCCACAAATATATATGGTAGCATATGTAAAAATTCTAATAGATTTATTTATTTGTTGTTATTTGCATAAGTTATTTATACATTCCTTATGTTGTTTTGCACATGTTGAAGTTAAGTCAAACTGCTTTCAATTATTTTCTAATTCAACTAGCCTGTATATGTTTTTATTCCAATCCACTCATTTACATACTGCATTTCAAATAGGCCGTTTGTGGGCATGTTGCTGGCATCTTCTGATTGGCTCACCTCATGAACACGTTTGTAATGGTTCTTTATTGAGTAAAGTGAGCGGGTGGAGTAGCCGCAGTCAGCAAAGTCACATCGATATCCAGGCTCACTGCTGTGTGTGTCTAAATGCTTTCGCAGGTCTATCAGGTTTTTACAGCTGAAAACCAAACCCACAGAAACTGACAAATAAACGATTGCTTCTCAAATACTAACACTTTTAATTACAAAAATATACATACAAATCCAGGGATGATGCATCACAAAAATAACCTGACCTTAGTGATCTCACCTGTACTCGCAGTAGTCACAGCTGTATGGCCTTTCATTGGAATGTCGAAATTTGATGTGGTTTCTCAGTGAGGACGGTGATGGACAGGTCATATCACACAGTGGACATTTATAATGGTTGACTGTCGTCAGAGAACACACAAAACATCATGAGAACAACCAGATCACAGCTTACTAGACAATTAAAACCTTTATTACCAACGCTGCAAGCAGTAGCAAAACCTGATCAATACAGCAAAACAGAGTACAACCTTTGTGACATGCATACAAGACGACTCGTACCATGATTTCTCATGTGGTCTCTCAGTAGCCTCTCGGTGGCAAAACGTTTAGAGCAGTGAGAACATTGAAATCGTTGACCTACACAAACAAACAAATAAATGTAAGTAACATGTGAAGCATGTAAGCCCTAAGTATCATTTCTTAATTATTATATTATAAAAGAATTAGGGGTAATGAGTAATATAAGGAAAATTAATAAAGTACTATGCAAAAGTCTTGGGCCACCACCAGCTTTAATTTAGCCAAGATTTAAAAAAACCAAAATATTTAAGATTTTTATAATAAAATATCTAAAAAAAAAAAACACTTGCACAATGTGATGTTTTTAATACAGGTGTGTACTAACATTATCCCGAAAGTTCCTAAGGATTTGTAAATCCAGAGAAATGATGTTTCTTCCCTTGTAAATGTACACAAAATGTTAAAAAGTAGCAACATTTTCAGAACAAAATGGCTTCTTCAGGCAATTGTTATTATGTCTATTATATTCGAGACTAAATCGTAAGCAGAATAAAGTTTTTGTTTACATACATGTGTGTACTGTGTTTAATAATTATGCATGAATATATTTAAAAAAAAATTACATGTGTATATTTTAATACTTATAATTTATATTTTATATAAATATAAATACTTAATATATAATTTTTCCCTAAAATTATACATACATGTGTGTTAATAATTATCTTATATTATACACAGTACACACACATATATGATGTAAACAAAAACTTTTATTCTGCAAACAATTAATATTCAGCCCTAAAATTATGGCAATACTTAATGTCACCTCCCTTGGCACTAAGCACACCTTGAACTCTTCTTGGGAGAATGTCCTTAAGTACTCTTGTATTTTGCATATTATACAGTACTAAGCTTCTTTCAGATTTAAGGTTAGGCTTAAGAGAGTCAGGATCCTTTTACTGCTTAAGTATAAGGTAGGGCTGCACAATAATCACATGTGATTGTCACTCGCATCTCGTAAGTAAAGCTGGTTTCTTGATAAGTAGTAAATCGCCATCAGCTGCTTTCAGATGGAGCAGCATTTACTACACAAAGCTGTAGTTCACTGACAAGTGGAGCAATGTCGCACTAATTATCGGGGACGTATCGCCTGCAATATGTATGCAATGTGGCCAAGCTTGTCAGTTTTTCAGAGATTGATAAATAATTATATATGGTTATTATACTATTTCTAAAATGACAAAACTAATGGTGGCCTGAGACTTCTGCACAGTACTGTACATAAAATGTTACCGCTGATTCTTTTAGATTTACATAATAGTACTTTCCATGACACACATCCAATCATAGAGCTCGCACACAACTTCTCACCTTCTATGGAGGTTTGACGTCGAATGTGGTCGAAGAACTTTGTGTTGTTGGCAAACATTCCTCCACAGGTCGGACATGCCACCAGTTTTTCCTGTGTGTGACTACGCATGTGCTCTCGCAACTTAAACCTTCCCTTGAAAGAGGCTTCACAGTCTATAGTGGAAAGAAAAGTCAAAGGGAAACCAATCAGGAACGGTTCTCCGAAATGCCTTCCTCTGTATGGGGTTCATTCCTTGTTAATTTACTTCTAAAACTGTAGTCAGAGCAAACACTAAACAAGGACAAATAACATTCATTTACTTGAATTTTGTCAGCACCTCAAAAATGCATAATATCCATTATTATTGCATAACTTTAAAGTTGTTACTTACCTTTCCAGCCACAAAACAACATGTTTTCTTCATTACCCTCCAGACAATGGGCATGCATCTCCACATGTCTGTAGAACCACTCTGGATTATCCATAGACATCTGAACATGAAACACACATTTAAGCAAGTTTAATTTAAATACAGACAACTATGGCACAGACAGACGGAATACATATTAGAAAAAAATAAAGCTTCAGACACCTGGGCACATAACCACTCACAAACCTTAGATTTTATTACCTTTTGACTAGCCATATTCAATACAATGTACAGTTGAAAGAAAAAGCATGCGAACCCCTCGGGCCCACCTGGATCTCCTCACAAACTGGTCACAAAATGTGTTTTGATCCTCATCCAAGCCACAACAACAGAGAAACACGGTCTGCCCAAACTAATACCGCACAAACATTATACGTTGTTATGTTTTTATTGAACACAACATGTAAACATTCATAGTGCAGGGTGGAAAAAATATGTGAAACCCTAGGCTAATGACTTCTCCAAGAGCTAATTGGAGCCAGGAGTCAGCCAACCTGGGGTCCAATCAATGTGATGAGATTGGATTGCTGCGTCCGAAACCGCCTACTTCATACTATATAGTACGCGAAAAGCAGTAGGGGAGGCGAGTAGTATGTCCGAATACATAGTATTCGAAAAACAGTATGCGAAAAGTACCCGGATGACCTACTACTTCCGGTTAGATTTTGCAGTGTGCATACGATGGGCACTTCACTATCCCATGATGCCCCGGGAGAGGAGTTATCCAACGAAGAAGAAGAGGCATGCGGCTGTTTTCGTGCTGAAATGACATGACGTGATGACGACGTATGTCACGTGATGTATCAACATGGCGGATGTAGGATGTCCGAATCTCATTCATACTACCAGGATTCATACTATACAGTACCTACTGTTTTAACTGCAAGTAAGTAGGTACTTCATCTTATTCAGTATCTACTATACAGTATGCGGTTTCGGACACAGCCGAAGTGTTGATTAAAGCTGCCCTGTCCAATAAAAAACACACACCAGTTTTGAGTTTGCTGTTCTGAAGAAGCATTGTCTGATGTGAACCATGCCTCGCACAAAAGAGCTCTCAGAAGACCTACGATCAAGAATTGTTGACTTACATAAAGCTGGAAAGGGCTGCAAAAGTATATCTAAAAGGGTTGATGTCCATGTGTCCACGGTAAGACAGATTGTCTACAAATGGAGAAAGTTCAGCACTGTTGCTACACTCGCTAGGCGTGGTCGTCCTGTAAAGATGACTGCAAGAGCACAGCGCAGAATGCTCAATGAGGTGAAGAAGAATCCTAGAGTGTCAGCTAAAGACTTACAGAAATCTCTGGCACATGCTAACATTTTTGTTGACAAATCTACAATAAGTAAAACATTAAACAAGAATGGACTTCATGGGAGGACACCACGGAGGAAGCCACTGCTGTCCAAAAAAAAAACATTGCAGCACGTTTGAAGTTTGCAAAAGAGCAGCTGGATGTTCCACAGCACTACTGGCATAACATTCTGTGGACAGATTAAACCAAAATTGAGTTGTTTGGAAAGAACACACAACACTATGTGTGGAGAACAAAAGGCACAGCACACCAACATCAAAACCTCATCCCAACTGTGAAATATGGTGGAGGGGTCATCATGGTTTGGGGCTGCTTTGCTGCCTCAGGCCCTGGACGGATTACTGTCATCGATGGAAAATAAATTCCAAAGTTTATCAAGACATTTTGCAGGAAAACTGAAGACCATCTGTCCGCCAACTGAAGCTTAACAGAGGATGGACGATGCAACAGGACAACGACCCAAAGCATAGAAGTAAATCAACAACAGAATGGCTTCAACAGAAGAAAATACACCTTCTGGAGTGGCCCAGTCAGAGTCCTGACCTCGACCCGATTGAGATGCTGTGGCATGACCTCAAGAGAGCGATTCACACCACCAGACATCCCAAGAATATTGCTGAACTGAAAGACTTTTGTAAAGAGGAATGGTTCAAAATTTCTTCTGACCGTTGTGCAGGTCTGATCTGCAACTATAGGAAACCTTTGGTTGAGGTTATTGCTGTCAAAGGAGGGTCAACCAGTTATTAAACCCAAAGGTTCACATACTTTTTCCACCCTGCACTATGAATGTTTACATGTTGTGTTCAATAAAAACATGAAAATGTATAATGTTTGTGCCGTATTAGTTTAAGCAGACTGTGTTTGTCTATTGTTGTGACTTAGATGAAGATCAGAACACATTTTATGACCAATTTATGAAGAAACTCAAGTAAGCCCAAAGGGTTCACATACTTTTTCTTTCAACTGTATAATGTTTAGTCCAATATAAAAGAAGCATGTTTTGCCAAAACCTCTTAAAGGGGACAGTTCATGAAAATCTGACTTTTTCCATGTTTATGTGCTATAATTGGGTCCCCAGTGCTTCTATAAACCTAGAAAATGCAAAAAAAGAACAACCCAGTAGTTTTGGAAGACCATTCTCTGCAAGCATGTGAAAAAATAGGTCATGGAAATCTGGCTCCCCTTGTGATGTCAGAATGGGATAATACCGCTCCTTAATCTGCACTATCCAACCACAGCACTGCCATTTAGTGCAGAGATCAACTCATTTGCATTTAAAAAGACACAACCAAAAACGACAATTTTTTTTGCTCACACATACAAAGTGGCAATTTTAACATGTTATAATAAATTATCTATATGGTATTTAAATCTAGAACTTCACATACATACTCTGGGGACACCAAAGATTTATTTGACATCTTACAAAAGTCTTGCGAAATGTCCCCTTTAAGGATAAAGTCAGTCAGATTGTCTCCTTACCTCACAGTGCTCCCAAAGACATAAGAAGTTCTCTTGAACCTCAGGCACAATGTTGCGGTTTTGAATACCGACCGAGCAGGTGCCCATGTCACTGTGGCCCCTCAGTATAGCAAGACCCCACTGCTTTAACTTTGTGTGGTAGCAGTGGAAGAACATGTGTCTGAGAATCTCTCCAGCTCCTTCCACTGAACAAAACCCACAATCTCTCCACAGACAGTTATACTCTTCTTCTGTAAAATTCACATTGATTTCTATAGCATCTTACATCATTTTACATGCATACATTATTTACACATTAAATATTTGCAATAATGTGTACAATAAAGGATGTACATTAGCATTACTAAATGTAAAAATAATTGTTATAAGATTGTAATTGGATCATTAAATTTGTGATATTATAAGGTATACTGCCACACAGTGGATGCTAAAACAGGAAACCATGTAAACCATTTCAAGAAATAAAAAAAAACACCTGTCATTCCATCTGAAAGCTTGCATATACCTCGTTGTTTTAGGACACTGTATAAAAACTAAGATGTTATAACTTATGTGTTCTGAGACCATTTAGCTGGACAGCAAACATTCAGGCAGGCAGAGATATGATGGACCCACCTAATAAATCAGTCTCACGCTCCACTGTGGTTTTATAATGTTTTTCTACGTGCTGGCAAAACTCTTGCATCCTGTCAAATGTCTCCTGACACGAGCCCCACTCGCAACTCAGCTCCAGCTGCAGCTCCTCTCTGCGCGGGGCGCGCTTGCCCGAGGAGGGCATCGTACAGTACTACAAATAAAACAATGTTTGTTCCTCCGGTTCCCTGAAACACACGGTGAACTTTATTAGGACTACGTTTCATTCAGCACCAAGCTAGCTTTCAGTTCTTATCTGTCAAATTGTGTTTCTAAACGGCTTTCCTCTGTAACCGAGCAGAGATATAATAATAATATCCTCCAACACATACACCCTCCGTAACTACTAATTGTCCTGGTTGTTGTTTTGTCATGGTGGCGAAAGTTTTTGACTTAACGTTAGCATGAGGGAATAGCTGGTTAGCAAAACAAAAACATTTGTAACCATTTGCATCTATTCTATTGACTGATCATTTTCACGGTTATCTGCTAGGACTAAGACTTTTTATACATTTCTTTTCATTTCATTTTGTAGACTAAATGATCTGAATGTTAAATGTTTATAATAACTCACCTTTTGCGATTACTTTGAATAATTCTCCGCGTTTCCTTACGAAATAACTAAACCAATCAGAATTCACCTTTGCGCCGTCTCGTTCAAACCTCAACCAATCAAATTGCACACTAGTGGTACGTCAAAATTATTATTCCGCGGACATCGGAAACCTTTCACGCGTTCCGCTCTGCCGAGTTGTATTCATGGAGAATAATGGCCTTCTCTTTAACGTAAAAAATATTAAATACGACTGAAATAATTTGCATAGCTGTTAAAATGAACGTTTGTCTTTTCGTCATTCACATTTGTCAGTTTATGTCAAGCATTTGTTAGATCAATAAAGTGCAGCTCCAGTCCACACGGAGTGTGTCCGATAAGAGTGAAAAATACAAAAGTTAAATATTTTCATAATTAGATATCAAGAATAATGTAGTTCTGTTTAATTTCAGGTCTTAATTCTGTATCAAAAAACTCCAACAGGCACACAATATTACCTCCAAAGCATTTTCACATTCATTTATTCAAATGAATTAAAGGCATATTAGAATCATAAAAATATATAAGTGCATATCAACTTAACTCAATCATTTTCTGAAACAGTTTCAGCCACTACCTACAGTATAACCATATACCACCAACATTCCTGAATGTAATGCTTCACATAACCTTCCAAAATAAAATATTATATTTTTCGGTTCACATGGTTGTTTCACATAGACACTGTATGTAATTCCTTAAATAAAGCCAAAGGCATGTTTTCTTAATCTTCAGAGCTTTTAATTCCCAATTGTGAATTATGGGCTTATGTGCTGTCTGTCCCATTGCATGCAGATGTATAGTAGTCTAAATCAGTGAACTGCACTGTATTGGAATAAGACCTCATTTAGTTTATAGAGAACTGGCAGTTTTGCAATCGTCCAAGAAAAATCTTTTAGTCAGTCGACTATGGTCGTCTCCAGTTGAGAGCAGCAGGTTGTGAAGTCTTTCAGGATTTTACAGACTAAGCTTGAGGGGTCTAGACATCGTAGAAAAGACGGACAAGTTGATACCGGATTCCAAATGCTACGGCACTTCCCAAGACCTGTAGAAACAATGTATCATTAAACCATTTAAATACAGATAACCACAGTCTCATCTTTAAAACTAAATTTGAAGTATTCATAATGTAACGTAAGCCCACCTGCATAAACAGCATGACTGCTGTCAGGGTTCTCTCATGGGTAGGTCCCAGTATTTTTAGTACCAGGTTGATAAGGGTCATGTTGTTACACTCAATAAACTCATCGTCTGCCTCCTCTCCCCTACGCACATCCAGAAGCCATAGCATTTCTGCCACCTGTAGGATGTAAGAGGAAATACCATTCAAACTTGATTTCCCAAGTAGAGTATGTTCTAGAAATAAACATTATGCTTACTATTTTTGCTTCATCTTACTGTGTGTAAATACAGTGGCAAGAAAAAGTATGTAAACCTTTTGGAATCTCGTAGTTTTCTGAATAAATTTGTCATAAAATGTGATCTGATCTTCATCAAGTCAAGGGTATTGAAACATAATGCATCTATAAAAAAAAAATCACAAACACAAAAAATCTGATCTTTCATGTCTTTATTGAGAACATACAAAAAACCTCATAGTGCTTGCGAAAAAAGTATGTGAACCCTTGAGTTAAAAACCTCAAAAAACTAATTGGAGTCAGGGTTTAGCACATCTGGAGTCTCGTAAAGATTATACGTTTGGAGGTGAGGACTACAGCTACTTTGACTAATAAAAACCCCTCAAACTTTTGGAGTTTGCTCTGCACAAGACGAACAAGGTTATGTGAGCCATGCCTTGCCAAAAAGAGCTTTTAGAGGAGCTTCGCTCAAGAATTGTTGCTTTACATAAAGCTGAAAAGGGTTTTAAAGTTATTTCAAAGACTTTAGAAATTCACCAGTCTACAGGCAAACAATTTACAAATGGAGATGCTTTGGGACTGTTGTTACTCTATTAAGAAGTGGGCGCTCAGTCAAAATGACACCAAGAGCACAACGAAGACTCCTCAATGAGGAAAAGAAATGACAGCCAAAGATTTGAAGGCATCATTGGAAGTTGCTAACATCTTTTTTCATGATTCTACTACAATATGTAAAACACTAAACAAACAGGGTACCCACAGCAGCACACCAGGAAGGAAGCCACTGCTTACTAAAAGGAACATTTGCTGCACGCCTGAAGTTTGCAACGGTGCACATTGACACTCCACAGCGATATTGGCAAAATGTCTTGTGGACTGATGAAACTAAGATATTCACTATTTGGAAAACACACAGCGCTACATCTGGCGTAGATAGAGCACGTCATATCATCATGAAAACATCTTCCCAACTGTAAAGTATGGTGGAGGAAACATCATGATTTGGGCCTACTTTGCTGCATCAGGGCCTGGCCAGCTTGCAATCACTGAGGGAAAGATGATTTCCCAAGTATATCAGATAATTCTTCAGGATAATGTGAGAATTTCTGTATGTCAGCTGAAACTGTGTAGAAGGTGGGTGATGCAACAGGACAACAACCCAAAACACCAGAGCAAGTCCACAACAGAATGGTTTTAGAGCCCAGACCTCAACCCAATAGAGATGCTATGGATTGACTTGAAGAGGGACATACACATGACACATCCAAAGAATATAACAGAGCTAAAGCAGTTCTGCCATGAAGAATGGGCTAAAATTCCTCCTTGGCGATGTGCAGGTCTAATCCACAGCTACAGGAAGTGCCTGGCTAAGATTGCTGCCAAGGGGGTCAACCAGTTATTCATTTTAAGGGTTCACTTACTTTTTCCACTGACATTTTGAATGTTGAATGAGTGTGTTCCATAAAGACATGAAAGATCAGATTTTTTTGACCCTCTTTTTGGAAAAGGGTTACAAAAAAAATAATAATTTTGTATAATTATTTTTTAGACACATTATGTTTGTCAATACCCTTGACTTAGATGCAGATCATATCACACTTTAATAGGCAGAATTAGTTGACTTTACAAACTAAGATACCTGTAAATATTGACATGTCATGCGTTTTACCTTCAGAATAAGTTGTCCTAATTGGCCTAGGTCTTTCCGTTTGAACTTGGAGTAACTCATGCCAAGCTTTCCTGTGTCTGACTGTAACCTGCAAAAATAGAGGTGAAGGTTCGAGCTCTGAAACTAGATACTTCAGAAACACTACTGACATCATATTAATGCCGCATGCATTTGCAAGACAATAATTATAGTGAAGTGAACCCATAAACTGAAAGCTTTAGCAAATATTTACCTGTTAAACATTAGAGATTAAAGAACAGGTGATATGGTAAGTTCAGTCATTCCAAATAAAAGTTCCCATTGCAAAATATCTGCTATACAAATTAGATTTCACTGTGTTTATAATAGAGGGTATGCATGTGACATCACCTTTGGTGAAAGTGACTGCGGTTAAGCCCACTGAGTGGCAAAAACAGAGCGGCAGCATTTGTGTACAGTGTAAAATCAGCAAAAACATGGGGAAAACGCGTCTAAATGGGAAAAGGCTGTTTTGCAATAGAATGTACTAACAGATTTAACAAAGAATTCTGAGCTATCGTTTTACAGACTGCCAAAAACACCGAAAGGAGAAATAATTAGATTGTCATGCCAACGTTGTCTTCCTAGGTAACACACCTAGGAAGATGACGTT
Source organism: Misgurnus anguillicaudatus (assembly GCF_027580225.2). Lineage (NCBI taxonomy): Eukaryota > Metazoa > Chordata > Actinopteri > Cypriniformes > Cobitidae > Misgurnus > Misgurnus anguillicaudatus. Next base: position 33,398,212 of record NC_073358.2, read on the forward strand.
AAAAGAATGTCCACAGACCACAGGTGGGTGACAAGTTGCTAGGGTCACTATCAAGCAGAGGTTTTACTTTCTCCTTAAAAGTATTTTTTCAAGTATTTGTATTTTATCAGTGTTTTTCTTTGGAAAACATACATTCCAAAGCATATTATCATATTTTTACTCTATTACATTTCATAAATACAAGTTTTTGTTTTACATTTAATGTTTAAGTACAATAACGTACTTTTACTCAAGTAAAAGTTCACAATTTTAATGTTATTAGGTATTAAATACATTTTAATATGCAATATTAAAGAATACAAAGTATGATTCTATGCTTTAGAATGTAGTGAAGAAACATTTTTCCCAATACAAACACCCTAATAAAGCACAGATGCTTGTAAAATGTTACTAATGTAACTAAGTATTGTCCACCTCTGCTATCAAGTCCAACTAAATTCAATTTAAGCTGATAATAGTCAGTTTTACTGGAATTTTCGCGCAGCTGCTATGAAAACAAGCCATTTTGTTGAACTTTGCCACTCAACAGGGCGAGTTCCGGCGTGGTCACGTGGAAAAGTGATGTCAATGCATACCCTCTACTCATTGTTTTATCATGCTTTTAAACTGTTACTGTAATAACGCACCTAGGAAGACGATGTCTAGGGCAGGGAATAATGTGAAACAGTTGAGGCAGAGAGTAAATGAAGTTGATGACTTGGGGGATAAAGAACAGCAGCATGGTCTTGCTGAAGTGGCCCAGAATTCCAACCACTGCAAACGTCATTCCAGCAAAATAACAGAATGTGTCTCCCACAAACACAGACGAAGGGTACCTGTAGAGAGGAAATTAAAAAATATATATCTTATTTTATAGGATTATAAGAAATATAATTTTAAAAAGCCATGGTTTTTTACAAACCAGTTGTGGTAGAAGAGGGCTAACGTGGTGAAGAAGAAGGGAATCATGAAGTACAAAGAAAAGACATGGTCATCCCTATAGTCTCCTGAAAGAAAAGAACATCATAAGAGATGTTTAGACCTTAGGTCTATGTTACATGTTTATTAAAATCTTAAGCAATATTTGTGAGGCTTAAACAATTAATATCCTGAATTGACCCAATATTTTCGTTTCCTTTTTGGTATCTAGACATTTACCTATTTTAAGAAACATGAAAAAATAAACAAGTACAGCAAACAGGCCATTGATCGCAAATAGATCAACATCTTACCATTAAGTTCCAGCAAATTAAAAACAATGATGGACCCAGATATAAAGAGAGCCTGTCCTGACTCAATGCCATTGATACCAGCCAATATGTTGATAGCATTTGTGCAGAATACAGCCAACATTCCCATGTACACATAATACAGAATGCCTGAAACACAATATATAAACAGGTGCTTTTAATATTACCAATATAATAAAATTAACCCCCACTGGCCCCGAATAGGTCATTTTTCCCCTGTGTCAGCATGGGTTTACTCCGGTTTCCTCCCACAGGCCAGAAACATGCAGGTTAGGTAAACTCAATATGTCAAATTGCCCCTCCCCCAACACGTGTATCAAATAACTTGTGTGGATTAACTTTTGTATGGGTTAACCAGTTCTCGCCCATGAATATAGCCATAGATGCTGGAATGGCGTTAAGAATAAACAAACAAAACCCATTAGGCAACCAACAATTACAACAAAACTAATAGTCAAACTTACCCAAGTCCAGATGCATCCCCAACAGGAGACGAAAAGGTTTGGGAACGACAATGACAGTGTTACCGAAGTTAGTAAAGTAAACCATAAGGAGAGGAAGGGAGGCCATAGTGGGCAGCAGAAGCTTGTGTCTCCATCGTAAGTTCAGAACATCATCAGCAAAACCCAGGAAAATCATGCAGCAGATGGCCAACAAAGCACCAATAAGCTGAACAAACTACATAGACATATCACAAATCAAAGGGTATATTTTAGTAATGGGAAAAAGTCCTGTGGTGTATTATATAATACACAAAGTGATGATACGAGATTTTTTATTTACCATTGTATTGCAATACATGATTTCACCAAAAATGTTAACTGAAAAAAATTTGCCCGTACCTCATTGTGAGGGAACCGCTGACATTGTTCTTCCATGAAGCACTTGAGGAAGGGGACAGGGATGAAGAGGAAGAGAATGATGAGGAAGACTGTCCCACTTATTACACCTTGCGACTCAGGCCTGGAAAAAATAAATAAAAACAATATCAGTTTATAGACATTAAACTACAATGCATACTTCTACTGAATATATATCACATATAATTAGTTAAAAACACTTACACTTGTTTTTTAGTGGTTTTATTTAGGTCCATTCCATAAAGTCTTGCAGATATGAAATGATCCTTAAAGGCTGGAATAAGCTTGAGTGTTGCAATGCATCCCATTGCAGACATTAAACAGTTTATGATAAGAGGAAGGACGGGAACAGGAGACATCTTTAGGGATTGACTATACAACTACTACACTGTACTTACTATAAATAACTATACGTCACTCTATGCACTAATTTCTTGTTGAAAAGAGCGTTTGCTGTCAACAAAGTTTACAACTAAGTTGTACACCCATACTGGAACTGACACTGAACCAGTTTCTCCGAGAATCTCAACTAAACAGCTAAAGACTTATGTGTAGCCATTACTGCATGAAAGCCCGAGTCTGAATTACATACGAGTTGTTTATATTTAAACGGACCGAACTGTTTTTATTTAAAAGCACTGAATCAATGAACGGTAGTTCAGATCTTCGTAAATCGGTAAACGTAAAAAGAGACCTGGAACAAATGAACTAACTCAGAAACTAACTCAACGGCATAATGTAAGCAGCATTGATTTGTAAACGTTGTAGATATGTCAGTGTATAGTGTAGGTTCTCTCATCACAAAATCCACGTCTACTTCCGTCAACATAATCCGTCCGCCGACGGGTTACAATAATACCTCGGTCTTATTATACATTTTAGAGGCTGCTGACGCTAAGAGCTTTAAAGCATAATGTTGTTTAATACTATGTTATGACAGTAATAATGTAGGTGTTTATCAATGAAATTTATTTTCATCTTGCGTTTGATCGAACCTTTTTAGGCGTAACACAACCGGAAACATAAAAAATAGTATGTTAAAAGTCCCATTTATATTTGTAGTACAATACTAATTTCATGTGCTTTTATTTTTAAATATTATGTAATAGTATGAAAGAAACAAGTAATGTAAAATTAATTAGCATAAATTTTTAGAAAGTACATAATTATTCTGCCTGTATGTGTGTATTGTTGTTAGTATCTTTTTGAAAACGATTTTATGTAGTTGATATAAATGCATTTTGCATTACAGACAGTCAAAAACAATTATTATAATTCTGCCACGTTCGCAGTGGAAAGCTCGCCTTTATACAAACCCTATATTTACGACAATACGAGTAGATGGGCGTTTGAGTAGTAGGGGTATGAGCATCGCGCATGCGTAGCTCCTGCTGCTGGGAACATTGCGTGTCTCTTTAAATACATGCAGTGCGTGCGCGGTCGGTGTGTGTTGCTACAGCACTTGACAGCTCGTCTGTTCTGTATCTGGCGCATTACCATTACAGAACGTCCGACACCTACAGTGGGAGGACACATTTTGTCTTTTGCGTTGAAAGCAGTGAATATTTTAAATGGCTTATTTTATTTAGCATGCCGAAGATCCACCAAAAAGAGGCCATGTAACGATCAACTCTGGTTTAATCGAAGACGATGCTAGGACCTAAAGACTGGTGTTGGGATTATGAAGACATGATGTAGCAATGGAGCTGGTGATCTGTAGCTAGCGTTTACAGTGGTGTCCGAAGACAACGCTTTACACTCAATCGGTATTAATTCACCTTTTGCTTTGTCGTTCAATCGCTATGTATACGTCATTGATTCGAATCTAGATTTTAAGACACGGACTGTGCTTCTGAAATGGTGATCAGTGAGGGTGATGAAGACGTGCACGATTTAATTCGAGCGTCATTATATGCTGCCATTATAAAGCTTTGCATTAGCTGTCAATTCCAATGCATAGAAGAAAAGTTACGACGAACCCACGAGCTACTTCGAGTCGACGTTGCAGTGCAACGCTGACCCAGAAAATCACTGGTTGTGACAGAATTGGACCGGGTTTACATCAGACAGGGTATGGGGGGAGACTTTGCGATTTAAAAGCAAGCTGATCTAAGTTTTCTGAAAGAAGTTGGGACTTATCTGGTTTCAGGACAGGACTGGCATTAAATGTCACACTTTCACCGAAATGCTTAGTCAGTTTGCTTAACTGTTTAAACTTTTAAGCACATGTGGTGGTACATACACGACACGTACACTTGCAAGGGTGTTTAAATACGAGGAGGCCTTGTAATACCTACAAAACGGTTACCATGGTAACCTCTAACAATGTCAATCATTGTTGCTGCAAAAACTGTGGGAACGTTTTATAACTACAACTCATTGTTATAATATGTATTTTATGTAAATTATGTATTATTAATTTATTTTAGTTTTATAGTAATTACAACAATTGTAGTAATAACTATGTAATAATATAATAATAACTGTAGTATGGTTTGTTTTGGTAAGGAGACTTTAAAAATCTATAAAAATAACATTAAATTTAGCTGTATGTTTTAGTTAGATTCTGAACGTTCAATTTTCCTAAAACATCTTCATAATGTCTGTCATTGCTGCATGCCATTATTTCCCTGCATCCAATGATTTTCCAGTCTACTTGTGTTTTTCTCTCCAGAATTTGAACCTTTGCGAGTCAAGATTTCATGAAAATGAGACTGAAGTGATTCATTGATCAGGGAGATGACGACTTTCCAGGACGTTAACTGGCTGGTTCAGGTGGCGCTCTTCTGCGCCTCGCTGTTGGTCGTCCTAGCCTGGCTCGTTCAATTCTCACTGGCCTTGCTTCGACCTGGGCAGGGCACCAGGGTGCAGGGTAAACGGGAGACCCCTTGGCAGCTGCCCCTGAGTCTCACCCATCAGACCCTGACGGGCGGCGTGTGGGGTTCCCTCCTAAGGCTGAGGCCGGGACGAGATGGGGTTGGAAGTGACACCGAGGCAGGGGTCAAAGGTCTTTTGTCATCGCTCTTTGCGTTCAAGTCATTCAGGGAGCACTGGCAGAGAGCATGGGTGCGAGCGCTCAACGAACAGGCCTGCAGGCAAGGGGTGAGTTTGATCTGACAAGCAAAATGAAATGTGCAGTAATATTTGTGGGAGTTTTGTGTACGGATTTTTCCACTCCATGCGTGCTTATACATGCGTAAGAGTATTTATAGGTTGAATAAGTGTGTAGGCACAATATCATGGCCTGGCTACTTGTTAGTGAATGTGTGGGTGTAAGGGTGTCAGGGGAAGCAGGAGTGAGAGACAGGTTTGTGTGTAACAAGCATCTCATTCCCTTTAGACATTATCTCATGTATCCAAATTAGCACTTTCATCTTTCAGGCTAATCAGTGTTAATGGTTAGTGAATAAGGATGGTTACATAAAAGTCAAGTTTTTGCAACATATTCAATGCTCTTACTAACTATATGCATAACATGTAGTTGTTTTATATTTAAGAGACACTCTAAACACTTTCATACAATGTTCTTTACATTTATGTAGAAAACAGCAAATCTCAAAAAATTACACACATCTGGGTTAAAAGGTCTCTTTAGCAACAATATTTTCCTATGTATCCAGTTGTCTGCTTTAAGGGTGCCTGTTTAGTGCTTCTGTGTTATTTAAAGGTCCCCGCTCCTAAATTTAACTCTAACTCTATTTGATCTGTGTAAATATCAAAGCCCAGTGTGAGCGAATGAGTGATGTCCATTCATCCCTACTCCAGCAAAACTGCTTAGTAAGGTCATGCACAATTGTGAAAATCAGCCAGAATGGTCTTTACGTGATGGTGTCTTTAAAAATCCTTTCAGCTTTGTAATCTTTGTAGGCGATAACAATCTGCATGTTTAGCCTGGTAAGTTATGAGCAGAATGCAGAAATGATATTTTTACCAGACATGCCCCTCCTGCTGGGTTGGACAACACATGCAAACTTGTTTGTTGCATGGATTTAGACATTTAACTTTGTGAGCTGTAGAGAAAAGTAACAATTTGTATGTATATCTCCTTCCATCTCATTTCCGTACGGGTCTCCAGCCAATAGTTGTGCCAGTTCAGCAACCCATTTATTTTCTCAGGTTCTCAAAGCAGGGGGAAGGAAATGCTACAATTAAACACAGTTAAAGCTCACATTGCACACGCTGTTTCTGCTTATCTCATGTTAATCTTGAGTACCTACAGAGTAGTATTACATCCTTCATATAGTTTTTTCAGATTTATAAAAGACAGACTTTACGGTACATTCACACAGGGCGTAAGCGTTGACGCTTCCCATTCACGCTTCCCAATTGGTGACGTCATGCGTTGGCCGAACTGAATTGTGGATTCGTTAGTGCTCGCGGCAAAAGTTGAACAACGCAGGCAATGCGTGCGTCAGCCAATCAGATCGCCTTATGCAAATAACCTAGGCAGAGCCAGCCAATTACGTTTATGGAAGACCGGAGCATGTGTTGCGGCCCCTGTGATTGGCTGTTGGCCACACTTCAGACAAGCCTTCCGTCAAGTGTTAAAGCTTAAAGTCCATTTCTAATGCAGAGAAATCGCGGCACCAATCAGAAACGTTGGGGCGGGCTTAACACGATGAAGACAGCGCAGCGACAGTGAAGCAGATTTTGTACATTACATCACTCGTTCGAATCAGCATCCGCGTCTGTTTTAAGCGATTTAAACTTTTCCTTTTCGTCAAAAACCGAGCAAAGAACAACACTCGAAGCCGTCATATCTAAAAAAAGATGTTATCGCTGTCTTACCGACTGGATCCGGCAAAAGTCTGATATAGCTCTGCATACGTCATCTCCTTTATCGCTGTGATTGGTTTTAGGTCTATCCAATTGGACACAGAGGCATTTGAGAGACGTCCGTTGGTGACACCCCTTTGAAAATGATTTGTCTATAAAGCTTTGCCAGACCATAACTCAGTTACTACTGAGAATGGTCTGGTTTTAACCAGGCTACAACACACTTCTTTGGTGATGTTGATTTCGCGTCAGCTCTTGGTTGGTGTGTGCATGTGCTATACCAGTTAAAGTGCCCATATAAGGACTTCCACTGTACTTCCTGCACTGAAATTGACCATAAAAGAAATAGAGCAAGATTGTTACGTATGAATCTTTCATGTTTTTGAAAAACACTTTCCGAAACTTGTACAAACCCTGGCGAAGTGCATTAGGCACAACTGCTTTTTTGACACTTTGCTCCTGTTTATCATGAGGAATCCGACTCTTAAACGGTGTTAATAAGGCAGAATGCACGCAATTTATTTTCTCCTTTTGTTTGGATTTCAACAGAGCACGCTGGTCTTTTTTCTGTGTAAGGATATAGAGGCTTATAAAAGTGTATTGGCTAGTTTGCTGTTTAATGTAGGTGCTTGCTTTGGCTAAGAACCAAAACCGCAGCTTCAATGGTTATGCTGTCAGCAGATTGTCCACATGGGATATCAGGGAGTCCTGGAGGAAGGCTTAACCTAATGAATAGTCCAAAGTGTTAAAAATCCCTATGCAAGAGTGAGTCAGAGTTGATTTAATGTTATGTGTTGAACTATGTTTAGTAATTTTAAACATTTGTGACCACAGACAACAAAATCAGTCATTTTTTTAAACATTACATCATCTGAAAGCTGAATATAAAAGCTTTGCATTGATGTATGGTTAGTTAGCATAGGACAAAATATTTGGCACAGATACAACTACTTGAAAATCTGGAAACTGAGGGTGCAAAAAATCTAAATATTGAGAAAATTGCCTTTAAAGTTGGTTATTAGTTATAAAGTAAAGTAAAATAACGTTTTAATATATATACTGTAAAAAAATTACAAATATCTCCATGGAACATGATCTTTATATGATTTTGACCCATACAAAATGTGAAAATTCTTGGGACTTGTATAATAAATGAATAGTGAGGGTTTATCATACTGTAATTGAAGATGTTATAAAAACTGATGAGATGACTTTTATGACTGTATGTAAACAGTGTATTAGTGAGATAATAGTTTTCAGTACTGCGTGTAAACATACAGGTTATATTACTGGGATTATGGTTTTATGGCTGCATGTAAACATACAGGTTGTATTGGTATTATGTGGTGTTATGTGATGCAGGCTTATTATAACAAGGATGGTCATTATTTTGCTGTTCTGCACTTCCCAGAATTCAGAAAGACTTTTCGCTCTGTAGTTAACCGTGGGTTATTTGCCTAGTTAATGTTTTGATCTCATACATGTGTACACATATCATTCAAAATTCTCAGTTGTATCTGTGTTTAGGCTCTCAGAATCTGTTCTTTTCCGAAACTCTCACATTAGCACACAGCTGAGCAATCCTGTGATAGTTGTTTACATTTAACAAAATAGTGGAGAGCAAAGAATAAGCTTCATGAGATGTTTTCCCAACTTTATTTGTTTTTCTCCATTTTGTTTCTTTTCACCTTTATGATGGGAAATTATTGTATCCTAAAATAACTTGACAATAGTTTTGCAATGAAAATAATACAGGAGGAGAGATATTTGGCTATCTGACAATTATAATTAAGAAACTGGCTTCGATCTACTGAGTGGTCATGGAAAGTGACATTTAAGAATGCAAAAAACCTTGCGGATAATCAGACCTAATGAGCAGAAAAGGAATGTCGTCGTCAAAGTAGGACTTTCAATTTAATCTACAATAACTGGAACAGAATTTATAGTGTCTTCATATCACAGTGAAATTTCGCTCACATGACTTAGAGGTGACCTGCATGTGCTAGTTAAATATTCCTCTGTTAGATTGGGCTATGGGGAGATGTTCCTATTTTAGAAGCTTTGATCTAGAAACTTTCTTTAAAGGAAAACACCCCAGTTTTTCAACATTTTACTATCTTCCCACCTCAACCCGGACAAATCAACACAAATCCATCTTTTTTCAATATGTGCACCCAATCGTTGTACAGCGCATCGTGAATGTGCCAGCATCTAGCCTAGCCCCATTCACTCCCCAGGATCCAAACAAGGATGAATTTAGAAGCCGCCAAACACTTCCATGTTTTCCCTATTTAAAGACTGTTACATGAGTAGTTACACAAGATAGTATAGTGGAACAAAATAAAACGTTGTGATTTTTTTAAGCAGATAAAAAATCAGAACTATATTATATTGCGGAAGAGCACTTAGTTTGCGACACTTCGACCTTGGCGTGCAGTAATATCATCACTCCTGACTATTCCCCCTCTCGCTCAAACTTCCGTCAATATTGTCAGAGCAGATAGTGTAGTGGACGGTGCTCCGACACATGGTGCAGATGCACTTCTGGCGACCCGAGTTCGAATCCTGGCTCGAGGTCCTTTGCCAATCCCATACCCCTCTCTTTACCCTATACTTTCCTGTCATCTCTGTAATTACTATCTATCAAATAAAGGCAAAAATGCCCCCCCCCCCCAAAAAAAAAAACGTCCGTCAATATTACTGCGCCTAAGGTACGTGCCCTTTAAACTGTGTTAATAAGTCAGAAAGCATTTGGTACTAATATGAACTCTTCAGGTGCAAAGTTGTACTATTTGAAAGGGTACAGCCCCATTGACAGCTAGGGTACATATTTTGATCATTTTTCAGATGCTAAATCGCAAAAGAAACACAAACCAAGTGCATGTGGATGCGGTGTTGGGTGGTTACTTTTGAGCCGCTATTGTCAAGTTCTCCATGCAGCAAATCAAAGCAAAAAACCGAGCAGTGTATTCCAGCCTTAAGCAGACCAGCTATTTGCTGTTTTAGCTCATCCCGAGTTCTTCTGACCTGAAAAACCTGACAGAGGGGTTTTTCCAGTATGTGCCAGAGTTTCTTATAAGCGTTAGCTCAGATCAAGAGTGTATGAGATCAAGCAACTTTTGCTTGGCCCCTCTGAAACACTGAAGTCATCTGTTGACATAGCAACATGAAAACAAACACCATGGTTTTTGCCCTTGCCATGGCGACCACCTCTTAGGTTAGAGCGAGAAAGAGAAAGCGAGAGAGAGAGAGAGAGAGAGAGGTTTCTTTCATCATTTTCTGTTGAACCTCCACATTCTTGTTGTTTACGCCTTTTTGTTTACTTACTAATTAAAATACCTATATGTAAAATTGTCATGTATTAGTTGCTTTATCATAGGCAATGTATGAACAGCTTGGGAACAAAATAATAAAAGACTTCCTCCAACTTCCTAGGTTGTCTATAAAAGCCTGTATATTTATGGTCCCGAGAGCTTTGCCTTAAAATAAATTTACCTCATCTCATCTGTCAACACGATGTTGGTGAATCATGCTTACTCACTGTTTTGGCCATGGCTAGCTCACGTCACTATGGGGTGTGTGCCCTAGCAAAAAGTTGCCGATTGAAGTTATCTTAATTGCCACCAGTGACGCTAATAACAAGAGTATTTAAATTAAAGTCCATTATAAGTTATAGTTTCTGCGTTGAAAAGCAAACCAGAATAAGCCATAGAGACAAACGTCTTAGGGGCTGGACACACCAAAGCTTTTACGCCCGCGGCCGGCACATATTTTCAATAGTTTCCAATGGAAGCTCGCTGTTTTTCAAATAAGCCAGCAGCTAACGGTTTTCTTCCGCGTTGAAAACCGGTGCCCGGCGGTTTTTACGCGCTCAGCGCTGAGCACCGAGAGTTGAAAAATTTTCAACTTTGGAAGAAAAGCTCCGCTCGTCAATGTCAGTTCTCACGCGGCCGTCCAATCACAGTGGAGGTGGGGCGGGACAAGTATCACAGCAACCATCCGTCTCACAGCTGACGTATCAGAGCTACCAAAGCGCTTAGCTGAAGAAAGCTAGCGCTCAGCTGAAAAACAGCTGGCATTTGGTGTTGTCTAGGCATTTTCAGCCGCGTTTAAAAGTTTTGGTGTGCACAACCCCTTAAAGTGTGTGGGGGGCACACTTTTTGACTGAACTTATTTTCTCTGTATAGTTTGGGGTGATGCTTTGGGGCATTAAGGGCACTCATATTATAGCTAAACCCAACCAAACTGTGCCCGAGGGCGATTGTCCCCCCTGTCTACTTCCCCCGAAGCACGCACTCACACCATACTTTGCACGATCCGAGTCCGGGCAAACTTTCGTCATTAGGATGCGATTTTTTGGAAGAAAACAGGAAGTACAGCATTTCTTCCCACTAAAACCCATCGTTGTTGTCAATGTTAAGTCTGGGTTTTTTGTTCTGAGTTGTTGCACAATGACACAGCCCTCTCACATGCCAATCATATTGCTTAGTTGTGTGTAGCTTAGACATTCACGAAACCCTGCTGTGTGTATTAGAAGGTTTTTACAAAAGGCAGATTAAGGTGAGTGGTCGTAGAGTTGACGCCTTACCTTTTGAACCACGCTCTTGCATGATTTGCAATCACACGGCGCTTCCCACTCCTGAGCCCAAGTGAACCTCGCTCCAGCCCACCTCTGCAAGCCGGCCAGTGCTTTAACTGAGGGGCAACCTTCCAATCTCTCTGATGAATCCAATACGGAAGTGACTTGAACTGCAATTCATCGACTGGTCGCTTGAAGCTGGCTCCAAAAGGGAGTCAATTCCCATAGACCCCCATGTTAAAATGGCCAACTTTGCAGTAGAAAATAGCCACTGCTGTCACTTGAGTTGAGCTAGGGGGGCGTGATTTCAGCAACCAGCCACCTCAGCTTCACCCATGTCCCGCCTTTTTACCCATTTTTGGAGACCCGCAAGTGCTCCGCGTGGGCAAGGCGACGGCAGGCACCGCCTACTTTAAGCTTCAAAAACGATCTTTAGAAACCTATAGGTGACATCACGGACACTACGTCCATTTTTTTTTTACAGTCAATGGCTTTGACCCAGGCTTTCGGGGTCAAACTGCTCAGGTGCAGTTTGGTTGGGATAATATGATTGTCCCTAAGAGTCCAAAGCGATTACCCTGACTTCCTGTATAGCTCAGTGGTACAGTGGTAGCAACGCAAAAGGTCATGGGTTTAAACCCAGGGAACACACATGTTGATATAAAGTGTATGTTGTAATGCACAGTAAGTCGCTTTGGATGAAAACATCTGCCAAATGCATAAATGTAAATGTTACATTTTTTATCCATATGTGTTTTCCTTGGGAATCAAACTCATAACCTTTGTGTAGCTTACGCAATGCTCTGGCAATTGAGCTACAGGAACCTAGTGAGCTGCACACTCATCTTGGACATACAACCACAGTAAAAACAACATGAATGACCGTTAAAGGAAAGGATAAAGGGCAGATTCTGGGCTTTTTGTATGTGTGTGTGTGTGTGTGTGTGATTCATGGTTTGTCTGACAGGAAAATTCATGGGTACAATTAGTTTTAATTCTTCTAGATGGAACTCCACAACTTTTTAAGCCTTGGTAAGAATAAAACGTGTCTCGATAATCCGTATTGACCATCAGTTAATCTCCTCTGCACAATTTCCCACACTGGGATTTTAATCAGATTACCGGTATGCTGATTGTTACAGAGAGAGTGAGACTGGTGGGAAAGTGTCTATGAATGTTGGGTTAAAGAGAGATCGCAAGTGAATGACTCCACAAATTGGAGTCAATCCATGTAAAAATTGCTTAGGTGTGCCTGTTTCTACATGAATCAAATGACATGATAGAGGCCTAGTTACATGTATGTGCAAAAATAAGTAAACATTTTACTGCCCAAACACCCCCAGATGTCATTTTTATGTGGCTCATTCATCTGGAGTGGGAATTAAGGGGCAGTGTTTGGTTTATGTGTTGAGTTCTGGTCATGTTTAGTCTAAGGGGCTGTTTACACTTGGTATTAAGATGTGTTTTCATCAATCGTATCACAAGTGGACGAGAGAGACACATTCCGGTTACACCTGGTATTTACATCTGTCTCTTTTGTCCACTTTCGACCATTTCTGTCCTGATTACTTTGAGGGGACGGTCCGTGAGAAGGTCGGCGAGTCTCTCTGCTGTCATTCAAACGCGAGCGGGAATAATTATCAGTTTATATGGACGCAAACTAATATTATGTCGGAGTCCACTGCTTGTTTAGCAAGTATACATGCTGCACAGTGTTTTGTACGTTTATATGTTGGAGCTTTCTCTGAATTTTCAGCGCAATTGATGAAATAGGATCGCACAACTTTCACACTTTCAAAACGAAACTACGGAGAACACCAGCAGTAGTTTTATCAATGAAAGGCTAAAAATAGCACTGTTCACCGTCTGTTCACGCCAGAAGTCAGAAAAGACATAAAACATTGTTTTCAGTACCTCAGATTAGATAAATGGAGAAGGCGGTCGCGTGTGGCAGTTCGAACACATTCAACCACATTTGCGCTTACACTACAAAAGCAATCCGATCGAAAGGGGTTTCGACTACCTCTGAATGTGGTTGAAAGTGGTCGAAAGTGGACGCGTCCAAAATGTTTTAAACACCGTAAACACCTGACATTAACGTTGCCATTTGTGATCCGATCGATGAAAACGCATGTTAATGCCAAGTGTAAACAGCCTCTAAGACAATGAAGGTGTCAGGCTGCATGTCTGTGTACTGCTTAGAGCAGGGGTGGGAAAGCTTTTTTGACTCGAGGGCCACATCAGGTTTTGAAATGCAGGTAAAGGGCCACATAGGTGAACGAAAAATTAAAGGGGGGGGGGGGGGTGTTCAACAGTATTCCATGCATTCTGACTTAATAACACAGAGTAACACAAATGCAAAGTGTCAAAAAAGCAGTTGGACGTGTTACCGAGTATTTCTGTGCCGAATTCACTTCGCCAGGGTTTGTACAAGTTTCGGAAAGGTTATTTCGATTACGGTCCAGCTGACGTTTCAGAGGTACGCTATATGTATCACTTCCTTTTATAAGCACTTCCCCCGGAAAACCACGCCTACACGTCAATCAGCAGGAGAGCGAGAGCCAAGGACAGTAAGTTACAGGCATCCCTTCACGCGACAGCTTTGTTTTATATCGAGACTCAACAATGGCACGAAAGAAGAAGTGTGTTTTTGGATGTAAGGAGAAGAAAGCCCGCCTTATTGAAACAATGGATACAGTTTGTTTATCAGGGGTAGCAGCAGATTTTTTTTGTGTGTAAGTGCATCTTTGTTTAACGATAAGTGTAAGTGCATATTATAAACGACACGAACATGTAGTGAATCATAAGTTAGCCAGTCAGTGTTGTATAAAGTGTTGACTCGTGACTCGCTCCTCCCGCAGCTCGTAACTCCTCCTTCCGAATTTTTTCATATGTTATTGGTAAAGCTTATATGTCTTTTATAAATCTTATAAACCTAAAGACTCTTCAGAGATATGAAGGATGTAAAACTACTCTATAGGTACTTCAAATTAACATCAGATACGAAGAAACAGCGTCTGATGGACGCCTTAAACACTTATTTACAAGTATACTGTAGGTGTACACATAGTAATATATTAAGCATAGCAAGATGCTGATTTCATATCCATTTTGAGCCATATTTACAGTTATCAACATTTATTAGTGTAGTAAACATGTTTTACCGGATTAATTACCATTTATAACCATACGTGTTAAAAACAGAGAAAAACGGTTCTGGTCTTTAAAAACGGCAAATCAGACATACCGCCATGTATCCGATGCTGGTGAAGTATGTCAGTGCAGCAGCAGTCAACTGCAATGCACACTAGCGACATCTATTGGACTTTGATTGCTTTGCATCAAATTAATCAAGTATTCGTAACTCAAACGCATTTTTAAAAATATTTATAAACTGCTTCACAGGCCGGATGAAAGTGCTCGTTGGGCTGGATAGATGTGGCCATAGTTTGCCCACCCCTGGCTTAGAGGCTTTCATCTTTCCTTCTTTCTTTCTTCTCTCTCTCTCTCTCTCTCTCTCTCTCTCTCTCTCTCTCTCTCTCTCTCTCTCTCTCTCTCTCTCTCTCTCTCTCTCTCTCTCTCTCTCTCTCTCTCTCTGAAATACTTCATACACAAACACTTTTCTAGTAATCTAGGGATTTGGTGATGTGCGGGGGGTTGGGATGATCTGCACAGCTGGTTATTTGTGACAATGATGACAATAGAAGGACGTCCTCTGAGAATGAAACAATATACGAAGTAAGACACTTACAGCTACTCACATTTACATTGATACATTTGGCAGATCCTTTGAAGTGACTCGCAGTGCATTAAAATAGTAGTCAATAATATTCGATGATGAAAATAGTGTTCAAAGAATGTCAATATCGATTAGTTTGGTCTGTGACATAACTTGCCCACCACCAATCGCAACAGCGCAAGCTGCACAGAGGTGCGTACATGCACCATACAGCGAAAGCTCCTTGTTTATACTGCACAGAGCACTCAGCAGGAGTTACATGATGACCACATCTTCACCTACATAATGGCAATTTTAACATGTTATAATATATTATCTATATGGTATTTTGAGCTAGAACTTCAAATACGTACTCTGGGGACACCAAAAATGTATTTGACACATTTAAAAAGTGTCACAAGAGTATAAAGATTACAACATTAATGCATACTTTCTGTACATACACTCGATTGAGTGTTCAGTGTTTTAGCTTTGCCAATATGGCTCAGTCCTGCAGGCATGTGTGCCTGTTTTAGCATCATCTGTGATGAAGTGTGTACGTGTGCGTTTGTGGCAACTGTGCATGTGATGGAATGGCAGAACAGCGCATTGTCATGCCTGCAGTGCACAATATAACAGTGTCTGCAAATGCACAAACAGAATGGCAGTGATCTCAAGGTCAAACATCATGTTTGTTTATTTCTGTCTGTTTGTAGCCTCTGGTGCTTTCATGATTATTTTTCTTTCTTAAAAACAATACTGAATATAATACTACATAAACAACAATGGGCTTTTCATGGATCAAAAACTTAAGCAATTTTATTTGTAATCTGATTGTATTTTTTTCATTAATCATGCTTCACCTTGCTTTCACATTGACTTATGAATATACTGCGAGGCAGCGGACCCAGCAGATATGAATAAAATGTTACAGCTCGATACTGTGGGATGCTGCACGGCCCACGGCAAAGTTTGTGCACGTCAACGTCTCCCCATTGTCCTTTATTTTGAGATGGTGTCACACCTCTCTCCACAATTGTTGGCATTATTTAACCTGAGGAAACGTCAGCTAATTTGCTAATTGCGTCATAGTGTCTGAAAAATAATATTTTTGGGTTGGTTCAAAGCATTGGCGCGCTGTGTTTGTAGGGGCCTGAGGGTGTTTCAAGGCAGATTGGTTTAAACTCACAGTGACATTATACCAGTGTGGATAGGAATACACTTTGTTATCCACACAAACACACACGGTTTCAAACTTCCACTTGTCTGAGATAAGCACACACTATGGGGTCAAAGACTAAGTCATTTTCTTGTCTGATTAATGCACTACTGTGTAATAAAGTTTATTCAACATTTTATTACCCAAATTAGACAGTATAAATTACATAACCACAAATTTATAAACACTGATACTAAGCTCAAACAACTGCCGTAAAGTTCACTTGAGCTCATCTATGTTTGTAATCATACATTTTAATTAACATTAATGCTCGCGTGCAGTTTCTGCATAGAAGTTATGTGGCTTTTGTCTGTTATCTCAAATATGCATTCTGATTTGAACTTTGCAAGACTTTGTTAAAAATGCAGAATGACAGGTGATTTTTGCTTGAGTGTGCTTAGTGGGGGTGGACCGGTCCTGTTTTTCATTACGATCCCTGATTTTACTGATGGAACCTCAGAAACTGCTGATACGCTAGACAGAATTTCCTCAGCACTGTAAATTGATGTGCAGGTTTTCCCTGAGCTAAGAAATTATTGACTGAGGTAATGCAATAGTGTAACAATAAATCAAAACCTCAACACAGTTTATTGTTTTAGGGATAAATGTGCAATAGAAAGGCTAATTACCAAAACCTATGAGGTTAGCTCACCCAAAAAATGAAAAGTATTGCTATAATTTTCCTAAAACACAAAAGAACATAGAGGAACTGCAGTTATTTTAACACACCAATAGTTCGTACCGACCATGTCTGTCAAGTTTGAATGATTAAAAATGCACCAAACTGCAAGCCAATGCACAAAACCAAGCTTTGTGTGAAATTCAAAGGAATAATCTTTTTCTCCAGTGAGCGGTTAACTCAAGAATCAACTGGATCATTGAGTCATTGAACCAAAAAGTTATTTGTCTGTTTTATTTTCAATGAAATGCATTGATTCGATTCATGAATCTATTCAATAGTACTCAAGGAAACAGCTTACTGCAAGCTTAACAAGTATGGTTACAATTACTAAAAAATGTTCCTGTTAAAGGGGACATATAATGAAAATCTGACTTTTCCATGCTTAAGTGCTATAATTGGGTCGCCAGTACTATCAACCTAGAAAGGTGAAAAAGAACAACCCAGTATATTAGGTTTGGTAAACCATTCTCTGCAAGCATGTGAAAAAATAGTTCATTAAAATGTGGCTCCTCTTGTGATGTCAGGAGGGGATAATACCGTCCCTTAATCTGCACTATCCAACTATGACACTGCCATTTAGTGCAGAGATTAGCTCATTTGCATTTTAAAGGACACACCCAAAAACAGCAAATTTTTGCTAACCCTGGGTTCACACCAGCCGCATTTGAGGCGTCAAAATTGCGTCTACCTCGCCTAGTTTGCCGCTTGAACAGTTTACGTTTACTCGCTTCATTCGCACATGAAATTCTAGTCATCGAGACATTGACGTGGAAATCCGCGTCATGGGAGGGGCTTCTGCGACTCCACTCTCTTCCTGTAATCACGTCACTACTAGAGCAAGCTCCTGATTGGTTAATGCGGTGCGTTTTTCCGGCAACGTTCAAATTTTTCAACTCGCGCGTTTGCCGCGTCAACGCTCAATTCGCGCCATTTGCGCGAACTAGATGCGCGAATGAGGCGGAATCGCGTCTACTGTGCCGCACTAAACGCCTCATTCGTGCCTCGAGACCTCCAGATGGCGTCAACGCGTCTTCACATTGACTTAACATTGAAATCACTTGCGCTTGATGCCTCTACCGTGGCTTGCACCCACAAAGTGGCAATTTAAACATGCTATAAGTAATCAAGTTTTATAAATGTTGCATTTGATGACATTGTTTTATTTCATTATGTAAGGTTTCATGTAATGTTCAAAACACAATTGTTAGTCATAGATGTTACAGTATTAGTCCAATACGATGGTGTGTTAACACAGCACAGAATTAAGTGTTCAGATTAACAAGCTACCATAACAGGCGAGTGGCCTGACACCGACAGACGCTATTACTACCGAATTTGTCCACGACACTGTTGTCATGTGGTTGTTATGTCAGTAAAGGTGGAAACAAAGGGTAACATGGATATTAACGTCATTGACAGGCGACTGCACTGCCACGTGTCACTGTTTAAATTTTCTCATAATTTACATGTAGTTGAAAACATTAGAGATATTGAAAAATATAGAACACTGGACTAGTGGTTTTTTCAATATTTTACTGCAAATATCTTACAGATTATACATTTACGAAAAATAACAACATACTGGTTTCTTTTGGCCCTGCACTGTGTGTTGTTAGTGCCATTGAAGTGCAGGTGTTGGTAGTGGCTAATAACCAGTCTCAGATGTGTGAATCACTGTGTGATGCTGTGAAAGAGCAGAGATGATCATGCAAATGTGTGATGTAAATGACAAGGATCTGTCTCTGTATGCAAATGATATGTATTGTGGTGATTCATTGCTGAAGAGACAATCAGATATACATCTTTGAAAGTGAATGATGTGAGAAATTAAATTTCTCACACCACAACAGTTTAGTGCGGGGTAGGTGAAACTGACATCATCACACACGTGTTGTTATTTGCTAACATACGCTGTATTCAAAGTAGTTCACTCCTTTACTATTCCCTATAGACGGTTTCAGCAGTAACAGCATAAACAAACGGCTTTTGTGGACTAATAAACGCAACTTCTGGTAGACTTCCACATCAATAACAACAGAGTTCTTGATAACAAGGGAAATAAATGATAAGTTAATTATCTTCGTTCATATATCATATCTAGCGCATATCAAATATAACACTTGAGGAAACATTATTGTGTAAAATTAGTGTATACAATGTTAGCTACAGGTCCTTGAATTCCTGCCTGGCTGCCAAACCTCTCAGCACAGTTGTGATTCATGCTCGTCGTCTCACCTAGTCTTTAGCAAACCAAAACATTTTATTTTCGACAAGGTATTTTTTTCAGAGATCAGTTTAGCCACTAGCCAGACCAATAAGCAAATACAGACTGGAAGTTCACTTGGTTCATGCGCATAACCGCGACAACACGTGTGCGTCCGATGAAACATCTAGTGATTTCAAACACTAACATAAATACTTTGCGTAAGAGAATATTGGTACAGACATTTTTGTCGCATTGCGCTTATCTTATTATCATATATGTGTGGTTTTATGTATTGTATCATTATACAGGACAAATAGATTGTATTATAAAACTGTAAATTTCATCATCTTAATTTGTCGTGTTAGTTGTATTCATTGATAATAATTCAATTCAAATTTATTTCTATTGCGCTTTTCACAATGTTTCATTGTAGTAAAGTAGCTTCACAATAAATACTGAGTAATACAGGCAAATATATTAAAAAAGGGAAGGGTATAAATTATATAGGATGAAGTACTACCAAATGTATGAAATTTGTAAAAGTTGACTCCTCCAGTGTTGCCGGCACTGTCCGACGTTGGAACAAGGGAGTTGGTGGGTGCATTGTGGGTAAAAAGTGAACAAATGTTGGACATATAGTGGTTTTCTGAGGTTTCATATACCACTACAAATGGACGCTAAGAATAAATAACAACAAAATCTTTTTAAAGTAGTTTATTTATATAACAAGCAAAATAAACAACTTGTAGATTACCAAGGAAATCAAAACATTTGTTATTTTCGACGAGGTATTTGTTAAGAGTCAGACCATTAAACAAACTAGTCAGAACATTAAACAAACAGAAACTGGAAATAAAGTTCAGGCCAGACGCATAATCTTGTCACCGCACGTGCGTCCGATGAAACCGTCTATACAGAAAAAGTGCTTGTGTAAATCTGTGATCAGTGCTTAAAGCAAAGTAACGAACATATGCCACCACAGTAGGAAATTTGTCTTATCTCTTCTTTTCCAATAGCTCAGGGACCGAACCAGTAAACGCTACCCAACATGTCCTGTGATCCCATTGGCTGAAATTCAGAGACAAAGAGAAAGAATCTATTTATAAGTTAATTTTGCCAAGCTCTTTTCATTTTAAAATATCCCATACTAGTGCTCTGTATGCTATAGGTTCATATGGGGCACATACTCTTTCAGTTTGATAAAGTAAACAAGTTGTTTGGTATGTGTTTTGACACATTCCATTCATGCTTCATGCATGTAAGCTAGACCACACACAGTTTTATCTTCCAATACAACTATAACATTTGAAAAATATTTTAAAGGACAAGTTCGGTATTTTACACTTAAAGCCCTGTTAACAGATTGTTTATGATGAAAAAGAACGGTTTTGACTGAAATTTCGACATATGCAGCTGCCACGAGAATTTTCAGAAATTTGCTGTTTCACCTCCCACCTCTACAATGGGTGTATAGGTGCACTGGAACAATCCTTCCTAAAATGCATTAAACTTTCGTTTACAAAGACGTGAAACTCACTGAGTGGTCAGGGGTGTTCACTGATATGCTCACACAAAAATCGCTGCAAAAGATGCTTTCCAACAGGTGTTTTAGCATTCGTTGTAAATTTGTGGATCTATTTTTCCAAACGCCTCACACCCGTATATTCCTTCGTTGAGAGCTTGAATAATAAACACTCCAGCCCAGTTGGTGGCGATAATCCACCTTTGCCAATTGCAAGAATACAAACAAGGTTCCCGGCGCAGAGTAATACCATATACAGCACATCTAATACAAGTCAATGGAGTTGGCAAAACTACTATAAAACCTGTTGGAATGCGTATTTTGCAGCAATTTTTGTGTGAGCATATCAGTGAACACCCCTCACCACTCGGTGAGTTTCACGTCTTTGTAAACGAAAGTCCAATGCATTTTAGGAAGGATTGCTCCAGTGCACCCACACACCCACCGTAGAGGTGGGAGGCGAAACAACAAACACCCGAAAACTCTCGGGGCAGCCGCACACGTCAAAATTTCAGTCAAAACTGTTCTATTTCATTATAAACAATCTGAAAACAGCGCTTTAAGTGTAAAAAACTGAACTTGTCCTTTAAGTAATTAAAACCTATTTTTGTGTACCATAGTAAGTCTTATTTGTAATCTTCTTTTAATTGACTACAACATTTGGAACAAATCTATGGCACTACCATTGTAAAGTTAGGGAAGTGCAGTGTTGCGTCACCCATAGGACAACTCACAGGTTTCTCACACCGGGCATGCACATCAAATAGCGTGAGCTTAGTCAGACAGAATCTACTTCCAGATACAAAATATGCATTAGCAGCCTATGTTAATGATTTTGGACAAAAATACTAGGGCTGCATGACAATAAATGTGATTTACGATAACTTCCTAGATAATAAGATGTATGATATGCGATACAAAAGTGCTAAGTTTTAAATCAATTTGAATAATAATAAAATATATTTAAAAACCTAACATTTTATAACAACATGCATGTTTCACATTCTTTCTATTAAAAGAAAGCATCATTCTCTGTGTTGTTGTTTCTGCGACTTCACTAGAAAAACATCCTTGCAGTCCACTCTTCTGTGATTTTAGAGAATAAGCCTAATTTAATCCTTATCTGCTAACTTCAGCTTTTAAATATAGCCTTTCTTGTACACCAGTATGGGCATTTACAATTTCATTTAATATTCTCTTGATGTGACTGATCCATTAAGATTTAGACAGAGGTTCAGTCATGTCAAATCTGTAAATAAAAGATTGACTTATAACAGACAGCATCATTTAAATGCCCGTATCATTTATGAAGTCTATAAGTTTTTCTATCACATCCATCAATGACAGAAGCGTGAGTCAGTGTTGTGGTTATTCTCCGTTATTTGCATTACCGCAGTGCTCTTATGACAGTCATGCTTGGAGAGGGTTTCTCTGCTCTTGTATTGTATTATTGGAATGCTATTAATTTCACTTAGGTGTGGCCAATCAGAGACCTTTGCTCATATAACAAACTTTTACATTTGTGTCTATTTGAGTCATGGGTATTCAATACATGATTGCAATCTACGGAAGTCTGGCATGAATAGTTTCGTTGGCACCTTGTTACTATGGCAGTCTGCCATGTTTGCCTAGACAGAATTATGTCATATCCTGATTATGGGTTTTGCTGACCAATGTTTTTGGCTAAAGGTAGTGTTGAATGTTTACCTACTACTTGAATGTACCTTTAGGTTTGTCCCCAGATGTGAGCTTATTCTGTCCATATTGTTTTAGGGACATTGGGATGTCCCCATTGGTAAAATGCTTTTTTAAAGATTCTAAAACTGCAGAAGTTTTCCTGCTACGACGTGGGATAGTGCTAGGCCATTGTACCTAGTATTATCTGCATATAAAAACAATAAATGCTAAGGCATGTCCAGTGACGGCCGGTGACTTTTTTTCAAGGGCGCTCGATGCGAAGTTTATCACAACATGTATGTAGCCCATCATGTGTGTGGTTCCTGTTAAGGGAGTTTCTTACGTGTATTTTGTGAACATGAGCGTCTCTTTTATCATAAACGGTTTTGACGCGTGTGCAGCAGGCAATTATTTTGAGAAAACACGTGATGCATGGTTTACATACTGCAATGCAACAAACACATATTTTAATAACACGAGCAACACACATGACACTCCGAACACTTAATTTGAATTTGCGCCCCTCGGATAAGCAGTCACGAGCTGCCACTGGGCATGTCCCTTGTTAGTAAGATATGGGCAAAAAGTCTTGTAGAAAGGAACCTGTTTTTTCCTCAAGAACTTAACTAGATTGCTGTTTGTTTTATATTTCAACACCCACTCGTTCTGTTTAGCGATTTATGCAGGTTTTTAATTAAAATGGTTCTTTTTTCCTCTCAGTTGCACTTTACTAAATCATGAAAGCGTTGCAGGGCAAGTAGTACCGTAAATGATATTGGAATTCTGCTTTGCCTGTTTATCACCTACATCTATCCATGTAGCTGGAATTTCTTGAAGCTGAGAAGATCTATGAATGCACCTGCTTAATATAAACATGCAAATAAATATTTAGCCCAGGAGACAAATCTGAACCGTGCAGAGTGATGGCACCGAACTCCTCTTCACAGATCTCGACTGCAATTTTATATGCAGATAAACTAACTGACTGTCTCTATTTCTTCTTAGAGCTCCATTCAAATCACCTTTGATGACAGCCTTCAGCTCCCAAAGTCAGCATCCATTGACCATGTGACTTGTACAGACCAATCAGCACGCAGCATGGTAAGCAGTCAAATGCATCTACCTGAGCATTAGGGAAACCTAAACATTTTTATGCATGCTATAACATATTGCATATTTATGTACATAAACATTTAGCAAATTAAGGCCAATGTATCTATCCTGTCAAAATTTGTATTTTTTCTATACGTCATAAAGTGCCAACATGTTTTGTCTCTCACCATCACTCTCTGTTCATCAAACTCTCAACCACTACCAGGTCCTGCAGTGCAATTGTTCTGTTGACACCATAACGTTCCCCGTGACTGTCACTCAGCAGTCACCTGCAGCCGTTTCCATGGAGACCTACCAGATCACGATGGAGCCCATGCAGGCTCAGGTAAAATACAAATGAAAGGAATTTGCATTCGCGAGTTTGCATCAGTCTGCATAGCTGCACACTCAACTTTCATTAGTCTGACGTCCTCTCCGGGGCTCTCAGTTTGCCAGCTTTTCCATCTCAATCGCTTAATGTAGATTGTGAGGTTTAGTGGCTATGAATATTGCATGCGATACTCATCTCAAACAAATGACGGCACTTGATGCGCAGTGCCACAGTTTAATGTTTCATCTCTGGCTAGTAAAAAATGAAGCGGCAGGCGACGATTATATTGCTTTTGCAAATTAAATGCCTTGTGAAATATGTTCCCTGTGTGAAAATATGTTGTATGTGGGCTTCTGTAGCTGAAGGTCTGTCTTGAGGAGGTGGAGGAAGAGGGTCTCCTTGTATCCTGGACTTTCTCCAGGCAACCTCGGCTTTCTTTAACCGTAACGTCATGCCAAAGAGTCCATAAAGAGGTAAGAGTCGAACCGTTTTTGTCTTAATCTGAGCATAGTTGAGCCAGATCTATCCCCAAGAAATGTCAACACAATGCCAATGTCAACAAAATGTTCAGTTACTGTGTCCTGCCATTGCAATGATGCTCACTTTAGGGCCAATGTGACACATTACAACACAATTATGGGACACAATCATTGTTTTTAATGCAAGCCAACAAAAATTTTATCCAAGAAATGATCTGTAATGTCTTTTTCACCTTTAGGGCTCTGACGGAGCAGCGGACAGCGATATGATTGCCGCCCTGGTCGAGGACACACTGTACACAACACACCCCGCGATGATCCTCAACCTGAGAGCCTGTGTATCAAGCCCTGCGGTAAAAATACCAGTATCCATTGCTGTATCACACTGTAGGGGTTATTACCATAGGTCAACTTTTGAAACTCAGATGCTGTGTTTTGGTTTGATAGCAACACTTGAGTAACATGTTGTGATGTGTTCTTTATTAGTAAACGCATGCAATTTGCAGGTTATTAAACATTCACACTCTTATTTATAGTTTCCAAGGGCGAAGCAGCTCGGTGGTCTGAACTCTCCGTCTCAGAGCTCACTTGTCAAAAGGATTATGGTACATCAGCTCAAAGCCACCAGTGTCAAGAAAGGTATAAAAAGAACCTTCAGTTACACAGTGATGAGAAATGACATGTTGTTTGAACATAATTGTGCCCACTACTTTTTTCTTTTTTTTAAATCCCAATGAAACCACAACAGTCTTATGGGACATGCTGTTGGCGTTTTCTGAGAAAACTGATGTCACTTTGCGTAGGCCCCGCCCACACTGTCAAAAAAAAGAAAAATTAGGTCATAATTTCTATTTAAAATCTTCTTTACATAATTCATTACTGCACATAGGTAACATAAAAAGCCCATATAGTCCATTTTCTGTGTGTACGCGAGGGTCCGCCTACAGTGCACATGGCCCAATTTGCAAAATTTTCACTGGAACCCTGCCAGATTTTTGTAACCTTAGGGATGGGACGATTACTGGTTTCACGATTAACCATGATAAAATTTCCTGACGGTTAGGATTATCGTTTAAAATTTAAATATTATTACAACCGTGTTTAATTACCATGATTTTGAAAACTCTCGGTAAATCCTGTCCAGACAGAATCAGTTTGAAGCAGGCGCGCACATGCAATATAATTTTTTTGCAAAAGAAGGCATTTAAGGGATAATGTATTGTATTCATTCACTGTAAACTTATTATACAGATTTATTTATTTTTTACCACAGAAATAATTTCAGGGACATGAAACATTAAATAGTGATTTTCAAAAATAAACCTTGTTCAAATGTTTTCAGTGTGTCTATCGGTTCTTTTTGAACATTTCCATCTCATTTTAATGCTGCGTTTACACCAGCCACGGTAAAGGCGGCAAGCGCAGGTGATTTACGCGTTAAGTCAATGCAAAGACACGATTACACATGGATTATTATCCTGCGACGCGGTACACCAATCAGGACCTTGCTGTAGTAGTGACGTGATTTTCTGCGTGATTTCTCGAATGACTAGAATTTCACGTGCGGCTTTCACGCGCGAATGAAGCGAGTGAACTCAAATGTTCAAGTGTACAACTACACGCGAATAGCGCGTTTTTGACGCCTCTGCCGTTGCTGGTGTAAACGCAACATAACAAAACCATGATAATATTGATAACCGTGATAACTTTGGTGACTATAATCATGATATGAAATTTTCATACCGTCCTATCCCTACCCTGCATACATTGTATGCATAGGTCACGTATGCACCCACAGGAGAATGTAGCATGTAGCCCAGGGGACGCATTGCATTGTTCACAATGCATATGCATCGAATGTCTGTAAAATAAACTATACTTGGCAAGGCTGTGCTTTCGACTGTGCACGTAAGTTCGCGTACACAAATAGGAAGGGAAGCAGCACTTTTTCCAGCACACCCAAAAATTGACATTTTCAGCATAGGGTATTTGGACCGGAAACTTCACCATGTTTCCGAATACATTTACATTAACCCATTTGGCAGACACTTAAATACAAAGTTACTTACTGTGCCCTGGGGATCACACCCCCTTGACATTTTTGCTATTATCGCAATGGTCTACCAGTTGAGCTAAATATAAACACTGTAATTTTGGGGGAGAGAAAAAATATGCCGGTAAAAACTCCCCCATAATATGGGATATATTTTATATAGCAAATATTTAAAGAGTCTGGTTCCAAAACGTGATAAACGGCATTTAAAAAAATATATAGTTACTACCGAAATCAGTATTGTATCAGGTCAGTATTAAAAAGTAAATTCTTAATTTTATGCAAAATCCAATATCCTCTGTGTTATTCTGTCACCTTTTCTCCCTTTTTTTCCAAACCGTGGCTTACACCAACCGTGACTTTTTCTGCAGAATGCAATAAATCCGCTTCACCAATTACAGCGCACCATTCCACGCATTGAAAACAATAATGGCGGCGCTTTGAATACACATAGAATCCTTGTTTTCCTCATCTACTTTGTACTTCGTGATCAACAAACAAACAAAAACAAACTAAGAACTTTGATGGCATTGATAAACCTGTGGTGGTTTTCTGTGGCGGGGAAAAAACGTAAGCCGTCAAAATCTAATAATTTACGTGAGAGGCACTCGAGCGAAGGAAAAATGCCGGTTGTTGCTTGTTCTCAAACGACAGCAGCAATGACAGTATTGTTAATATGACAAAGTAAGTGTTTTGATTAATGACATTAATGTTTTTTTATCAGTGTGTACCACTAGTCAACTAAATGAATATTACATGGCAAAGATGAATTCACATTTATATATTAATTCAATAGATTTATATAATTTTGAAAAAAACTCATGCTGTCATCGATTTATTGCATTTTGCGGGAAAAAAATTATCAGTTTTTATAATAAATCTTTGAAAATCAAATTATGGATTTGAATTTTTAATGTTATTATAACCTAAAGATGCTATGTGAAAGTTTGTAACAGAAAATAGTGTTTTTGGTCTGGTCACTTTCATGGTATAAAACACATTTTTACCAAAATTAGTGAAAATGGATTTATTGCGTTTTGGAACCAACTCTTCATTTGCTTCTGTATAAATCAGTGGAAGAGCATTGCATTAGAAGCGCAAAAGGTGATGGGTTCGAACCCAAGGACCACATACTGATAAAAATGTATACCTTGTAATGCATTGTAAGTCATAAAAGCATCTGTGAAATGCATAAATATAAAAGGTTTTTTAGACATACATTTTTTTTTTTTTTTGAGTAAAAACTAATTTTAAACTATTTTAGATTTTTAAAGTTGAAAAAAATCTCTATTAAACCGACATTACGGTGACCCAAATATAATGCTTTCTTTAAAAAAATATATCTGATAGAACTGTTTTTCTAAAGTCTGTGCACTTTTATAATGCAAAAGGTCTGTTTTTCTTTATAAATGTTTTTCTTAACTCTTTCCCAGGATGTCAGACCCATTCTGGAGAGCTTTGTTGTGTACTGAGTCTGGACACTCCCTCCATTGAACGAAGAACAGGCTTCCTTACACCTTCCTCTAGTACTGGAGCAGCCCTGCATTGGACTGATGACATTACACTGTAAGCACACAAGTATCTTAGATATGCATCAGTGAAAACACTGTAAAAAAAATAAACCATCTGACCGAGGCCATTTTTATTTATTTTTCTCCATCTTACTAGACTGATAGCCTGTTTTGAATTCATTAACACCTGCCATTCAACTCAAAGAAAGCCTGTTCTTCAAATTCCTCTTGTTTTTGTCATGAATGAAGGTGTGAAGCTGCATGCAGCTCCACCATTGGCTCTGTGAATGCCAACTCCCAGGGAAACAAAGAGCTATTTAGCACATTTAATTACAACCATTCCCAACCCGTCACCATTTCCTGCATTGCCAGTTAGCAGATTGGTCAATTTATTTCTTATGGCCAGCATACAGATTGCTGATGTGGAGCCATGTGGGATATTTCTCCAACAATGCTAATGTAATACAGAAATATCCCAGCTCCTCTATTATTCAGCATCACATACAAAACGAATTTTAGTGTATGTGTGTGTTTTGTATTGCACAGCATAAGCAGTGTTTGTGATAAATACATGCTGTTCTTTATTTGTGTCTGTTAGGGATTTAGCACCAGAAACCAAAGAACTCAAAGTGAGGCTTGTGGAGAAAAACAGCAAGGGAGAGCGTGAGTCATATCAGTGTTTGTAAGATTACAGTGGGCACATTCCTGCAACAGTCTGTTTTGCATTACATAATATACTTGTATTTCTTGTTTTAGAGTTTTTGCCTGGTCATGCTTCCTTACCATTGGATCCCTCTAGAAAGATTCCTAATGGACAGCACAAGCTGTCCGTCACTCCGGGTCATGGTTTGGCTCCAACTGCTATCATAACATTAGAGGTGAGTGGCGTCTTACATTAGAGCTTTTGACTGAAATTATGATGGTAGACAGATGAATGAAAAGATTATCAATGTGCAAAACATTTTGGTTTACTAGTGGATAGCACTGTTGCCTCACAGCAAGAAGGTCCCCGGTTTGAGTCCCGGCTGGGTCTGGAAGTACTTCTGTGTAAAATTTGGTTTGCATGTTCTCCCTTTGTCTCTGTGTTTTTAACTCCAGGTTTCCTCCCACAGTCCAAAACATACAAGTTAGGTGAATTGGTGATGCTAAATTGCACTTCCACCATGTGTGCATAGATCACCTTTTGTGTATTAAACACGCAAAAATGAAAATATTTTTATTATTTACTTACAATCTCATGTCTGTTGTCTTCCACAGTAGTATTTTTTCCTACTATGGAAGTTAATGGTGCTTCTGTTACCTGCCTCATTACAAATATCTTCCTTTGAAATTAATATAGCTTTGTAACAACATGAGGGTGAGTAAATATTGGCCTTGTACACACTAGAAACTTTCAGGAGTGACAACCGCATTTAAATACGGGAGTGAAACCCCTAAATGTTCGTTACATGTCTATACGGAAAAAGACTCACTCCCGAAAATGTGATGATTGACACAGAGACAACCATAGCAACGTTCTGCCTTCTCACGTGCTTATCACTTACAGCTTTGACCAAAATAATTTAACAGCGTTATGTTTTGCAATAAACCTCCGTTTTGGCGTTGTGCATTGTATGCATTTTTGAGGCTGCTCCACAGAGCGCTGTCTTGCAGTGTTGCCAGGTCCTCGTCTTTTTTGTACGCACATACCATTTTGGTGCATAATCGTTAAGGCTTTTGGCTCATGAAGCGTAATAAAGTGTGATGGTGCCGGTCCCAATATTTTGATCTTTGAGGTAAAGCTTTTGGATTTATTTCGGTTTATTATTGGATTTTTATTTTTTTTTTTGTGCAAGATCTGGCAACACTAGTCAGCAAACGCTCGTGCCTCTGTTATTTTCTGCACCGCGAATACAAACGACTTTTTCCCCTTCTAGGCATTTATTTTTTCGGAAGAGTGACCTGTCAGGTCCATGATGCACGTTTAAACACTTTATTAACTACTAGTTGTCCAGTTTGGTTATGTACACTCAACTATGCAGAGTTTTTGTAAATGCGGTTGTCACTACCTGCATTTTGCGGGAGTTAATTCGGTTGTAGAATGCGGTTGTCAGTCCTGTAAATTACTGAACTGTGTGTGTACAGAACAGGATTAATTAATATGCAGTGTGTACGGGACCATTGACCATTTTCATTTTTGTGGGAACTGTCCCTTTAACTTGTGCATAGATTAACCTTTTATCACCATACATATAGCCAAAGATGCTGGAATGGTGTAAGTACATAAGCAAATTGAGTTACTTTGATTTACCTTGAGAAAGTCACTTTAGAGCACACTGATAAGGGTTTGTTCAAAAAGTCAATGTGAATTATTTAACGGAAAACATATCTTATTACAGCGGTACATCCTGTGAACTGAACACTCACTCAGCTTGTCTCTGATTAACTCGATAACTGAACTGTTTCTTAATTTAACCTAGTACCCTGTTTACTGGACTTGTTAGACACACAATCTGGTACAAATTCAGGTACAAAAAAATGAATAATCTTTGATAGTATAAACAGAGATATGCAACGTTAAGATTGTCATTGTTTGAAGAAACTTGTGGCTGTACTATAATAAAAATATTTATATTTCTCTGCCCCTACAGCTGTTGTGTTTGGAGTCCAGTGATTTACGTTCTTGTCAGAACGTCACACCTCTGCGATCCTCAGTCACCCCGTCAAAGAAGGTGGATGTGGACCGCACCATCATGCCTGATGGCACCATTGTCACCACAGTGACCACCATCCAATCACGGCTGAAAGTAGATCGTAAACTAGGTACAGGTTGTTTTTTACAAGAGCATACATGCCTTTCTTTAGCGATTATAGTGACTTGGTAGTTGTACCTTATTTGGTTTCCTCTTCTGTAACTGCAGGAGACTCTCCGTCTAGGTCTCCCTCAAAGGTGGAGGTGACTGAAAAGACTTCCACTGTGCTCACCAACAGCTCACAGAGCTCCAGTGCCAGCACCACTCCCAACAGTGAGCTCTTTATTAAGGCTACATAACGTTTACAGAACAACAATGTTGTACAAAATGGAAAAGTTTCCTTTGCATTTAAGAAAAAATGCACTTACAACCACAATGTTTACTCATTCCCCGTCAGACTTTTTTTTTTGAAGTTGCCCACCAGCATTTTTGTGATTTTCACAAAAGTTTCACAAAATGCCTTAAAGGAAATTTTTCTTTTATAAATATATAAACATACAAATGTATCAAATGAAAGAACAGACCCTCTGCTTTGAAACAAACAAACAAAACGGGAAAAAAACTTTTAATCCTACCTAGATTTTTTTCTTTGCTTATAAACTCTTAAATATATATATATATATATATTTTTTTTTTTTTGTTGCTATATTGCAAAAAGCTGAAATAGTTGCATTTTTTTGAAGGAATTTTGTTAGAGATCAGATTTAGAATGATTATCAAAACATAAACGGAGTGTAAAATTAATAAATAATTTTTTGCTTCAATTTTTTTATAAAGCGGTATTATAGATAACCATAAAACCTTATCAGGAACATGTTTTTCATCCAAATGTTTTCTCTTAATTACTCCTCAATGGCGGGTAGAGTTAAAAAGATTCACGTTTACACTGATTCACGACAAACAACAAAAATTATGGAGATGCACTATGATTTGCAAAGGCTGTGTATTTGACCGTGCACGTAAAAAACTGATTAAATAGAAAATAAGTCTAGTTTTACACAAAAATATACAATTTAAGTGAATTTGAGTTTAAAACAAGTAAAAAATCTGCCAATGCGGTAGTTTTTGGGGGTTTCTTGAATTAAGTGTTTAAGAAAAGATTTTATGGTTTTTGTCTAAAAAGTAGACTTATTTTCTCAGGTCATTTGAAGTAAAAAAAAAGCTTACGTAAGTGTTCCTAAGGTAAAAAAATGTCACCTTCCCAAAAACTGTATATATAAATAATTTAATTTATGGAAATGTAACCCTTTATATGCCCATTTGTTTACATTAACCCTTGTTTTTTTTTTTTAAGAAAAAACAAAAAATATCTTCCAAAAACACATTTGAACTACCATGTGATTATTATTATACCCTGGGATGGGTCAAAGATTGGTAGCAACATTGATGCATTGTTATTTTTTGAACAGAATCAGATTTTATACAGAAAAAACATGTGATCCTAAAGCCACAAAATGACACCTTCCCAAAAACTGCTCTAAAAATATCATACGTCAATATTTTTTTCCACTATAGACAATTCAGTCTTTTAAAACGTATTTTTCCTGAAACATACATATCAAATATTAATTACATTTGTGGACATTTTAACCCTTTACATGCCAGTTTGTTTACATTAACCCATGTTTTTTAATATAATTTTTTTTCAAAAATAAAAAACATTTGAACTACCATTTGATTATAATTATTATTAGACCCTAGGATGGGTCAAAGATTGGTAGCAACATTGATTTTGATGCATTGTTATTTTTTGAACAGGGTCAGATTTTGTACAAAACTCACACTTGTGATCCTAAGGCCAAAATGCCACCTTCCCAAAAACTGCTCTAAAAATATCATACGTCAATATTTTTTTCCACTTTAAACGATTCAGTCTTTTAAACAACATGAGCGAGAACCAAAATGAAGATTGATTTTGTTTCGGTTCTGGACTATCATCGTTTTTATTACTGAATTAGTTTATAATGCAGAATGTGGCCTTCAAAGAGAGAAGAATTTGGATATGTTGAATATGCCCCCCTGCCCCACTCAACCCTGACCCCACCCCGACATCACCCCCACCCCCTTACCACTCACACACTTTTTTTACACACACAACATTTTTCAACATTAAAGGTTTATCTTTTCAGTAGCAATGCGGTCCGCAGAAAACAGCAAAAATTGTGACATTTTGATGAATGCATGAAATGGTAAAAAATAGCGCCTACTGGTGGATAAGTATAAAAATTAAAACTTGAATGCCAGTAGTTCAAAATGGTATATTGACATAAAGGTATGTATTAGTTTATGTTAAGATAAATGGGGGGTCAAAAATGGTAGTCATAATGGTTTTAAATAGGGCATTTTTGTCCCTAGGATCACATGTGGCGGTTTTTGGGTAGCTTAGTCATTTTAAGGTAATTTAAAAAACTGAAACCAAAATGTTCAATAAACGTATAAACAAACAGCCAAACCGCATAAAAACTATACCGTACATATGTATGTGTATATCTATATATTATTGCAAAACATTTTGCTGTATTTGCAGTGCAAGTACATTCACACTGAAGAAGTACGGGAAGGTTTGTGATCTTGTTTGTATCAATGTTTTATTCCCAAGCAGAAGGCACGCTCCCCAATGGGCTGGATCCCATAGCAGAAACAGCTATTCGGCAACTGACCGAGTCGGCCAGTAAGGTACCCAAAAAGACGCCTACTAAACGCAGCACTCTCATCATATCTGGGGTATCAAAGGTCAGAGACTAAACTTCTTCTATACAAACATTTTTATTCGGTGTCAAAAAAACATCTTGGTTAAGCATCAAGGGAAATAATAAGCAGAACAGAGCTTCCCCTGGGTAATTTGTTTGTTAAGTCATCTCTATGTGCTATGAAGACACATTTATAATACTGTATCACTGATATTGTACATTTAGCCAATATTAGCGTTGTTGTAATGTGTAATCTAAGTGTTTATGTCACCATAAGCTCATTCATATTGTATCATGTAAACATCTTGCATCAAATAAATCATGAGAACATAGTGATTGTTGCTTGGGTGACAGACTGTTTGCAGTATCAAATTCACTAACAAATTCACCGTCCGTAAGAAGCCAAGATGTTTCTCGGTCAGTCTGATCTCTCACAGGACACGTACACAAGAAACATTGTGTGAACACGAATTGTCTTCCCACAGGTGCCCATTAGTGAGGATGACTCAGGCATATCAGTGAGCTACGCCGCAGCCATGGACGCGGCCCTACAGGGGGCGCAGTCTCCCAGCGGAGCCCCCAACAACCACGGCGCTGGCCCGCATCAGGATGCTGAAGAAACCACGCCGTCTGATGCATCAGAACGGCCGTCCGTGGATGATGCAGAGTCTGAAACGGGATCAACCGGAGCGCTAGAGACACGCAGCCTCAAAGACCACAAAGGTATAGCAGCTTTTACGTGTAGTTTAAAGGGATAGTTCACCCAAAAATGAAAATTCTGTAATAATTTACTCACTCTCATGTCGTTACAGACCTGTATAAATTTCTTTGTTCTGATGAACACAAAAGAAGATATTTTGAGAGATGAAATTCCATAGTAGGAAAAAAGAATACTATGGAAGTAAATGGGGTCCACGAAAGGTTTGGTTACAAACATTTCTCAAAATATCGTCCTTCGTGTTCATCAGAATTTATACAGGTTTGTAACAACATGAAAGTAGGTAAATGATTTTTTTGGGTGACTATGCCTTTAAATTTGCAAATTCGACAGATACTTTCATCCACAGAATGAAAATGTGTGCATTCCCTGGGAATCAAACCCTTGGCTTTGGCATTGCTATCACCACGCTCTACCAGCTTTGCAGTTCTACCAGCAAACACAGAACGTTCCCCTAACGTTGGTTTTTGGTTATTTTTGGGAACCAAATAATAACGTTCTGGAAACTTTATTTTTAGGTTTTATTTTTTTGCAACCATAAAATAACATTTCCATAACGTTGCAGGGTGGTTATTTTAAAATAACCTTAAAATAACTTGTACAGAAGTTCTCTAATGGTTATTTTTTTGTTAATTTTGTAACCATAAAATAACGTTCCCATAACGTTATTATAACGTTACCGTAACGTAGAAAACCGTTAAACTTACCTAAAAATAACGTGCTTTTCCATAAAGAAAACTTTCCTGGCTAACCAAAAACAAACCTTAAAAAATAACGTTATGGGAACCAAAAAATAATGTTAGGGGAACGTTTTAGAACCAAAAAACTAACATAAGGAAAACGTTTTGGGCAGTGGCGTAGCAAGTGAGTCCCGGGCCCATATGCAAAAAAAAAATTATGGGCCCCCTTAAGCCAAAGCCCCCCCCCAACCTTGCCCATTGGCACTGTTAACTGTGGCGTGCAGGTCTGTTAACAACATATACTTTTAATAAGGTAGTCAAATATTTTTACTTTACTTTTTTACTTTAATGGGTAGATTTAAATAAAGAAAAACGAAATGTTTTTGGGTAGTTTGTGACTCGTGACTAACTTCTCCGCCTTCTCTTTTCTCTTTGAGGCCCCACTTTTATGTTTATATTTGTCCTTCCTTAATGTACATGTAGATAGCCGCTATAGTAACCTCTCACACTGTGTTTTCTTTTTTTTTTGGCGCGGCGATGCATCAAGTAAAAAAATGATGGGGCAGCCGCGGAGTGCAAAAAAAATAAATAAACACAAACAAGAAATGACGGAGAAATTAGACATTACGGAGAAATAAGAAATCACTTCCCATGATATGCATACAAAAATATATTTATTGCTGCCACAAATAAAAATTAAATTGAACATTTTTTTTATTAAAAGCTGGGGCGGGCCCAGGGCCGGGCCCCCTATTGCCCTGGGCCCATTTGCACGTGCATACCCTGCATGCCCAGACGCTACGCCACTGGTTTTGGGAACCAAAAATTGTTAGCTGGGCTTGTAGCTCAGTTGGTAAAGCATTACATTAACAGTGCTAAGGTCATGGGTGCACTGTCACTTTGGATAAAAGCATCTGCTGAATGTATTTATATTCGTATGCAAGTTTGAATTTCTCTGTAATATCTTAAAATACCGACATTTTATACCATTTAATATTTAGCATCATGTGTTTTTTTAGTGGGATTCCTCCGCAGTGGCACCAAGTTACTGTTCCGCAGGAAACACCGAGAGAAAGAGCCCAGTTTCAGTCAATCCCATGAGGATGTGTCCAACCTGGGCAACGACTCGTCCACTGCATCTTGCTCCTCCAGCAGCCGTAAGAAGTCTGGAAGCTTCTCCCGTCGCCTCATCAAACGCTTTTCCTTCCGCTCATCCAAGACAAAGGGCAAATCAAGCACAGCCAATGGAGGGGCGAACACTGCAGACAACTGAAGGAGAAATAAAAAGCATAAAATGAAAAAGAAATGGTGCAGGCACCAGTCAAATGAGTGGCTCTATATTCCTCTAGAATAAGTTATTTGTGTTATACTTATCCTCCATTCTAGATTATCACGTCATCCCCAGGCAAAGTTGCTTTGGTGTTTATATGATAAGAACCTTATCCTCCACCTATGACTGCATCTTTTCATGATGGCAAACTACGCAAAATGTGGAAGTGATTTAAGGTTGACTGATATTTAATTAAACTGGAAAAGACTGCTTTTTGGATGGATTGAAGTCGAACAAACAATGGATGAGAGTGTCGTGCAGTGACGCTTGTTGAGCACAAGGGGGCGACACATGACTATTAATGCCCTCAACACTTTTGCAATGTGTTTTCTTATTTATTTCGTTTTATCAGTTGCACTTTGGATCTTAATCTGATTGTTTACAATGGGGAATCTTTTTTTCGTCGATTTTATTATGTTTGTGCATCGTTTACTGTTATCAGCACTGATTTATTTCTCCCGAGCACATTAGGAGTGTATGGAGAATCGGATACGCTACATGCTGTGAGCTTTGTTCACGTTTTGCTGTTGTTATACGATGAAGAGATCTTATGCGCACTGTTTTTAAGTAGTGGTATGTTTGACTTTTAATTGTGGCTTGATAATATTTTATAATAATGATGTTTCTATTTGATTAAGAAAAAGGAACGGGTTGTAGGCCTAACGTTATCTCGCTAAATTGCGTTTGTGTGTTTTGGTTGTATAGTTGAACCCTCAATATGACACTACAGGACAACTACATTTGTGTAACAGTTAACTTATATTTATAAAATAATAACTCGGTTATTGTAGATCTATACCTTGTTGAGCTAACTTCACGCTGAATTTGCAGGTGACAGTTATATTTTCATGGTTCACGTGAGAACAACCTCAGGGGATACTACAAACGTGGAGAAATACGCTTGATCACGCTTGTTATTTTTTTAGAGATGGCTTTTTGAACAAAACAGGCGTTTCCCGGTAAATATAGCATATTTCCTCTGTTCATTTAGTTGCAATAAAGTCATCCCCAGGAACCTGAATCCGCATGTGATTTATTTAATATAAGAACTTGTATTTGTTGTTATACCACCACAGATTTTTTTGTTACAATAACGTTACCAAGTTGAACATTTTACTGTTTTCTGTTAATGAAAACATTTGCTGTATACCACACCCCTTCAAACTTCGTTTTATCAATGTTTGGTTAAAGAAATCAGAGCTCTGATGGAAGATAAATGTTTTTCAAGTGATTCCAACCTAAATACTAAAGATAAAACGTTGACAAATTGAATTATGTTATGCCTTTTCCTCGCAGTTTAACGTTATGCCCCTTTTTGCTATACGTTTGCTATAATCGATAAGCTCCTTGAATATAAATCCTGAATAATGTGATACAATAAAAGAATGTTATGATAACAGCGAACAAACTACAACAAAGGAAGTGGGCTTTACGAGGTATTCAGAGCTTTATATTATTGTGGTTCATTTGATGTTTAATTTATTCGAAATAAATTATTTTTAAAAATCCATTCTCTCTTCTTTCCCCCAGTCTGTCTTTTAACAATATTGTACCTTAAAAATTACACGCGGTGCGTGAGCTAATCTAAAATTTACACAAATAATACCATGCAAGTAAAAAGAAACAGTGAGTGAATTTATTTATGAAGATATTTGATATTCCGCCAAAAATGTGCTTTAAAATTCAGAGGGAATATGTTCAATTGGTTTGAATTTGCCGCTCAAGTTTGACTGGCATAAAGAAACTCCAATAGTGGTGCACATAGGCGTTACGTATCAGTCCCCTCAGCAGTGCTCTGATTGGTGCGTTCTTTTGCGCTGATTATGCACAGTCAAAATCCAACCAATAGTAAGTCCCATTCGTTCTACGTTTTGCTTTACCACCCAATCAGGTTCGTGTCTCAGAACTTAAACCAATCGAAACTGTAGGTGGGGCTACACAACCCCGCTTCAGTCAGTCCTTAAATACTGCAGCAACTCCACGCTGGACTTCACTATTTTCTTCAAGTAGTTGAGAAGATAAACGTGATCGACATGTCTGGAAGAGGCAAAACCGGAGGAAAAGCCCGCGCTAAGGCCAAGACTCGCAGTTCCCGTGCCGGCCTGCAGTTTCCCGTTGGCCGTGTTCATCGTCTGCTGCGCAAAGGCAACTATGCTGAGAGAGTAGGTGCTGGTGCTCCCGTGTATCTGGCTGCCGTGCTCGAGTACCTCACCGCTGAGATCCTCGAGTTGGCGGGAAACGCTGCGAGGGACAACAAGAAGACTCGTATTATCCCTCGCCATCTCCAGCTGGCTGTCCGTAACGACGAGGAGCTGAACAAACTGCTCGGCGGAGTGACCATCGCTCAGGGTGGTGTTCTGCCCAACATCCAGGCCGTGCTTCTGCCCAAGAAAACCGGCCAAGCTGCAGCCAGCACAGGGAAATCTGGCAAGAAGGCCTCATCGCAGTCACAGGAGTATTAAGAGTATTGCTGCACCGAACTGATTCAACCAAACGGCCCTTTTAAGGGCCACCCAATTCTTCGAAAAAGATCGAATTTCCATATTGACTCTGAAATGATCTGCTAGTGGTTTGCTTTTCCTCACAATAAATGTTGTTTTATATATCTGCTTGGGTGTTTTATTAAAAGGTAACTTAATAGCCAACTAACGTCCTGTCCGGGTGAAGTAAGTTAGTGCTTCGCTTAAAGGGATGGGTCATCCGAAAATGAAAATTCTGTCATGCTGTTAGAAACCTGTTAACGTTATAAGTTTCGTTGTTCTGATGAACACAAAGTAAGATAAATTTGAGAACTGTCTGTAACCAAACCATTCACGGACCCAATTTACTTCCATAGTATTTTGCCTACTATAGAAGTGAATGGGGTCTACAAACGGTTTGGTTACAAACATTTCTCAAAATATCTTCCTTTGTGTTCATCAGAAGAACAAAATGTATACAGGTTTGTAACCTGAGAGTGAGTAAATGATGACAGAATTTTCATTTTTGGATGAACTATCCCTTTAAATTTACTTGTATTGATTATCTATTAGTTACTTTGCAGGTTTCATTGAAGGGATGTTTTCATCCAAAAAAGATTCTGTCATTTACTCACTCTCATTTTGTAACAAACCTGTATACATTTCTTTGTGATGAACACAAAGGAAGATATCTTGAGAAATGTTTATGGACCCCATTTACTTCCATAGTATTATTTTTTCCTACTGTGGAGGTGAATGGGATCCACGAAGGGTTTGTTAACAAACATTTCTCAAAATATCTTCCTTTGTGTTCATCAAATTTATGCAGGTTTGTAACATGAAAGTGAGTGAATGATGACAGAATTTTCATTTTTTGGAGAACTATCCTTTTAAATAATCCACGAAAGATGATAAGAATTGTTGGTAGTGATAGTTTTCTTTATTCACAAGTCACTGAAATAGTTTTACAGAGAACATTAACGTTGCTGGTTATGGCACGTTTGGTTTATTAGCTTAGTAGAGGCACTTTGTGATAAACGCCTTTGATCCACTTAACAAATATAATGAGCATACAACCTAACTGGTTGTCTTGGTTGCACAAATTGCTTTCCTCAAAATTTTTAGACTGCTCACTTAAAGATTTTTGGATGTCACGTAGTCGTGAATTCTCAGGAAAATTAATAGCACCATTTTGGCATTTTCATAAAATGAAATCCAGCACATTAAACAGGAGTCTTGCATCATGTCCTGTAAAATATACAAATATTTTCTGGGATGTACAGTAAGGTCAAAGCTACCCATTTTAAAATCTTAAAGGCAACCGTAAACGGTAGCCATTTTGACTACCTCAATTTAATCTGGACTAGCCTGATTTGCAAGACTATAAAGATGATTTTTCATTAAAAAATGTGTGCCTGAGAGAAGTCGTCAAAATAGTAAAACAACATCTGTGTCTTGTGTGTGATTTAGCTGCCAAGATAATAGTGGCAAAACATTGTTATATAAAGGCACTAAGGTACACGAAAAAGTTACTTACTAGATAAACTAATAAATACTCTTTAAACCATGAAAACTTAGCTATGGAGCACACTATTGAGTGTACTGCTTTTTAAAGTAACACCATGTAAACCAAGTTTAGACACCCGGTGCAACTAAAATGTTATCGAGCATCATTCAGTTTTCTGGCTGTTGCAAGAATGTCTTTGGCACCCTTATCAAGAAGTACATTTGCCAGGTCTACACCTAGTTTCTCTGCAGCTTCAAGGGCATTCGAAGATACATTGGTGGCAGTGACCCCAACGTGTGCAAACTCCTGTGCACTCTCATTCACCTAAAAAAACAACAACTGTGTGTTAATGGTCATTTCTATATACAAGAAACTTTAGGGAAAAAGATAATTTACAGTGTTACTCTTACTTTGTTGTCTAGTTCCACACTTATCTTCATAGTGTCCTTCAAGCAGTCAGCTCCATCCAAACTACAGACAGCCCCAGTCAAATACAACTGAAAACAGTAAAGAGATTATTTACATTCATGCTTATTACAACACTCATGCAAATGTATACTGTCAATCGACATTTAGTATTGTAAGTATTGAAACTGAATATTTATAAAAGTTATGATCTGTTTAGTGGTATTACCATAGACCCCTTCACTTCTGTATGAACAGCCACAGGCACACTGCAGCCTCCTTCCTAAAATCACAATGTGGACAATAAAAATGGGTAGTAGTGTGAATGCCGCAAAGTCTTGTATAAATACATAAATTCCCCATCTGACATGATGTCACAAACAAATCCCACTTTAAACCTGAGGCTGATCAGAGTAATGTTCATTGTACTGGATATAAGTGTTTACTAAATGTTTAAATGCAATTTTAATGTAAATGCAATGTTTCACAGCACACTTTTTGGCACAGCCAATCTACAAATGGCTTACGGTTGTCGCTTTATATTAAGCCGAGATAAAAAAAAATATTTTAACAAAAATGACACACTTTAAGGACTGTACAAAGCTTTTAGCTCTTCGATATGCATGTATTCCAGTACCCACCAGCTGCTTAAGGAAAGCTCTCTCTGAGATACAGCGTAACACTGTGTCTGGATGATGCAGGACAGACACCATTTCCAAAATGTCTTTATCTTGTGCTCGGACTTCCACTGCCAATGCGCCCTGATGATAAAGACACAATCATATTATATACTGAATGCCATTTGGCATACTGTTGTTTGGTACAGCTTTCATACAGTGGTTTCACAGTAGTTCGGTCAGAAATTCAACATGCAACATACACTAAATATGTGCATGTTAACAGTTGTAACCGTTGACATCAATTTTTAGACAGGTGTTTCCTCCTCTAGTGTTTATAGTGTGTAGCAGCAGAACTGTTGATCATACAGCTGCAGGTGTTTTGTTTCTTGCATGAACAACTGCCAAACAACTCCATAAAGAGCATAAACACTGAAAAATGCATGCCATTAATTTAATACCAGTTTCCATTTACTGCATAAAAAACCTTTTCTTATTTTAAAGTTTCTGAATGTTTGTGCACATTTGTACATTTACCTGGCCAACTGCATACATGCAATCTTCAGGTCCCAGAATCTGAAATGAACCAGAGTTTATAAAAAATATATTATGCATTACAAATAACATGACAAACAAGGGCAGTAATCACTCACTATACTCCTACAATAGGCCTATTCACCAGATTTGGTTAGTGGTCACATATAATGTGCCTGTTATTGTTAGCAAAGGATGTGATATCATACTCTGAGCTCATACCTCTGATACAATCAATGAATATTAAGTTTGATGTAATGGCCCTTGTCTTGAAACTTGAATCTACGACTTAAAAGAGTTGTAATGCTTCACAAACCTGACTGATTCGGCTTTCCCAGCCCATGCGTTTAAGGCCTGCCGCAGCCAGAATAATGGCAGCATAGTCTTCCTTTTCATCTAGCTTTTTTAGACGAGTGTTTAGATTCCCCCTCTATAGCGGTAAGGTTAAGGATACATACTATAGAACCGTTACAATGCTACACACAGAATTAAATGAATGCATGCTTGCCTTGACAGTCCATTGAAAATGTTTCCATTAAAAATATACACAAATGCACAAAATAATAAAAACTGTAGGATACAATATTTTCAAACTCCAGTTGAGGGAATCTTCTCTTCAGCTGAGCTGCCCTGCGAAGCGAACTTGTGCCAATCACACTGGAAGCAAACAAAGGCGAATATGTTGATATTCAAAATATGTTGATACTGATGTTTCTGACAGCTTTGGGTAAATAATGGCAAAAATGACATAAAAAAATCATAACAAAAGAATGCATGCATTTGTGTATGCAATTTTTATTCATTTCTATATAAAACCTGTGCTGATCTTTACCTCTTTTCTGGCAAGCTGTCCAGTGTAAGTCCAGCATTCTTTGGATGAAGCACCACTGCATCATGAGGGTTTT
This sequence comes from Misgurnus anguillicaudatus, assembly GCF_027580225.2. Classification (NCBI taxonomy): domain Eukaryota; kingdom Metazoa; phylum Chordata; class Actinopteri; order Cypriniformes; family Cobitidae; genus Misgurnus; species Misgurnus anguillicaudatus. Next base: position 33,440,723 of record NC_073358.2, read on the forward strand.
CACGCCTTTGCAAAGCAATACAAAGTACCATTGGTGTTTACAATTCATACATTTACGTGACCAAAAATCACATTCACAAGTTCATATTTTATGTCCCCTGCCTTCGGCTCAAGATTCTGGGATAGGCTCCAGCCCTCCCTAGATTTATCAGAGAACAAGCGGCTTTAGAGAATAGATGGATGGATATTTTTGGTAGGAATTTAAAGCTACTTACTGAAGAATGGCTCCAATAGTAAATCCAGGGGGCAATGAGGTAGGTAAGTCCTTTAGAGAGTGCACCACAATATCCACTCTAGTGGTGAATAAGCACATGTAAAATTGTTATTTGGTTGTATTGGTCCATAAAGCATATTTATAATATCACATTTAAAGAAATACCCAAAAACAAGTAGTATCAACAATCTAAGAGATCTGCATCCACATCTTCTTATATGCACCCCTCATTATAAATTCTTAGTATTAAAAAACACAGCTGAATAGTGAACATAGGCTAACTGATTTTATGTATTAAATGTGTGCCAAGATAACATAAGGTTGAGGTATTTGATGTTCTAAATCAATAAAATGAATACTTAAATCAATCTGAAGTACTTTATGTCATTATCAACTAATAAATAGTTTTAAATATTAATATATAAATGGTCTATGTTTGATTTTTAAAGGGTTAAGGAATAGCACATTTTAGTATAAGTTGACATGAGAACAGACACTCCCTAATAGAAGGCCAGTATTGATTGTTGAAACTTACTCATTTTTCTCAAGGGCATTCTCTAGTTCCTTGGTAAAGAGGCTTTTTTCACCGATCTAAAAAAAGTCACCAACACAGACTGCATTATTTATTGGTTTTAAAGGGACACTCCACTTTTTTTTTAAATATCCTCATTTTCCAGCTCCCCTAAAGTTAAACATTAGATTTTTACAGTTTGGAAATCCATTCAGTCGATCTTCGGGTTTGACGCTAGCACTTTTAGCATAGATTAGCACAATCCATTGAATCTGATTAGACCATTTAGCATCGCGCTCAAAAATAACCAAAGAGTTTCGATATTTTTCCTATTTAAAACTTGACTCTTCTGTAGTTACACTGTGTACTAAGACCAACGGGAAAATTAAAAGTTGCAATTTTCTAGGCAGATATGGCTAGGAAAAATACTCTCATTCTGGCGTAATAAACAAGGACTTTGCTGCCGTAACATGGCTGCAGGAGGCGCAATGATATTGCGCAGTGCCCGAAAATAGTCCCCTGCTATTGAAAGTTACTAGGGGGACTATTTTCGGCCTCCTGCAGCCATGTTACAGCAGAAAAGCCCCTGATTATTACGCCAGAACGAGAGTGTAGTTCCTAGCCATATTTGCCTAGAAAATTGCAACTTGTAAATTTCTTAATCTTGGTACCAGATGTAACTACAGAAGAGTCAAGTTTCAAATAGGAAAAATATATGAACTCCCCGGCTATCTTTGAGCGCGATGCCAAATGGCCCAACCAGACTCAATGTACTATGCCAAGCTATGCTAAAAGTGGTCCGCCAGTCCCAGAGTTCAGCTGAATGGATTCCAAAACTGTAAAAATCAAATGTTTAACTCTAGGAAAGCTGGAAAATGAGCATATGTTCAAAGAAAAGTGGATTGTCCCTTTAAGAGAACATCTTACATAGTTCAAAGGCATTTCTTTGAACTGAACCTGCACAAGATGACAGGACTGATATCATTACCTTTGATAATGCAGTGTCCAAGATTTTGTCCCCGATTGTGGACATGGCAACTGAAACGGACACAGAAAAAAGGTTCAGAGCTGAATAGATGTTCACACTAGCTCCGTTTCTGACATCATCATTTATCTCTTTTGACACAGACAGTAGGATTCAGCAATGGAGCAGTGGTATGGATTACACATTCTTAGTGGAACACAATCTCTCTCTGTGCTTAGACAAACAGTGAGTGCATGAAAGAAAAAGAAAAAGTGGTGGCAGGGTGTGTGTAACAGTACAGACAAGATCCACAGATACTAATCAATGCATATACGGCAAGACATCTTTAATATCTCTGCTTCCCACTGCACTTAAAAAGCATTGACAAAGTATAAACATAAAAATGATGGCATGCAAGTTTCCTCTCGTACCTATTTCAAGATGAACATCCGGATAAATCTCTTTCAGTGTGAAGGCCACACTGTCTGTTTGGATGCGAGCCAGCTGAGAGAGACACACATCCAAATTATTGATAAAATGACAAATGTTTTCTCAACATTTAAGGTGAGTGACATATGAAAAAATGCTAGTAGCCACTCCCTGTAAGTGCTATTGTAACAAGGGGCAATTTTTATCTGATCAACATATTCGTTTTCCCACCCATGTCCATTTGGCTATCTGCATACTTAACAACAGTTTCTACCACTTTGAATCTAATTACAGTATTTATACCTCACAATAATGTTTCCAGGTAAACATATGCTAAATTGACGTTTTTCATGTGCTTTATAAATTTCTCTATTATCGACTTCATTAATTCTACAGTATAGAAAACCTTGAATGTAGTATGCAGTGCCCTTAAAACAATTCAATATTTCACAATTCTTTTGTTATATGTATATAATTTCATCTATTTGGCATATTGGCACGTTTAGTATAGGTTTTCTTTTTCCAAAGTTAGAAACATAGATGTATTGTATTGTAGTCTGCATATGCACTAAAAGTTAACAACAAGTAAAGCTTAAAATGAATTGTTACAATAAAAATCAATTTGAGAAAGAAATCATTTTCGAACACTGCAAGACTAAGGGACATTACCTGGCTCTTCCTTGTTCCCATGCGAATGACCCGACCAACTTTGCCACTTCCTTCCTGAAATAAGAGAATGTCACAATATTTGATTTGAGTTTTTATCTTAACTCCTGTGAATGACTTTACCAAAACAATACATTAAATCGAACCCTCACTCTAATGTATTTGAATGGACCGTCCATGTTTTTGCAGAATAAGAGGTCTACAGAAGTAGATGTGCCTGCCACAAGGCCCAGTGAATGAATGAGCTACTGGTGATGAGCAGATTTTATTCTTCACAGCGTTCTTGTAATATCCACACCCTTTGTTTTCTGTGCCGTGCTGATAAACTAAAGGTGCCAATGCAGTGATAGTTGCATGTTAGATCTGGGGTGATTGCCCAACCCCAGTTTGTCCAGTTGTCTCCACAAAACTGCTGCTGTTTAAACTTATCTTCAAGTGCGTTTATGCCCATTGTAACTCCAAAACAGTAAAGAACAGGGGATATCCTTGACTAGAATAGTTTTTTATAAGATGAAATATTCTTGTGTTAGACCACAACTTTTAAACTTGTTACATTAACCAAAAGCTCCTGACAAGTAAGAGACTGAGCATACCTACTTTGATACTGGATATCAATACTTACTACTAAACAAAATCAACACATTATTTTTTTTTAAAGCAACAACAATTCTATTCACTTACTTGTTTATTTTAGTCATTTTAATAATAATAATTTGTGTGCCCTTCTTTGCCCCCTTAAAAAATGTATGACATTAAAACTTTTTAAAACCTAACATTTTAATTAAACAAAACGTATTAAACGTATTAAAAACAATGTAGTGCTGTTGGTTAGTAGCCTTATTTTCTGAAGTTTAATTCCACAGATTTTATGATAAATTAATATATTTTATTAAGTGTCATAAAACAGGTGCACCCCGGCACAATCTCGCGGCCCCCAGTTTAGAACCACTGCACTAACTGATATATGAGGTTACATTTTATTATCAAACATTGGCAGTGTAAAAAAATCACTTGTTGTTAGATCCGCCTATTTATCTAAACTCTTCTCAAGCACCAATAGAAATACAAGACGGTTGAAAGGCAGTTGAACTAACCAATGAAATGTCACCATTAACTTGAGGAGTTACTTACTTGAGAGATACTAATGTTCTTCTCACTCTCAGTCATTTCCACAAAGAAATTGGAGCTATCTGCAGTCTCTAAAGTTTCCGGAAATGTATCAATAGTTTTCAGTCATTTAAGCAATTGTTTCGAGTGACTTCTTACTTCTAAACGCTTGCTCCCAAAGCCTTTGCGCGTGACTCCATTTCTACCGAATGACCCAGATGGGATCGACACTTCCGTCTGACAGCAACGTGCTTGTGTGTATTCAAGCTCCTCGGGCAGCACCACGCTGCGCATACACATACGATACATAACAATGACATTGTTCAGTAAAAGTCGTTGTGTTTATGAAGCATTTTACCCCAAGACTGAAAAATTAAAAAGCATAGTGGAATTTCTATTAAATACCTTTGTTCGATAAAATAATAGTTGAATATAATCAATTAAAAAAAATCTAATATTTTAAATATAAAAATTATTGTACTAAAAAGACTTATTTTACTCTCCATTTCTAGTATAATCTATTTCAAAAACATTAATTACGTGACTTATTGACATAAATAATGTTCGTAGATGTTTGAAAAAGTAATATACGAGTTACTCTTGACTTGTGAAAAAATATAGAAAAATGTGGGATTTCTCAAACATAGTAAAATGTCACACTCACTAATCTAAAGTTGTTACTTCGTTTTCATTTGAAATTTTAAGGTCAACCCAAAAAAATCGAGAAAGGGCAATTAAACAAATATGTTTAATATCAATCAACTGTAACGTTGCAAAAAGCAAATTTATTACATTTATCATTTATCCTTTATTATATAATAGGCTGTTGGAGAGTGCCGTGCTGCTGCTGATGTTGGATCCTCCACATATGTCGGGCTGCCCTTTTACCCTGCTGACGAGCTGCTTCCGGTTGGAGACGTGGCTTACGATTCTGCCATATTGAGTCCGGGAGCGGAGCGCTGCACACAAATAACTGTTTTGTTTATAACCACGTAGCATTTGTACAACTACACAAACGTCGTCGAGAAAGTAAAGCACAGAACAAACGACAGAGACTGAAAATGGTGAGTTCGGCTTTATATATTCATGGATAACTCCGGATTTTGACTACGTGTTCCGGTGTTAGCAGACAGCTTGCGGCTAGCTAACGATATGAACCACAGAGTTGTTTATTGAGCGATATTCGTATTTATTTAAAGCATACAGTAAAATAGACATATTTAGAGGCTGTAATGCGACTATATAATAACGTTTGAATTGTCGACGTGTCAATTCTTAACCTGTTAAGGCGCATGAAAAGCTCTGTTGTCAATTTTTAGTTAGCTAACGTTACATCAGTGTCAGGTACTACAGGCCTTTAACATGAGCTGATCCGTATATCTGTCTACTAGTTGATAACAAATTAGATATGTAAGTTTGTGATTAATACAAATAGGACTGCAACGTGGAAATTGTGCGACTAAATTACCTTTTGTTTGAAATAACAGGTAGTTGTGTATATTTATTTTATACATCTGCTGACATAAGAGTGTGTCAGCCAGAAATTAAGTGGCATTGGCTAATATTTTACACTTATGATAAAATTGACAACCATTGAAACTCATATGTTTAATGCAAAGATAGCAATTGATCTTAATGGGCTACTGGACTTAAGCATATGTGCTACTTGACAGTTGTGCAAAACCAGTTAGTTCCTGTCTGAACTGTTTTAAGTCCCATAATGCTTTAGAGAACTATAATGTTGCTTATTCCCAATAACAAAATGCAAGATCAGAAAGCAAGCGAGGCATAGACAAACCACTCCGGTGTTTATTTATTTCCCCACTAGGGAACAAGTGGATTATAACGTTTGATGATAGAAAATAAACTTGAGTTACTGACTTTTATTGCCTGTTTTTGTTGTTTTAGAAATAATACTGATGGCAGTGTTTTTATCGCAAATCCATTTGTACAATATGTTGACTAGTATAGCATCGTGTACTAGTCAACATATGAGAAAGAAATACTGAAACTACATCTAAACGTGTCATTTATTCCAAATGAATACAGATAATGTCTTGTTTATGAAAAAACATATTTTTTAGCATTACGGTACTCCTAGTTATTAGTACATGTTGATCTTTTCTAAACAGTAAAATGTACTGTATGCTTCCTTTAAATCTGTTATACAGATTATATATCTTCACATAAAGCAACCTTCTATTGGTATAGCTGCTATATATATGTTATCCTTGAGCAAAACCCATTAAAACTGCAGTGCAGTGCAGCAAGCACGGGAGCCAAAGTCATTTGAGTTTTGCTGAAGGAAGCAATGTTAATATTAAACTTGGTGGAAATTTTCCATCTACACATCCAGTAAGTTTTTGCATTCTGTACAGTCCTCTCTGTAGTTTACGAATTCATTTTGGAAATTGCTTATTGAGATTTTTGGTAAACACCAGGTGCTGTTGGCAGCAGCAGTGTGCACCAAGGCGGGTAAGGCCCTGGTGTCGCGGCAGTTTGTGGAGATGACGCGGACGCGAGTGGAGGGTCTGCTGGCTGCTTTCCCTAAGCTGATGAACACAGGCAAGCAACATACATTCGTGGAGACCGAGAGCGTGCGCTACGTCTACCAGCCGCTGGAAAAACTCTACATGGTGCTGGTCACCACTAAGAACAGTAACATACTGGAAGACCTGGAGACACTGCGTCTGTTCTCACGTGTGGTAAGAAAGGAAATTTGCATGCATGCGTCCGTTCTAGATATTGTGACCCAGTCTGTGAAAACCCAACTTTTTTGTGATTTACTGATTTCTACAAAATATATACATATATCTGTGAAAATATAACCTTGATATCTTTAATAATGACTCTTGAGTAAGGCCACAGATTAAAATCAAACTTTAATGCTCATAGTTTTCTATTTAGATACAGTTGGGGTCACTATTGTACAATTTTGAATGTCTTGCATGTATGTATGCGAGTCACCATATTGATCACATTTAAAGGAAAACACCACCATTTTTCAATATTTTGCTATGTTCTTACCTCATCTTGGATTAATTACACATACCTATTTTTTTCGGTCCGTGCACTTCATCTTTGCACAGTGTGTCGTGAATGTGTTAGCATTCAGCCTAGCCCCATTCATTCCTTAGGATCCAAACAGGGATGAATTTAGAAGCCACCGAACACTTCCACGTTTTCCCTATTTAAAGACTGTTACATGAGTAGTTACACGAGTAAGTATGGTGGCACAAAATAAAACGTGGCGATTTTTAAGCGGATAAAAAATGAGAACTAAATTGTATGGCAGAAGAGCACTTAGTTTGCAGCACTTCTACCTCTTGCGCAGTAACAAGAAGTTGAAGTCCTGCTACAATATAGTTCTCATTTTATGAGGCACTGTGCAAAGATGAAGTGCATGCATCGAAAAAAGGTATGTATTCATTTGTCTAAGTTGAGATAAGATCATCGTAAAATATAAAAAAACAGTGGTGTTTTCCTTTAATAGCCTATAAATTAAAATAATGTTTTCTATCTTAAAATAAATAATATTTTTGCATGATTGTTTTTGTTTATTTTAATATATAACATGAGAATCTGCAGTAGGTTACATGAATAGTGAATACAAACAGATTTGATTGTTTTAATTTTCTACTCCTTGTAGATTCCCGAATACTGTCGTGTCCTGGAGGAGAGCGAGATTTCCGAGCACTGCTTTGACCTCATCTTCGCCTTCGATGAGATTGTCGCGCTCGGTTACAGAGAAAATGTCAACCTGGCCCAGATCCGAACATTTACAGAGATGGACTCTCATGAGGAAAAGGTTTTCCGTGCCGTCCGAGAGGTAGGACAGAGACATTTCTCGAAAAAGGGAAAAACGTGTCTTTAAAAGTTAAAATTATGTAATGACACTTAATTAAAGTTCAAATTAATTTTGTAAACTAACCTAAATTGTAATTGACTTTTTGCATTGATGACTCGGACAATGAGTGAGCAATAAGCAGACCAGCATGTATATAGAACTTTAGTATTGCATAAAAAGCATCCCAAGAGATACCTCTTGAAATTGGTTGGAAGGGTGCCAATGGTGTTCAAAGAAATGTTAAAAGGTTCATGCTTTAAAGAAACAAATTAAAAGAGTTTGGAATTTACATTTTATTTTGTCACCGTAACATTGGCTAGTTTTTATTTTGATTTTAAAGCACCGGCACTAAAAATTTGTGTGCTGACAGTGTCCTGTAGCTTAGCTATTGCCATACACATTGAGCATTATGATTAATATGGCAAAACATTTAAAAGGGTGTCCATTTCAGACCATTTCATTTAGTGGCCCTTTGTCTACCTTCGTTTGACTGATAGTGTTTGTGGCTAGCCGATTTGCTTAGCTTAAGTGCAAGCATGAGGCAAATGAGGAGGAGGTTTGCTCACTGATGCCCAGTGTGCAGAATTTATAATGGAAGCAACCCTTCTATTGATTAAATATTGCTCATTTGTCAACCAAATTGAGTCATTTTGTTATTACCATGCTAGGAAGGGTCTCTCATGACCAATGATTGATCGTATTTCTCCTGCTTGTGTAATACATAACTGCTGATGTGTTCGTTTGTTACTCAGACTCAGGAGCGTGAAGCTAAGGCAGAGATGAGGAGAAAGGCTAAAGAGCTGCAGCAGATACGGCGTGACTCCGAGCGTGGGAAGAAGGGGCCGGGCTTCGGTGGTTTTGGCAACTCTGGTATGAGCAGCAGCAATGCGACCATCATCACAGACACCCTGATCGAACCCGAGAAACCTAAACCTACCCCTGTTCCAGTCAGGTACGCCCATTTATTGTTTTTGGAGAAAAGCTTTACACTATCTCTGCATCCCAATCTGCATACTATCCATCCTGAATAGTATATGAAATTAGAATTAGTATCTCCCAAATCATAGTATGTATTAAAAAAGTATCTATAAAGTTCCCAGATGGTCTACTGTTTTAGGTAAAAATTTCAAGTGTGGATCCTTGGACATTAAAATGACTGATATTACCCATAACTCGCTATGAGAGGGTGGAGTTTGGTTGTGCTACACGAAGTTAACAAATTAAATAAATGATGCAGCACTATATCAATAAATGAAACTGGAGAGTAAACAGTGTAAATTACATGACAAATAGTGAATGAAGAAATGCTTGAATGCGAAGATGAGCAGCACTAATTTTGATTTTTCTAAATTTCTGAAGGATCACAGCATCCTCCAGGCAACAGTTGTCACTTCTGTTTTGCATTAGTATGTCCCAGTGTGTCCATACTGTGTTGAACGGTATGTACTTTCCCAACACAAAAACAGTACATACTATAAGGACGTAGCATTAGTAGGCGAATTGGAACGCAGCTTAAGGGGCTTCAACCTTGTTCCTGGAGGGCACCTGTCCTGCAGATTTCAGTTCCAACCCCGGTCAAACACACCTGAACCTGCCAATCAAGTGGTTCAAGGATACCTAAAATTAGTGACAGGTGTGTTAAAGTAGGGGTGGAACTAAAATATGCAGGACGGTGCCCTCCAGGAACAAACTTTAAAGAGTTTACCCAAGTACTTGTTTGACCAGTTTCTTTAATATTTTGCACTCCATAACATTTTCAATTGCATTGTAATTGCAGTTGCACAGACTCTAATCTGTGTTCATCTGTATTTTGTTTTGTTTTTAGGTCCAGTGGTTCTAGCAAAGCACTTAAACTGGTTGGCAAGGGAAAAGATATGGATGACTTTGTGGACAAACTTAAGTCAGAGGGAGAGAACATCATTTTGCCCGGTACAGGCAAAAGACCTTCAGATGCCTCAAAATCTTTACCTGCTCCAGTCCACACAGAGAGGTAATGATGGTGTTTTTTTTTAATGCAAGAATCAGATTTTTACATGTTACTGGAGAATATATTATAAATAAGTTTTCTAACTGCAACTTGAGCTAATAAATAATTATTTACAGGTAACCGTAAGTAGTAATTTTCAGTTTAAGATTTCAGATTGAAACTAGTCTCGCACATCTTGCATCTTCAGCACATAAGTGGCTTTCATGGTGCTCATTATAACAATTTTTACACAAAACTGCAGGTAGACTTTCTGCAGCATACTTAGTCTATTTTTGCTGTGGACACATCAGTCTGTGCTATACTGTGCTATATATATATATATTGGGTACACATTACATGTGAAACAGGTGAAGGTGTGGCAGATGTTAGTTTCACCATCATTTCTGCATATTTTTTAGTGTGCATCTGCGAGTGGAGGAAAAGATCACCCTGACATGTGGACGTGATGGTGGTCTGCAGAACATGGAAGTGATTGGCATGATTACCCTTAGAGTGACTGATGACAAGAATGGCCGGATTAGGCTGCATGTCAACAATAATGACAAAAGGGGTGTCCAGTTACAGGTGAAGCTTCTATTTTTAATTCCTCTATTAGTTAAAGGTGCTCTAAGCGAATTCACGTGTTTTAGACCATAACAAATTTAAAAAAAAACGCAATCTCTGTAGACAGCCCAGGCTCTACAAACTTTAATATAAACACAATGGCCAAAACTACAAACAGAAACCATAACAAAGTGTTCCAGCTGATAAACGACGAGAAGGATTTGGGGGTTTGGGTTGGGCGCGTTCATGAAAGCACGGAAGGGAGGGGGAGGAGGTAACTACGCTCCGTTTGTTTGAAAACAGTTCAAATATCAACAAAAACTGACGTCTCGCAGATTCGCTTGGAGCACCTTTAAGGAAGGCAGATTAGTTGGATTATCTTCTTTCAACTCAGTGTTTTGTGTTACTGGTACATCATTTTAGAGAAGAGTACATTTTAAAGAACAGATTGTACAATGTGTTAAAAGGATAGTTCACCCAAAATTTTAATTTCCTATTAATTTACTCACCCTCAGGCCACCCTTAAGACTTTTTTTTCTCTTCAGTAACACAATAGATATTTTCATCTTAAACTATTATCCTTGCTGATTCATATAATGCAAGTCTGCAGGTGCACTTTGTCAAAAAACTAATAACCCAAAATGAATACTCATAGCTCAATGGGTATATTGGTTTTTTTATTAAATAAAACCACATTCATTTGTATAAGAAACTGAACATTTAGAACATGATTACCTGTTACCCTACAGTCACATTAGCTACAAAAGTGAACGACACCGAGCGACACGCACCCGCTTGATGGGCGTTCCTTGGCTAGTTTCTAGAAGCGGTATCAAAAGTCACTTTAGAGGTATTGTTAAGTTACAAGAAAGGTGTTTTTGGATTTAAAAGTATTTATTTCTCGATAAAAGTAACAAAATATTTGAGATAAAATGCCAAACTTATAAGATATATACATAAATGTGCATTTTCCGCCATCTTGAATTATTTTCTCAGACTCGACCACAGACCTACGTCACGTTGCTCCTTCACTCCGATTGGCAGTCGCTTTGTCGCATCGCTCAGTATTTGCATAAAATAGCCTGCTTGTCTATTTTGGCCCCGCCTTGCTCGCGCACCGGCGAGCTCGTCGCTTGTCGCTGGCAAACGGTCACTTCCATTGAAAATGAATGGTAGCCTGTCGCTCTGTCTCTGTCGCTTGTAGCTAATGTGACTGGGGGGTAATGCATAGTCTTAGACCAACAGTTCTGAGGCTGCGTCCGAAATTGCACACTGTGACAGTAGGAACTGAATTAGATGAAGTACCTACTCATCAACGGTTAAATCAGTACGTTCTATGTAGTATGAATGTGGATTGCATGAACGTACTACATTCGTCATGTTGAAACATCACGTGACATACGTCGTCATAACAAGAAGTTAGTCGTAAACTGAAAGGCCGTTAAAATAGTGCAATTAAATCAAGGGACAGTTGTTTAATATATATTTGCGTCTGAATAGAGCTGTGTTACCGCTTTCGGACATTTTTTAATAAAACCACACCCCTCCGTCTTCTTCATTGGATAACTCCTCTCCCGGGGGCTCATAAAGACAGAGCACAACACGTCATAACCTGAAAACCACGCCCACCAGGGGGGAAAACAATTCATCCGTCTCCATTGACTTTGTATTGCGAGAGGCTCCCTCCTTCACATTTCTGGCATATAACAAAAACAGAATAATGCCTAAAAGCTGTTGTGTAACAAGGTGTACAGCTAACAGGCCAAAAAACCCAGAAATACGTTTTTATAAGCTGTCAATCCCAAAAAACGAGCGTTTAAAGCACAAAAGTGGAAACAAGCAACTTTTCATAGTACTTATGTTAGTAGACCTGCGCCCACTAGGGGGAAACATAGTCGGTGTTCCACTTTTTTCTCCTTAAAGGCCATCAAATGAACACATCGGGATCTTGCCGGAAGTAGTAGGTTATCCGGGTACTTTTCGCCTACTGTTTTTGGAATGCTATGAATTTGGACATACTACTCGCATCACCTACTGCTTTTCGCTTACTATATAGTATGGAAGTCGGCAGTTTCGGACGCAGCCTGAGTGTTTTCACAGAATCCGGATTATTATTCGCAAACCAAAAATTCTATTACTGCCACCTGCTGAACTGGAGGATGAGCAATAAGAAGGGGAAATGGTTTTATGCATGCTCAAGCATCCTGTTACAAAATGATGTATTGGTAAAATTGCTTGTAAACTGACTGTATGCATTATGCAACAATTAATATGCTTACGTTCTAATATCTCAGTTTCTTACAAAAGAAGATTTTTCAATAGGATTATGGTATTCCAATAAAAGTGAAAGAAAAAGTAGTATATTATGTTATGCATTACTATCCATTCATTAAAACCACAATATCAATGGTACCAACAGTTTCTTACTCTTTTAACCCTAATTTCTCCAGACACATCCCAATGTGGACAAAAAGCTTTTCACATCTGAGTCCGTGATTGGTCTGAAAAACCCAGACAAATCCTTTCCTCTCAAAAGTGATGTCGGTGTGCTGAAATGGAGACTACAGACCACAGATGAATCTTTCATACCCTTAACAAGTCAGTCCTGAACATCTGGTTATGTTATTACCAGTTAATTACAGTTTATGTCTCACCCATAGTGTCACATGGTCGGTAATGACAAATATGTGTCTTGTGTCTCTCTGCAGTAAACTGCTGGCCCTCCGAAAGTGGAACTGGCTGTGATGTAAACATTGAGTATGAGTTACAGGACGACTCTTTGGAACTTAACGATGTTGTCATCTCTATCCCTGTACCGTGAGTATTAGTTTATTTTGATCAAGTTGTAAACCTTTATCCATACTGTCTTCTCCAATATATAATAATGCACATGAAAGGGTTACTATATTGCTATTAATAACATAATGACACATTATTTATGTTGACATTTTTTTTTGTGTTGCTTAATCCTCTAGTCTTCATTTGACCTCAGAATGGTTGGATTTTATTACTTATGTTTGTATTTTGTTGAAATGCTCACAGGTCTGGGGTGGGAGCTCCTGTGATTGGTGATCTAGATGGAGAATATCGTCATGACAGCAGACGAAATATTCTGGAGTGGAGTCTGCCTGTGATTGATGTGAAAAATAAGACCGGTAGCCTGGAGTTCAGCATACCTGGCCAACCCAATGACTTTTTTCCTGTCAATGTCTCATTTGTCTCCAAAGGCAGCTACTGTGACATTCAGGTAAGACAAGAGGTCCTGAATTGACCTAAAAATGTTATTGGATGGCAGAAAATGCCACAATTTTTTATCACAATTTAAAGTCACTTTTTTCCTCATTCCGTTTTCTCTGTTGTTTTTCTCTGCCAGGTCCCTAAGGTGTCTCAGGTGGATGGGGATAGCCCGGTTCGGTTCTCCTCTGAAACGTCTTTTGTGGTTGATAAGTACGAAATACTGTAGAAGGAATCTACCCGCTTACGTAATTCCACCAAATCTGACAGAAGAGCAGATAAATGGACTGAAAACATTCTTATAATTCAAGAGGAAGGGAGAGACATACAAATGGAGGTCTGATGCAGTCTTTATCATCTTCAGCAGACTTTATCATCTTCAGCAGTACTTTAACAGAATTCTTTTTCCACAAAAAGTGAAACTTTGACCATTATTTTCGCCCTTCCTGGCAGTATTGGCTGTACTTTTACCAAATTTGTTTCATAAAGCAACTTTCTTTTTAAAAGCCGAACCAATCATGATGTCAGTGAGGGTTTGGGCTGAACTGGAACTGGACAAGGATGAGGATGTGGGCTGGTGAGGGGTCTCTGTTAATTTGAGGTTATTATGGCAGGAGTGATATCATTGATGTGTTACAACATTTGAATTGGTGGTTGAACCCACTGAACTGATAACCTTACTGAAAGGTTCAATTCAAGTTGCCAGTGTCTTTAATGTTTATGGCTCTGCCCGGTTTGATATTCATTTCTGCTGTAAATTAACTGTAAAACACTAGAAGACAGTCAATGACTTATTTTCTCTTAATTCTCAGCTGATCCACTCTTGTACCGTGTTTGCAATAGCCAATCATATCCTGAAATTAATCTTAATTATTGTTTTGTCCATTTTTGTTATTCAAGCTCCCTGTTTTGTCTATGCATATGCTTTAGCTCATGTTTCTGTCTACTGTAAAACATGTTTAAGAAACCCGTTTGATTTGTATGACTCTTGACTGGTTTGCTATTTTCATGTTTTACATCATGCAGTGATGTACGAATGCGAATCTTGCATTTTCCGATGTTCAAAACGTTGCTTCCTGATATCAGAATAGGAGGTACTCCATTTGACTAATAATTTATGACAAAATATTTATAGCCAATTATAATGTGAGAATGGATTTCATTCTTATATTAGTCAAATTCTAGACTTTACTATGCTGAACACGTTGCAGGCAGAGGAAATGTTTTAAAACGAGTTTTTAAAGCAAGCTTTTCCTGCCGTAATGGATTTGTATCATGTTTTATATTAAATGCTACAGGTTTGGACTTTGATTCTATTCAATCATACTAAAATAGCAAGCCCCTGCCCTATCCTAGGTGTGTTGTGTATAGGATCCCTTAGTGGAGGTCAGGATGTCTTTTTCAGGAGGGACCCCAGGTTTCCAGTCAGTTGTCAAGCCATCAACCCAATCTCAACCCCACTGAAGTGAACTGGCCCAACTTCTTTGTTTGTTCCCAATAATATTTTCAATGTCTCGCATAGTTTGTTGGGGGAAGGACATATTAAATGTTTTTGTTGTTTTTTGTTTAAGGTTTGATGGAATCATAATGTGGATTCGGGAATGGTAGAAATACACCTCAGATTTTTTTGTAACCTTGTAAAATAATAAATTAGGGATTCATGATGAGTAACATTCCAGTGTAAACTTATTAAAAGAAAATCATTAAAGAGTTTAAAAAGATACTTTGGGAACTGTCATTTCTTATGTAGCGTTATAATTGTATCATTCAATTTTTCCATTTAGCTTTGTTCACTTTAAAACTGTCTGGGGATGCTAAATGTCAGATTTTTATACTGGGGTCTTATTTATTAAAGAAGCTTAAATGCAAGAGTGAAAGCAGTAATAGTCAGGTTTTGAATGTAGTTCTTATGGAAAACCTTTCTGCCTCGTGCAGGAAACAATGGATTTAGCTGAACTTTAAAGATCCAGGGCTTTTCTTTTCGGTTGTGATAAACTGATTTCACTCCTTAAAACCATTTCCAAGATCAGTTCATATCTTAGATTCAAAGTCCACATAATGTGCCTTAGAGGGTTTCCTTCAAGTAAGCAAGCTTTAAATTTGTAGTGTTTAATTGTAGACCCATTTAGGTTTTGGGTCATCAAAGTTTCAAATATACACGTTTGCTTTGTTTTGTTTGGTTCAGACAGACACTCAAACTGAGTTCATTTTTGTCATTTACTTCAGACTCAAATTCCAACAACATTGTACCTATGTACAGTATTCCTTGGTAAACCAAACATTAAACTAGGGGCTTAATGAAGGTAGCCCTTATTATTAAATGTGTTTACTTTTAGTTTATTTACTAAACATTTTGTTTAGTTATACACTTATCCAAAGCCTATCCATACCTTTGCACAACCACCAGAGGTCACCATGTCTATGTGATAGGAGACATGGCGTGATGCCATAAATTAAATTATAAGTAAAATTCTACACAGCCTTAACGAAATGATAATATTAATAAGCTGTAAGCAATGTTAATAGAATAAACCGAGTAGATATTTTTTGTAGGTCTAAAACAATATTGACGACATTTAAATTAATGATTAAGTGTAAAATATTTAATGGCAAATAGATCATATTTTACTTGGTCACCACCACTCACTTGGTCACTCGTCAACAAATCCTCAGTGTGCATTGTGTTTAAATACAGTTACGTCACACAGCTGTTTTTTCTTCTTTTTTTACGTGACACAGATGTGTTCCATTGTTTACATGGAATCATATGGAATGTTCTGTTTATGACGTCGTAAAGAGCGTGGGCGGGCGGTCAGGGTATATAAAGCGAAGCGTGAATCGAGTCATTCTGAGGTAATTGTCGGCGGCATAGATATGTCCGGTCGGCGGTGTGGCAAATCTCCTAAACACCCCTGATTTCAATACTCTAAGATAAAGCGGGTTGAAAACATTGTTAAATTTTCGAAAAAATACTGGTGTTAGCTGTTCTCTATATGTAATGATTAAATGTTACTTATTTTTAATTATTTAACTTAATGTTAGCGATGGTAATTCAAGGTACGAGCTATCGTACGAAACAATAACACGTTTTTTAAATAGCGATGCAGCGATTTGTACATTAAGTTACTAGGTTAACATTTTCAAAACAATCCCATCATTATTGAGATTTGCCACCATTGTTTTCTGTTTTCGGTGTTTGCTCTTAGATTCTTTGATTTTTTTTCTTACCTCAGGTGCAGCGTGTTTTGTGTTTAAACAGAATCTAAAATAGTGCCCTGGTTGAGTAGGGTTCGGCATAAAGGGCGGGCAGGGGGCTGCAGTTCACCCCAGGGTCTCATTAAGAGTTAAAAGTAGGGTCTGCACTGTAAGGTAGGACGGTCGGAAACAGTCCAGTGCCTAGATTTTTTTAAATCTAATTTTTCAAAGTAAACACCAATGTGATTTAAGTTAATAAATAAAGGAGTGTATTTTCAAAATTATTTTGTTTCATGTGTCTTAAAAAAAGCTATGAACAGCTGCTATGCTCATTTTCTGTATTTGCTTTTCTGTTTCTCATCCCAAGGTAACTATAGCCCAGCTATAGACCCTTACAGCCCACGTGATCAAAATAGCCTGCGCACGCATTTTGGCAACAGAAGCAGTGTTATTCCCCATTGGCTCTAACGTGTTAGCAACTCAAAACGTTTATCAAAACGGTTTTCCAGCATCAAAGAGTCTGGTTGTTGCGTTTGGTTGCACTAATATAATATACTAATATATGTAATTGGCCATCTGCTAACGTCTTTTATACACTCCACTACACGGATCTGGTAGCTGTGTTAATAAAGTTGATAAAGTCAACTTTTTAAAAGAATTTTCTCTGTGTTGCTTTAATGCTGATTTACTTCCGTTGCCACAATGCGCGCGCATACGTTGCCACGTCATCATTGTGTACAAACAGTAAAAGAGTCTATTACGCAGTCTGGAACCTGCCTCCTTCAGTTGACACAGCATATATGGAAAGACTTCAGACGACTTCCATTACTGATTATTTTTTTAATTTACTGAATTGCTGCGTTTTATGTCTATTCTACATTTTATGTAAAGCTGCTTTCCAACATTACAATACAAATAAATGTGAATTCAACTGAATTGAATTAAATTGTCTTTTCAAATGAACTGAAAATGTCAATGTCAAGTTTATTTATATAGCACCATTAGGCTATACTCTAGCTGACTGGAATGTTCAGTCAATAAATCTTAAAGGAGCATTTCACCCGTAGAAACATGAATCTTTATTGAAAGTGCATCATATTTGTAGTCGAAATGTAACATACATTTAGAATTTGGTGCCTGTTTGAATGAGAAAAGGGGTGTTTGTAGTCTCACCCAACAAAGATATTGGACTTCCTGCTTTTAATGATGCAATTGATGATTTTTACATCATTGAAAGAAGGATGTGGAACACTGAAATCTGTATTTCTCCTGTCTCAGCGGCAACTGAGGAAAAGATGCACAACCATTCAAAAACATGACTGGGGTTCTAACTATACAAAGCTTAATGCAAATGGGTGAAGTGTCCCTTTAAATAAGGAGGGACCAAACCAGTTAAAGATTTAAACTATAAAATAAATGAAGAGTTTCGTTGCAAAACGAGATAACCACCATTTTTTTAATTGTTCAGAAATCTCCTTTTTTGGTTGTGCATTCCAATTAATTTCAATGCAATTGCAGTTGGTTTATTTTGATCTAAACCTTCATAACTTAAAAAATACAGCTAAGTAGCACCATAAAACAGAATAATAACATGATAACATAATAATCAACATGTTTTGACAAAAATGTAAAAAAATGGATTTATCTCGTTTTGCAACGAAAGTCTTCAAATCTTTTTAATTTCCCTATAAAGTGTTAATATGAACTCTGTGGGTGCAGAGGTGTATTTTTAATTGGTATTTTTGACAATTTTTTCCCTAGCTGACAGTGCACTCAAGGAACGTAACAGTGATGTAATGTGGTCCCGTTTTTTAGTAATTGTCAAAAGTGTTGCAGATGCATTTGAACTGCAAATGGGATAAAGCTAATCCAATAATACAATGAATTATAATTATTCAGCCTAAATGTAATAAAGGCATGGATTACTTTTTTTTACTAGACAGAATAGGTTTTACTTTAGCAAAGTAACCACTGTAGTTATGTCAAATTTCAAGTCAACAATTAAAAGATCAACCAGGTTTTAAGGCTTCACCGAGCAGGGTTATTTTGGGTGAACTAAGAGAATCTAATAGACCAACCATAATTTCAGTTCGACTCCCATTAAAATTAAGAAAATTTTAAGGCAGCCTTTAGATAAGACAAAAAATTAGATAATATCAAAGGAATTGAGAAACATCTTCTGCCATTAATTATGTATTACAGAGAATGGGTTTCATTCTTATATTAGTCATGTTCTAGACTTTACTAAGCTGAACACAAGCAAAGAAAGTTTTAAAACAAGAATTTTACAGCAAACTTTTATAATGGAGTTGGCCTCTATTGCTCAATGTTATTGCTTCCAAAGAATGTCTGTCTGTTTGATTTGTATTAAATGCATTGTTTTGGACTTCGCATCTATTTAGACATACTAAAATCAACCCACCGGCCATTCTGGATGTATTGTGTATAGGAGGTTCAGAGTGTCTTTTTCAGGTAAGACCTAAGTTTCCAGTTAAGCATTTCATTTGTCAATCCATGAGTCTTAACTCCCTGATGAAGAAAAGTGAACAGGCCTCCCTTTCTTTGTTCATTCCCATTCATGTTTGAATGTCTATGTAGGCTATAGTTAAATGTTTCTGTTTCTGTTTTGTTTTGGAATCATAATGTGGATTCAGGAATGGTTCAAATACACCTCAGATTTTTGTAAAATAATGAATTATGAATTCATGATGAATAACATTCCAGCGTAAACGTATTAAAAGAAAATGAATAAAATCTTTAAAAGGATCCTATGAGAACTGTCAATGTAGCGTTTTGATGTACCATTGGTTACAAGTACCAGTTCAACTGAATGATTCATTTTTTCCACTTAGTTTTTCCACTTTAAAACAGGGTGGAGAGTCAATGACAGATTTTTATAGGGAAGCTTGAATGCAAGAGTGAAAACACTAAAGACGCATTTATTTCAGGAATAGATGCTGTTCTGATGGAAACCCAGCTTTTTGTCTCCAGTAGGACAACAGTGGATTTAGCTGAATGAATTTCTGAAGAACCGGGACTCAGGATGATTCAGGACTGATCTGGCTCCTTAAGACCAAGGATTTTCCTGAAGAAAAAGATCAAAGATCAGTTAATATCCTATAATGAAAGTTCACACAATGAGCCCTAAAAGGGTTCGCTTTCAAGTAAGTGAGCTCTTAACTTTGCATGCTTTAATAAATGTTTTTGTTTGAGAAAATATTATGTCTTACAAATGTTAATTAAAACTGTTTTGTGGGTTTGGGTCAAAGTTTCAATTACAATTTTTTATTATTATTTTTTTTTAATTATATTTCATTATTAGTGGTCTTGTTTGATTTCATATACTCAAATACTACAATTTCAATGAGTTCCTTCAAACTTAACTTCCAGTACCATCATACTTTTGTATTAGCTATAAGTAGGGGTCAATAAATTGATGATGGTAGATCATAATTAAATAGATTTTTATTCATTTTTATTTTATTTACACTAAGAAATTGTAAAATATAAATGTCCCTAGACTCAAAGCCCACATTTACATCCATCACTTGTGCTGTGTTGAACAGAAATCCTCTCACACAGCCACTAGAGGTCACTATGTATATTCTATTCATCTTGATGTGATCAAAAAACATCCAAAGTGATGCTATAAATCAATTTGTAACAAAAAATTCCACAAAGCATTAACGAAATAATAATAAGCTATGTTAATATATTCGCTATGTAAACATACGAATAAGCTATAAAAATGACGAGGCGATTTGTACATCACAGATAACATTTTCAAAACAAATCCACCCTAAATGAAATTTGTCAACATTGTGTTTGCTCTTAGATGGTTTGATTATTTACAAACTGAGCATTTGAGTTTACTTGCTTCATCCTCGCTGCGGAAATTCGTGTCATGGGAGGGGCTTCTGCGACTCCGTTCGCTTTCTGTAATCACTTCACTACTCCTGCTCTGCAAAAAATTATTTTCAAGAAAAAAATATTAGTATTTTTGTATTGTTTTCAGTAAAAATATCTAAAAATTCTTAAATTAAGATGATTTGATGAGCAAAACGACCCAAATAAGTCTAACGGTGCGTTTTTAGCCCAAAGTTCAAAATCTTCAACTCATGCGTTTGCCGCGGCAACGCTCGATTCACGCCATTCGCACAAACTAGACGCGCGAATGAGGCAGAATCGCTTCTGCCGCGCTAAAAGCCTCATTCGCGCAGCGAGACCTCCAGATGCGCATCAACGCACATTGACATTAGCCTCTTTTACACAGTAATTCTGGTAAATTACCATGAATTTACCAGAATGAATTTACCAGTAAATACAAAAATGTGCTGTTCACACACGCAGTGGCGTTCCGTTATTTTACCAGTAAGACATCATTCACACATCAGTATCAAAATAGAGGGTTTTCACCGACGTCACGTTCTGGCCATTGTGGAGGCACTCGGTGTAAATAACTGAACGGAGTACAATGGAATATTATGCGCTTTGGATACTTTAAGTGAATGTAGACATGTCTAAACAAAAGAAAACACGTCCCAGATACAAAGGCATAGGTAAGGACTTGGACCACAAGAAAAGGCACGACATTTCGAGAAATTACAATTTATAGGCGGTGCAGATCCCTACGAGCTCCCTCTTCTAGGATCCGTGACGACCCGGCGATTCTTCCTTCAGTTGCATATCCCGATATAAGTTAGTGAACTACCTAGTTTTCATGCAGAGCCCATATGTCAATGTCAGCTTTATTTATATAGCAAATTTAAAATAGCCAGTGTCCTACCAAAGTGCTTTACAGTAAAATAAGCACAGTAAAAAATAAAAGCAATAATTGTTTTTACCATTTACTATTACAAATATTATCATTACAATAGAAAATGTGCTATGAGCAATTAAACACACTGGCATTAAGGCATTGCAGCGCAAATTTTATTTGTGTTTAAGTACATTTTGTGCATACACTACAAGTACATATTAAATACTTTTTAAATAAAGCACAACAAGTAGAAGCATAATTGTTTTATACTTTATGTACTTCAATCATATTTCTAATACAATAACTGTTACCACTCTTTTTCCTGAGCTTTACCAACCACAAGCGCCTCCTCTGATAATTTCTTGCATTCCTTTCCCTGGTTTTTAATCACTTTTGGAAGTCGATAATTATCCAAATGTTTTTCTCAATATGTCCTGTTGGTACCATCTCAAACACGGGAATAATTAACCATTTTCCTTGACGACGTTCGGCATATACATCAGTGTCTGTGCTCTGTTGTGATGCTGAGTGCCTCCAATATGTCGTCTTCCGCTCTTATGACGCGTCGTGAAAACCCTCTATACCGGTAAATTCGTTGAGAAAGCGGAAGTACCTGTAGCACGCGGCGAGCTCCGTGTTGTATTTGTAAACAATCCACGTCGTTCATATCCACGGTCCGTATTTTGTTGTTTTCACGTCTGTGGTAAACAGTCGCGAAGTTGCTCATGACCAAGCAACATTGAATGAGACGACGTCAAACCGAAAATGCGTTTTTAACATCAGTACTGTTTGCACTTTAGGCTTCACAGAGGGCGTGCTAAGGATGTCGGCAATTCGGCGGTCAGCTGTTTTTATCAACTTTGGTGAAGAAATGTGGATGTAAACTGCAGGTGTGCTCAACTTTCAAGCAGCATGTGTGTGGAAACGTCAGTAAACAGTGCGGGGGTAAACGCGTCATCTGTATTAAAACGCTATGATTGGCCCGAAGCTGTCAGCACGGTCTGACGTCGTCCGTTCTAAATGCCGGTAATCCTATAATTTTCGTTCACACACAGCGCTTACCGGTAAATTACTGGTAATCTTACAACCTGTCTTACTGGTAAATTGGGAGCACTGATTTACCGGAAAGGTTCTGTTCACACATGATCTGTTAACTGCAATTTACCAGTAAATTACCAGTAAAGACTGTATGTGTGAAAGGGACTATAGACTAAACATTGAAATCACTCGCGCTTGACGTCTCTACCGCGGCTGGTGTAGACGCAGCATTAGAAGTAGGGTGGGTTGGGAAACAGTGCAGGCCCTAGATTTTTTTTAACATTTAATTGTCAAAGGATGTACTGGTAAACACCAATGTGATTTAAGTAAATAAATAAAGGTTTGTCATTTATTTCATGTGTCATGATGTCTGCTGAGTTCATGGACATAAAGAGATGAAACACTAAAAGCTGAATCATACATTAACCTTAAAATGTTTACCTGAACACAGAAATTTTTAGGTGCCCTTCATATGGTTTCCATGGCCTGTTACACATGCCTTTATCGCAAAGACCATAATTTTGGTTCAGAGGTATTAAAGTTGAAAACTGTGAGTAAACACTGCAGCACCCCTATTTATGGTTATTTTATCACTTATCACACAGTTAACGCAGTTATTAAGATTCAATATGACATTCCTAGATTAGTTATATGGTATTTCAGGGTGTTTTAAGTCAGTCAGCAGTCTTCCCAAGTCTGCATGCATTGGTAGATATCTGAGGGTTTGGTTAGGGGGAATTACTATTGTGTGTGTGTGTAAGATTTCGAAACACAGAAGACCAAAATAAGATATGATTCAGAGTATTACAACACCCAGGCTTATGTCACAAAACCACCGGATTTTCCCATTTTTCTCTTTTAACAGACCGCGAGGCCTAAGTGACGTTTAAACTTCTAGCCTTTTAATGTGTTTGTAAGCAAAGCCGTGTCAAGCCAACATTGAAGTTTGACCTGGTGTACTCTTTCTCTATGCACTCCAGGGCAGTTTAATGGATTTAGAGGGAAGTTTATATTGTAACTGAATTTAATTTCATTTTGCTTATGTGGCTTGGCTTGAGATCAAGTGTATTGTAGAAATTAGATTTGTTCATACAGAAAATATTCTTGAATAGATGAGGTCAGGCAATAAGAAGAGCACCTTCAGTGCTACTGGGCTAATATTAGACATCTAATCGTATGAAACATTGTTTGTAAAATCTCTGCATCATGATGTTAAGATAAATTTCCCCAATGCACGTTCTGTCTGATGGATCCCATCTCTGCTGATCTGAGCTCTGGGTGGGTGTCTCGTTCCAGAGCCTGAACAAGTGAGGAACTCTTCAGATGTAAGAATGAAAGACTGCTCTGTGGAAGCAGAATGAATAAAGGAGGGAGGGTGAGAATGCGTGAGAGACCATGAGGGCTCGAGAAAGGGAAGGAGAGACAAATGGGTGGAGAGGAGAAGCATGTAGGTGGGGGAATAGTAAAAGACAGGATATTTCTCTCATTCTTCCACATAGTTCTGCATCATTTTCTATCCTGCTCTAGTGCACTTAACAGGTTTATGCACATGGTGACTTTGGTGAAGTGAACACGAGAACAACGACTTTCCTATCAACATGGAATTGACAAGTACCTGTATAACTATCTGAACTCATAGGTAAGGCTTTGATTGACAGCTGTGTTTGTGTGTGTGATTAATTCAAGTTCATTATAAGCAAAGGAAAAATTTTGCAAGTGGGTTTTGGCTATTTTGAACCTACTTTTAAAAACAATAAATTGTAGCTTACGCCCATCTCAGCTTATTTTAAACTTTGAAAAAGTTTGTCGGAATCAGCTAAAGTGAAAGAGGAACTGAATTGGAGTGAAAGAAATTTTCAGAATTATTTTTGACTATAATGTAATGCATGACACATAACTATGCAACATCTAATGAGCAAATTGACTTTGAAAAGCAGTATGACAGATTGCACATAGATTCTTCTTTAAAATGGTGTGTATTAAATAATGTCATCATTTTGTGTCTATGAGTAATGGAGAGTCTTACTGTGTCAATGATTGAGAGAGAAAATGGGCCGACCAGGCCAGCCTGGAAATCGTGGCCCTGACCTCAAGAATGGACAATGAAACTATTGTCCCAGTGGAGACAGCGCTGTGCAAACCACTGTGTTGTATGGCTTGTGTGCGCAGGAGGATTGTGCCCTGTCTGATGGTATTTGGAGACTTACATTGAAATCAGCAGATGGTTTAATAGCAAAAATTCCTTACCTGTCAGTCAAATGACTCACCTGTTTAATTAATCTAGAGCAGAGAGAGAGAGATAGAGAGAGAGAGAGAGAGAGAGAGAGAGAGAGAGAGAGAGAGAGAGAGAGAGAGAGACTACAGTAGAGCTGTCTAAATAGATGCTTTCATGAGCGAGAGTGAGAGATTAGACTGCATAAACAACACTGAATAAGTGTAAAGCAGCTTTGGTTTTGTTTAACTAATTGTTTTAATGACAGAAAGTTCCATGTACGAGTAAATTCGGCAAGGATAACATTAGTAACTCAAACAATATGTGCATGTATTCAGGATTGCAGAATCTGTGCACCTGTAATGCATTATTGAACATGAGAGGGACTGGAATCCCAAAGAATAGAAGGAAAAACAATAAGGAGAAATAAAACACCAGCACTGTTGGTGAAAAATAGCCAAATGTGGCGTGATTAATTAAGCTTTAATCCTAGTGTTCACACCTTCATTCAGTCTGGGTCTCACCAGCTCTAGTCTTTGCTTTAGTGGACACACCCACACGCCATAAACCATAGCCGATTTACTGGTCGATTACTTTTATGCAGTCACGCATTATTTTGCTCAGTTTTGCATGACATGGGCTGAATCCCAAACCGCCTACTTCCATACTATATAGTATGTAAAAAGCGCTACTTTGCATACTATATAGTATGGAAGTAGGCGGTTTGGGATTCAGCCATGGTCACGGATTTCCACCATTTTACGTGCCCCTGCCACGACTTTCTTTTCCGTGACAGTTTCACGTATTGGTTACTTAACTGTTTTTCCTATTTTCTTACAATTGTCGCTTTAGTTCGGGGTTAGAACAACTTTCTGTTACATAAAATGACATCCTTACCCAAACCCACCTCTAACCCTAACGTCAGGCGACAATGGTTTAAAAAGCATACGAAAAAATAGTATAAACCAATACTTTAAATGACATCCTAACGCAAACAGCAAATCTAACCCCAAACCGAAGCGACAATTGTTTAAAAATAAGAAAAACAGTTGAGTAACCAATAAGTGAAACTGTCACGGAAAAGAAAGTCATGGCAGGGGAACGTAAAATGGTGGAAATATGTGACAATGTCACGCAAAATAATGCGTGACTTTTTAATTGAAATTGGTTTGTCAAAAGCCTGGCGAAACTCCCAAATGATGGGAGCCCACAAAGTTGTATGGTATAACCTACAGCAGTGGTTCCCAACCTTTTTCCTTGGGGCCCCCCCATGTACATATTTAACAATCCGAGACCCCCCATATATAATGAAGAGTTTCGTTGCAAAACGAGATAACTCCATTTTTAACATTTTTGTCAAAACATGTTTATTATTATGTATGTTATCATGTTATTATTGTGTTTTATGGTGCTACTTAGCTGTAATTTTTAAGTTATGAAGGTTTAAATTAAAACAAACCAACTGCGGTTGAATTTATATTAATTGGAATGCACAACCAAAAACAAGATTTCTGAAAAATATAAAAAACGGAGTTATCTCGTTTTGCAACGAAACTCTTCATATAAATATTAATGCTATGCGCATAAACACCCACACACTATATATGGTAACTAAATTTAGTTTTAAGTATTTAATGACATTTTATTACATGAATACACAGGAAATGTTCCTTTCAACTTCAAATGTTTCCTTTTAGCCTAATATTTTCATTTTTACACAACTAGTAAAACGCAGTTGTTTATCTTTTTTCGGATTTTGTGTATGAACATAGAATACTGAATGTTTCCTTTTGATTTTGCCGTTACGAAGACAACAAGCACATGACTGAACAAGTGATGTGTGCGAGCAAAATTTAAATAATTATTTGATATAAGAGATATTTTTTGACTATCTTGGCACTGTAAGCATATGATTTTTGAAAAACTTTAAAAAAATAAATATTTTTATATAAAACTATTAGTGGAACATTTTATGCATCTTTATTCACCTTAAAGCATATCTGCTCCCGCGCCCCCCCTGTGAACTCTGGGGGACCCCAGGTTGGGAACCACTGACCTACAGTACCAATCAGGCCGATGGAAGAAGACACCTATTAATATTTGTTTCCGTATATTTGTTTCCAAGTATTTTAGTGATGTTTCGGCCTTTGAAAAATTAGAAAAAGTATGCTATGGTAAATCTCAAACTTGGAATTAAACTTAAAGCATCTGCTTTGACGGCGTACATCCTTAATAACTCTAAATCCCAAAAAGGTTCCCCATCACTTGTTGTGCAAGGTGTGTGAAACACACTGTAAAAAATGTCTGTAGAAATTACAGTATTAATGGGTATTACTGGCAACTAGCTGCCAGTAACTTACTGTAGATTTTACATTTATGTTATTTACTGGCTACATTTTGTTCAAAGTTAAATGAACATGACATTTTTTTTGACTTTATCTTCTACAGTAAGTTACTGGCAACCAGCTGCAAAATTACAGCAAATTTTTTACAGTGCAGAAACAGTGTGTGTGTATAAGAATATATGAATTATTTGATGGAAAACAGACTGATGTGAATATTTTAATTCCAATAGTTGTGTAAAAACATAATCTGAGAACACTGTATTCCTTTTAGGACAGCCTGTTCTCGAAACCATGAAGATAGTCTCTCATACCGCTTTGCCAGTGAGACAATCCCAGCCTTTCTTTTCTCACATGCTGATATAAACAGTATGCTGCGCATTTCTGCCACGCAAGCACTTTGGCTGTTTTCTATGGTGAGATCTGCGGCCAATTTATCTGACGCCTTGTTACTTTATTCTGATAATATACTGAGCGACCAGACTGTTACGAAATGCTAAAGGACTTATGGTCCTGCTGTCAAGGAATTTATGAGTAAGACCAAAATACTGGGCTTTGATATCACACGTGTTATTCCAAGATAGCGCTCCAGCATGAAATGTCGAATGTTATCCAGCAGCTAGCTAACTTTCCAGCTTGTATGCTTGCCATCGTTGGCTGTAGTAATCGTACATGTAAAGCTAAAGCAAGTCGATCTGAATAAGCACATCTGTTAAAATGCATTTTTCCCAAAGAAGTTTTAAACAGTCCCAAGTTTGCATAAACACACACTCCCACCCAAAACACCCACCATTGGGTAAGCTTTTCCTATTTGGTGCACTTTTGTTTTAGGTTCCTAAAAGGTTTATAAAATGTCCTTGTCTGACTGTATTGTTACATACACTGTCAGAAAAATGGTCCCTAGCTGTCACTAGGGCAGTACCCTTTTAAAAAGTCCCAATATGTACCATTTAGTTAGAGACATTTGGTACCAATATGTGCCTTTGAGGTACTGATATACACTCTTTAGTACCAATATATACCTCTGAATATAAACTACTTAGGTGCAAATGTGTGAAATGGTACCACCCTTGTGACAGTGTAAGAAACTTTAACAAATTCACAGAACCTTTCTATTGAGCAAAACATTTAATTTTAGGTTATTTGGTGACTCAACACTATCTCACGAGAATTTGTATATATTTTACGAGTTGGCTAACTACACTGGTAAGTTTTGGTACAATTTGCCTTGACCCCTATGACGTTGGGGTTAGGGGTTCGGTCTTCTTGTTGTTTTCTTCATGAGAATCATACATTTTTGCACGATTAACTTTGTATGAATTTATACGAATTAGCCAACTTGTAAGATATGTACGAAATGTCATGAGATCAGGCTAGGTGACCCTTTAGAGCACCTTTAAGAGTAGTGGAGTGGATCACACACCTACCCTTTAAATGTTAACTCTGATTGTTACTTGTGGTTCCCTACAAACTATTGATTTGAATATTATGGTTTTGGCAGATGTTGTTATTCAAAATAACTTGTAGTTCACTATTAGTTGATACGCATTATATATGATACATTATATGAATGAAGGTAATTTACTTGTCATTTATTTACCTTGTTATCAGAAATAAATTACTGTAAAAGAACTCTGTTGTTATTGTTTCTATGTGGAAGTCTACCGGAAGTTGCGTTTAGTCCACACAAGCTGTTTGTTTATGTTGTTGCTGCTGAAACCGTCTGGTTCCTAGACATTGAACATTGAGCTACAAGAACACATGAGTAACATTTAAATGCCTCTGGCAGATTCTTTTCTCAATTTGACAAAAATGTCATCGGTGGCCTAAAACAGAAGATCAAGAACTGCTTCAAATTAAACAACCAGTGACATTTATTCTTGTTTTTGGGTGAAAAGGGTGCAGCTGGAGAATGTTTATTCCCAGAGAGTAGCTGGATCTAAGGGTCATCCGAAAGGAAGCATCCCTGCTCGCGAGCTCACACCGGAAGCGTCCCCTCCGCAGCTGCGGTTGCTTAGCTGCTCCTCAGATGTGTTTGTGTTCATCTTTTATGTGTTTGGATTCACTCACCGTGTTCCGGTCATTGGCAGTGGACAAGGAAAAAAGCACAGACATCTTTCTTTCATCCTTTCTCCTTCAGACAAACTTTTTACTATCTAGCCTGCTGAGATTCATGGATTTCCCATGTTTTCCGAGAACGTTATCAAACAGTCTGGCTTGGTTTAAAATGAATCGTTGTCCGAGAGACCAACTATAAATGTTTGCTTAGTTCCGTGATGACTTTGTTTTTTCCAGCATCTTGTTTCCATAAATGAAAATAATTATGTAACAAATTCTCTTGAAGTGATTCATTATTGTTACAACATCAGCAGTTTATGCAGCTGTTACGCATCGAGTGGAAAACACCACTCGCTTTTGCTTCTCCGGAGGAGGAAAGCGCAGGAAGTGAGTAGGGGGACTCCACATGGAATAGCAGTCTTTTCCATCCCACACCTACGGGATGTAAGGAGTCTGATGTGGCTGAAATGAGTCTTTTCTGCTTTATTTGTAGGTACTACAAAAACTCCACACCTTCATTCTGACAGGCCTATTTTTGAGGAATCATATGCAGCTGGGTGATTCTCACGAAATCCAGATTTAGAAGGTGTCCAGCATCAGATTTTTTAAAAAGCCCTTGAAGCCAATTTTTTTTGCACATATAAGAATAAGGTCTAAACTTACTATAACCATTATTTTTAGAGGATTTAAAACATATTTCCTTTAGAATTATTTACATTTTTAATAGAATCATTATAAAAAAATTGTCATTACCCCAACATGATATTACATTAAATATATGCATTTACAAACTCATGTTTCGGTAATGAGAACTAAAAAGTTGTCTAGGTACTATGACAAAAAGAATTTCACTTTTATCTGGAGAGAAAAAAATAAGAACTGCTTACCTGGTAGCCATCTTGAGAGCCCTAATGCTGTTTGTACTCAAAAAGTCAAGCAATCATGACTTAAATTTAGCATTTTGGATCCATAACTTAACTATCTCAGTTAATTTAACTTATTAACTTATATAAACCATAAACTTAAACATTCAAGTGCAATTAACTTAAGATTATCAGTTCAAAATGCTGTGAGGAATACCCATAAGACCTTGCGCCTGAAAATTTTGAATGATTTATCTTTGGTCCAAGAATAACAACAGATAGGACTAGGGATGCACCGATATGGAAATTTTGGCTGATACCGATAACCGATAACTCTTTATATTTGGGGGCCGATAACCGATATATGTACAGTATAGGCCGATAAATATTCATATTAATTTCACAATGAAAACTCCCAGACCGGGGACATCTTGTCTTTGCGCTAGACTAGCATACTCTTCTTAAGCCAGCAACATGTGTCATCTTCGTGCTATGTCACAGAAAGCACCAATCAAAACTCCACATGGCCGCAATGAGCAAGTGAAGTGGTTCAACAAACCAAAATAATCCATAATTTATCGGCTTTCATTTATCGGACTAATTTTGCTATCAGACCGATAACCGATAATATTAAAAATAAGCAGTTATCGGCCGATAACGATATGTCGGCCGGTATATCGTGCATCCCTAGATAGGACATATGAACCAGCTGATAATAACATTTCTTAGAGTTTTACACGTTTTGTAACATTATTGATGTTTTTTTGTAAATTATAGGTTTTTTTTTGTGAAGTCACCATTCAGGTAATCAGTGTTTCCTTTAGTAAGCATGCACCACATTTAACTCATTGTATTTCTCTCCACTAAAATGAAGATTCACGTGAACAGTGCAGTTTGATGTTTGCTTCTGTGGAGAATTAAGTTCAATCATTGATTGACATCGAGTCAGTCCTGAATATCTTTCATTACACATTCTTATATAAAGTTAAATGACAATTTAAGTTCAGTCTTTATGAAATTAATTGTTTAAGTGCACAGTACAAACTCCAAGTGTGGTGAACTTAACAATTTAAGTTCAGTCTATGTGGCCACCAAGTTAAGTAAACTATATAAGTTTTTGGGAGGCCCAATTACTTAATTTAATTGAGTGAATGAGTTTACTCAAATCAATTGAGTTCAGTCAACTTATTAGGTTTTTCAGTGGCACAGTCAATTTTGTACATTCCAACAATTTTTTTTTTTGAAAATGTAAGTTCCTTAAGGGCTTAAACAATGATTGAAAATTGTTGCAGAGATGAGAAAATTGGTCTTGGACACATTTATATTCCTTATTATTGTCTCTCCATTTACCTATGATCACCTACCATATGTTTCTTTACAGTAAATGTTTATAGTATAACATGTTTTGAAGATTTTAATTTTTTAGATTTTTTTATTATAAATATTTCCATGTCAAAGAACCCAAATCCAGTCATGGACACCAGGCGGTAATGAAAATTTCCCTTTAAATGTGGAAAAAACAACAAAATTAGTTGGTATGATGTCATTTGAAATCATGATCAAAATAGTACATGAAGAGATGTTTGTAACTGTATGCTTCTTATTTTGATACTCTTACTTTGCATTTACTTTTTTGTTGACACCTCATAAGTCTAATTTCGCGAGAATCACCCAGCTGTCTCTCCCTCTCTCTCTCTCTCTCTCTCTCTCTCTCTCTCTCTCTCTCTCTCTCTCGCTCTCTCTCTCTCTCTCTCTCTCTCTCTCTCTCTCTCTCTCTCTCTCTCTCTCTCTCTCTCTCTCTCGCTGTGGTGATAGTGTGTAATTCAGTCCCGCAGAACTTTAGTACTTTCAGTAAGAGACATGAGTGAGGATCAGACACAAACAAACAGTGAGAGTTGGACTGTAGATGGTCAGCTGAATGCTCAAAGGTGTAAACACAGGACATAGCGGAGATAGAGTTTGTAAACAAGGCCATGCATCAACAGAGCGCAGATTTTTTGGGCTAATATGATGGTGAGTGGGCTTGTTATTGATTATTGTTTCTTAGTATTAGTTTTCATTTCTTAGTAACTCTGTAATAGGTGTTCAGAATAATTTTGACTCCTACATTACTTCAATTCAAAGAGGAGTTTTATATGCAATGATAGTGTTTACAGGTATAAAAAGTGTTTTATTCACTTCGCTCAGAAATGAATACAGGTACGTTATATTGCCCATGATATTAAAGTATTTGAATATAAATGTTTTGCTTTGATTTATAGTTTAAAGTGTTTTATATTGTTTTCACTGCTGCATGTCTTGGCTGGGCATCTAGAAAAGGTAGTTCTCAATGCAACTAACCTGTTTAAATTAAAGTGAGAAATAATTTATAAAAATACATTGGAGAATTTGCAAGCTTCCAAGATTGAGTTCTTTGGTTACATCTCAGATTTGTGTACTCAAAGTCTACATTCAGCTATACTGTTATATCCCCATGTTCCTGCTGTGGTTTTCTCACTTCTTCCTGTAACTCTAACATACTGTCATGTGTCTCTGTGTGTGTTTGTGCTGTTGTATGTTTGTGTGTGTAGCCTGTATGATTATAACCTCTGTAAGAGGAGCTTTGTGGTTTGTGCCATGTGGTCGAGTCTATTTTTTGCTGCGGAGGGCAAGACACAGTGGCATAACTGCAGGCTTAATGACATGTTTTAGAGTCCCACCTCTTTCCAGTATGAAACACTCCTGCCAGCTGACGTGCCAATTTTATTTATGTGCAAATATGACCCTGGACCACAAATCTAGTCTTAAAGGAAAACACCACTGTTTTTCAATATTTTACTATGTTCTTACCTCAACTTAGACTGATTAATGCATACCTATCTTTTTCAATGCGTGCACGGCATCTTTGTACAGCGCGTTTTGAGTCTGTTAGCATTTAGCCTAGCCCCATTCATTCCTTAGGATCCAAACAGGGATGAATTTGGAAGCCACCAAACACTTCCATGTTTTCCCTATTTAAAGACTGTTACAAAAGTAGTTACACGAGTAAGTATGGGGGCACAAAATTTTTTTTAAGTGGATAAAAAAATTTGAAATATTGTATGGCAAAAGAGCACTTCGACCTCAGCGTGCAGTAACATAATCACTTCTTTTATGTCAAAAATCTTTAGGAAATAACGAAAAGATCATTATTTATATTTATATATTCTTTATATACACTCACCTAAAGGATTATTGGGAACACCTGCAATTTCTTATTAATGCAATTATCTAATCAACCAATCACATGGCAGTTGCTTCAATGCATTTATGGGTGTGGTCCTGGTCAAGACAATCTCCTGAACTCCAAACTGAATGTCAGGAAAGAAAGGTGATTTAAGCAATTTTGAGCGTGGCATGGTTGTTGGTGCCAGATGGGCTGGTCTGAATAATTCACAATTACTGGGATTTTCACGCACAACCATTTCTAGGGTTTACAAAGAATGGTGTGAAAAGGGAAAAACATCCAGTATGCGGCAGTCCTGTGGGTGAAAATGCCTTGTTGATGCTAGAGGTCAGAGGAGAATGGGCCGACTGATTCAAGCTTATAGAAGAGCAACTTTGACTTAAATAACCACTCGTTACAACCGAGGTATGCAGCAAAGCATTTTTGAAGCTACAACACGCACAACCTTGAGGTGGATGGGCTGCAACAGCAGAAGACCCCACCGGGTACCACTCATCTCCACTACAAATAGGAAAAAGAGGCTACAATTTGCACGAGCTCACCAAAATTGGACAGTTGAAGACTGGAAAAATGTTGCCTGGTCTGATGAGTCTCGATTTCTGTTGAGACATTCAGATGGTAGAGTCAGAATTGGCATAAACAGAATGAGAACATGTATCCATCATGCCTTGTTACCACTGTGCAGGCTGGTGATGGTGGTGTAATGGTGTGGGGGATGTTTTCTTGGCACACTTTAGGCCCCTTAGTGCCAATTGGGCATCGTCTAAAATGCCACTGCCTACCTAAGCATTGTTTTTGACCATGTCTATCCCTTTATGACCACCATGTACCCATCCTCTGATGGCTACTTACAGCAGGATAATTCACCATGACACAAAGCTCGAATCATTTCAAATTGGTTTCTTGAACATGACAATGAGTTCACTGTACTAAAATGGCCCCCACAGTCACCAGATCTCAACCCAATAGAGCATCTTTGGGATGTGGTGGAATGGGAGCTTCGTGCCCTAAATTTGTGCCACAAATCTCCATCAACTGCAAGATGCTATCCTATCAATATGGGCCAACATTTCTAAAGAATTTCAATGCCACGTAGAATTAAGGCAGTTCTGAAGGCGAAAGGGGGTCAAACACAGTATTAGTATGGGGTTCCTAATAATCTTTTAGGTGAGTGTATATATTAAGTATATATTCTACCGTAAATATATATAGAAACTTTGATGACTTAATTAATGACTTCATTTGGACAACTTTAAATGTGATTTTCTCAATTCTCAAATTCCAGATGTTCAAAAAGTTGTATCTCTGCCAAATATTGTTCTATCCTAACAAATCTTAACATCAATGGAAAGCTATTTATTCAACTTTCATATGATGTAAAAATCTCAATTACAAAAAACTGACCCTTATGACTGGTTTTGTGGTTCAGGGTCATGAACGCAGGTAGGATATAACAGGTACAACAAGTAAAATTTGCCTGATTGTTTACATTGTTTACATTACTTTTATTCAAAGCAACGTACAGTCGAATCAAGCCATATGTTTTATAAGCATGTGTGTTTCCAGAGAATTAATCCCACAATGTTTGTGTTGCTTACACTATGATCTACCAGTTAAGCTACAAATAATGTTTGTATGACATGCCCTTATAATAATGTTTTTGTCTGTGTGTCAATGCAGGTTTGTTTATACCTGAGGGCCAACATTCCTAAATATCCTCACAAACGTAGCAATACATTACAAAAACAGATTTAGGAGGCAGTTTTACATCAAACCTAAAGGTCTGTGTGGGGGTCAGGGTTAAGGCATTTAAAATATCATTAGCCTGGTATTGAAACAATGGAACTCCTGAGATATCTCTTTTAATAAAGTGAAACAAACCTGTCTGTGTATGCGAGATGGTCAGAGCAGTGACCATAGTGACAGTGACAGAGGCTTTCTGTTCTCTGGGTCAGACACTGGATCCGATTGTGAAAGGCGGCTTTCTGCGACCAGCTGCACTTACAAACATGACATCAGGAATGAAAGAGGAGAGAGGTTAGCTAGGGAAAAGAGGAAGTTTGGTTATTTTACAGCTGTCTTCGGCTATATATTTTCATAATCTCTGCTTTATTAATATGCATATGCAGTAACCAGCTTGTCTTTGCTTGTTTGGAGAAGCAAGCGTCTCATTCCAACAGTTTCATTGACTGGACATGCCAGCAGATGAAATAGTTTATTGTGCATTTGCAGTAGCCTCATAGTGCTTTGCCTATTCTTACAGACACACCTTATGGATTGTGAATTGTTGGACAACTGGCAGAATAAGGTAATACTGATTCATGCCTTCTGAGTTTAGATTATTAATGATGGTTGTTTGCAATACAAAAAAAAAAAACATTAAAATGTATATTTATAGTATATTATTGCATACTGTATCTTCTTATATGTGACCCAGTCTGTGAAAACCCAGCTTGAGTAATTTTTGTCATTTACTGTTTTCTATATAAAATCATATAATGTTAAGAACATACTGTGAAAATATAAAATCAATGCAACACTGATGCTTCTTATCCCATAATTTCACTATAAGATGTCAGCCTGAATTGAATTTCACAGACAGGGTCGCATTCACATAATAAGTCTTATTGGTTTGCTGATCTTAGTTTATTTTAAAGGAATGCAAAATACTGAGTCAGTATATGTTTACTATAGATTATTATACACACAGACAGGATACAGACAAGCCCACACTAGACCCTGATGCTCGGTTTATCTTGTGGGTCTGTTTTCCCATGTGTTTTGTCTGAGGGACTGGAAATACCCCCTGGAATGAGGGGTATAGAGCAGGGGTGAGGTGAATATAGGGGGATTTCAGGTTAGAGATGCTTCAAAATGACAGATCTGTTGTGATGTGTTTATTGACCTTATGTCTGCCGGTTCGTTTACGGTAATATGCTTGTGTCTGTACCATAGATAATCGTCTGCATCTGTTCCCTGTGAGTTTTTAGGGGTCTGTGTGTGTGTTTGTGCATAAGATGAGTCACAGTGACTCATGCTGTTTATTTCGACTATGAAGACTCCAGTCTGTTCACGACAGTTGGTTAATCACAATATGCATGTGTTACATCACTGCATTTAGTCTGCACTGAGGAAACACCTGTGTGTGTTTGGGTTCACATTTTTAAGATGATCAAAGGGTTAGACTTAAAGTGTTGTAACTGTTCCAGTTCCGCAATTTTTTTGTGAGTGTGTGATTATGACTCTAAGAAATATTAAATCAACGGGTGCACGATAAATGTCAATATACATTAATAAAACGTGGCAGATAACTATTCTGAATCGCACAGCCGATATTATTCACAGCCATTTCATGTACTACGGCTTTAGATCAGTAAGTCCTTATCGATCTGAAATCACTGTAAGTTTTAGTCGTTTATAACATGCATTTGAAAAAGCAACACTTGCCAAACATAATCATTATAGATATTCTTTATTATCATGAAAATACCTGAAAAGGTTTGAAGAACAGCAATATAAATATATCCTTAAGCCATTTCCTGGAGCTGCTTGTCATGATTCTTCGTCTACAGCGCATATCGAGTTTCTGCACGAGAGCGCCCTCTGGCTTTTGGATGTAGCGGCATTTCACCGTATTTCATTGAGAAGCATAGCAAGCATCATCGTCCGGGGCATTTTAGGAAAATTTGATATCAAAATTGTAAACTATTTCAAAATGTGCTTTCTTTCTGTGTTTATTTTCCAGCAGGATCTTAATGAGTGTCATGAAATAATTAAAAACTCCATAGACATGGACAGACTGAATCAGAATGTTCCAGAACATGGCCGCCAGACTCATCAGGTCTTACAGGTGAGCAGAGGAGGTGAAAACATGTTCACAAAAAATATTTGGGTCATACTTCACAATAAACAATACAAAACAATTAAAAATAAAAAGTTGTAACTGCTATTTTAATGCACAATTAACTAACATGAACAGTTATTTTGATGTTAACTAACATTAACGAGGATTAATGAATGCTTAAAATTAAAGGAGCTGGTTACATTCTAAGTGCAAATAGCATATTTTTATGGTGATAGATGCTATTTACACTAAGTGACAATATCAGCACTTTTTTAGTTCATATTAGCTAGGCATTTACTAATGTTAAAGGAACATGCCCACATTTTGAGAATTTGGCTTATTCACCGTATTCCCCAGAGTTAGACAAGTCCACAAACACCTTTCCCATCCCCGTGCGTGCAGCAAATCTGCCTGACGCAGCCCCCGCTAGCCCAGCCCAGCACAGAGACCGGAAGCGAACGGCTCCAGCTAGCATACTGCTTCCAATAAGTGACAAAATAATGCGAACATTTTCCTATTTTGTGTTGTGATTTGTATAGTCACATCGCTTCCCCAAGTAGCAGTGCTTCGCCTTCTGAGAATATAGTTCCTAGTTTGTATACTGTTAAAAGATGGCTGTGTCTCATATGACTTTGTTATTTGTACACGGTGTGACTATACAAATCACAACACATAAATAAGAAAATATTTGCGTTATTTTGTCACTTATTGGGAGCAGTTTGCTAGCTGGAGCCATTCACTTCCAGTCTTTGTGCTAAGCTAAGCTAGCGGGGGCTGCATCAGACAGAGTTACAGCACGCACGGAGAGGAGAAAGGTATGTATGGGGAATATGGTGAATAAGCTAAATTCCCAAAATGTGGGCATGTTCCTTTAACAAATACAACCTTGTTGTGAAGCGTTACTGTATTTTGTATTAAAGTTATGCACGTTTCTTCAACCTATCTTCATTCTTTTATTCCTCCATCACATATTTCAGGGACCCATAGGCCTAATGTATCCTAAAGCAAGCCTTCGCTAATATTATAATTTTTTATTAACAACAGATAAATTACACATAAACCCATTTGCAATAAACACACACATACAAGGAAACATGACCACTAAAGTGATTAATGTTTGTGTAGTAAAAATCTATGTGAAAAATGTCAAAGGACAATAGAAATACTGTAGCTCTAACATCAGGAGATGACAGGGTAAGATATAAAGCTAAAACAAACTACCGTGACATTTTATTATTTGAGAAACCATATCAGAGATGGACAGGGACTTAAAAAACAGCCCAGGGACTAGCATTCTATAATCTACACAGCAGATCCCATAAGACTTCTAGAAAGTGAAGAGACCCATGGGCAGACAGACATAGGCAGCATGGAGGGGTTATTACATTAGGAGCTACTCGTAAAATGACCCACTAGGAAACAACTCCTTAGTCTTGTAAAACTACTATGAATACAGTAGAGACTATCTGCTATTGTAGCATAAATAGGCTAGCCTGGTGATGTCTGAACATCTTTAAATCTTAATTGTATTGTGTATACATTTGATCCACAAGCCAACTTGTGGTTTCATTGGTCGCAAAAACAAGTTAATTCTTGTTTCATATAGAGTTTTACATTCCAGATGGAAAGAAGAGTTTGATGTTGCATTTTATTTTAGCTAGCAAAATAAAAGATACTGCCTCTTTCATCATAGCCATATAAAGGCACATAAAGTTAAATACCTTTTTTTAACATTCTCTTGGCAGTTATTACCACCATGCTACACCTCCCTACTTTAAGAAACGTTCAAGCATGTTTTACGCCCATGCCGTCCTTGAGAACCCGCAGCTGGGACATGCTGAGATGGAGTATGTTTCTTTATTGCTCTTTATTGGCCTAGTCCCTTGTCTTTCATCTAATGGCTAAATCCTGTTAGCCTCTTAGCCTGCATGGTGGTACCTGATGGAGCTTAACCCATTTATCCTAGTTAGCCTTATAGTCTGTCCCAATACTCGCAGGGCCTAACTGAATTAGACTAATCCTGTTTTGGGAGCCCTGAGCAGTCATCCAAAAGAGTCACTTTAGTTGTGATCAAAGGACTGCTGCTGTAAGAAAGGATCCTTTAATAATACATTATTATACTGTGGTAAGTAAATTGTTCATGGAGGGTGCGTTTTTTAGGAGAGTCGGATTTCCGTA
The DNA here is from genome assembly GCF_027580225.2 of Misgurnus anguillicaudatus. Taxonomy (NCBI): domain Eukaryota; kingdom Metazoa; phylum Chordata; class Actinopteri; order Cypriniformes; family Cobitidae; genus Misgurnus; species Misgurnus anguillicaudatus. The sequence continues at coordinate 33,479,918 of NC_073358.2, forward strand.
ATTTAAGTTTGAACCTCCCCAAAGATCAGAATGAAAGGGGAACACATTCTTTTATATGCAAGTATAATATAGCAACAGTTGGTCAATATCAGAGAAAAATTGACAAAACATGAATTATCACATTATAATAACTTTATAATCACTGTATCAAATGTATCATTTTTACAATGTCACTTTGTAAATCACACACTGGTACGAAGGATCTGTTAAGTTTGTTGGGCTGTGTTTACTGTTAGTCTTAACTAGAGCAGTAAGTCCCAATAGAGCTACTTGCTTAAACTGTGAATATCACATGTAGTAGATCATTTATTGTTGTATTTTTCCATGTGTTTATAGAGTACACCACTGGACCTGATTGAAACAGGCAAGACACTCAAAGTCCAGGCAGAGCGCCCCCATCTTGTCAGTCTGGGAAGTGGCCGACTGAGTACAGCAATAACTCTACTGCCCTTGCCGGAGGGTGAGTTTTATCACTTTAACTATAATTAAATGCAGTGCATGTCCTCGTGAAGCATCCTGAACAGATTCTGTCTGCTCTGTTTCTGAGATTACCGTTAGACACAGTCATTTAACAAAGGATGTGGTTTGTTGCAAAAATTGTAATTAGTGGCCATGCCTTTTCCTTAAATACGATCTGTCTGGCAGGGGAGATGGCAATGGAAAAAAAAGTGAACTCCATTTCTGTGTGTGTTTTTGTTTGTGTGTTTATATGTGGTGAGGGGTAAGAAGGCCATGAGAGAGGACACATTTCACTGTAATGTCCCAGTAGGCTCTCCATAGCTTGGATATGGTTCATCACATAAAGAATGACAACTAGAGGACTTCTCCTCCCTTGATATTGAGGGAAAACTAGAGCACGCATGCAAGGAGTAATCCCATAGGACGTGTACTATTAATTTATTGGGAATGATATGATAATGTTGGGGTGTGACATAATCTAAAAATGTCAAATGGCAATTTCTGCATAATGAACAGAGATCCAATGCATAGCCTATATCCTATATAAAATATATATGAAATAATTGAACAAAGATCCTATAAATATCATTTTTATCAGGTGTCAACTGTTTCTTGTAAAATGCATTCAGAATGGCATTGGCTTTAGAATAGAATGCAGAATTATGGGGCTAGCCTATGACCCAACTTTGACACAACCTCCTGTTGCTTCACACTGTGTTGACTACATGCACATTTGTTTTGGGGGGGGGGGGGGTGTGTGATCTTGAATCTGGAGACCCCGTTGCTTTTTTTTCCCTTTTAAGTCATGTCTGGACTCACAATAGCTTTGGATTATGGCTCTTTTACTCACATCTGCTTCATAGACACTTTGAATGAAATTCTTTAGACAGAGCCAGTCACTGGAGGAGGGAAAGGTCTGTCTTGTCCTTAAAATAAGCTTTGTTAGGAGAATAACCTGCAGTAGTACTACCACCATCATTTATTTTTCTTATAAACCTCATCTTACCAAAACATCATTAGTGATCGAAATTTAGCCCTATTTAAATAATCTGTGTCAATTAACTGAATGTACATCACATTTCAGGAAAGACTACACTTGGTCATGGGAACACAGACATTAATATTCAGGGTCCGGGTGTTGCTGCTTTACACTGCTACATTGAAAATGTGGGTGGAGTCATCACCATGTACCCCTGTGGAAATCAGTGCTCGATGGATGCCCTTCCTGTTACCAAGCCTGTTAGACTCACGCAAGGTAAGCAACAGATTATTTTTTGCCATTTGTTAAGGTTTTTAGGTTAAATTCAAACTTAATATTTCCTTCTTAATCTCTTGAACAGGAAACAAAGGAATGATTTTAAAACATAAAAGTTCAACGTTTATTATACAGTTTATCTTTTACGTAGATTTGCATTTGAGCAATACAAAGTTTTGTGCAACAAAGGCAAATTACATTTTCAATCTATTTTGACGTCAAAAATGTTTGTGTTTAATTGAGGGTCAATCAATAGATTCCTGAAATATAGCCTGCAAATGAATGAAATTTATTTCTGAATTTTGTTTCACCCATTGAGGACCTTGGTCATGAAGTCATAAAGTGTTGACAAACTAGTTGACAATGTTTCACTGGATGGTCTGCTGGGTTGTAACGTTAGAAAAATAATAATAGTAATACTAGTAAAAACAGTAGTATTAATACTTACATAATACAATAAATATTGCTGCATCAGATTTTTTCTAGCACCGATAAACTGCTTCTTTTTTACAGTTTTAAAGAAAAGTTACTTTGTATAGTCTACACTTTTTGTTGACAAGGGCTTGTTTGAACTCCTTTTGAAACAAACTGACATGGCACTACTCTTGAACTATTTCAGGCTGTCCAATCTGTCAGTATTTGTGCTATTCACAGGTTCAGGAAATTGCCATGATAGAGATGGGGGTTTGTTTGAACTTCCCTTTGAAGAACTTGACCTTGTTCTGTTGAAATAACCCTTATGGTCTATTTCAGGCTGTTTAGTTAGAAATCACATTGGTACACTGAAACTAGTATTTAATCTTTTATAGAGATGCTCAATTTGTTTCTGAATACGAATTTATTATTTGTATCAATATTAGCAAACGAATATGACTGAAGTTAATGTGTGTGTAAAAATGAATGAATAAATAAATAAATAAATTTAATGTGTGTAATGTGCTCCCTGTCAATGTGGTGAAAAAAATAATATTTTTAAGTTAAGCTAAGAATAATTTCTTAAAACCAGCTGGAGTAACGTGTAGTGATATTGTTGGCCCAGTTGAGCTGATTTGCATCCCGCACCCTGCCCGCAATCTGTGCATGACAATAACATGAGACAGCCGGCGTGAGGACAGCTGTCCACCGTGCCACCCATGCGACCTCCAGTGCATTTGTCTTATTGATGCTTCTTCACTCCTGCTCTTAAAGTGTCCTAGTTTAAAGCAACTAATATATTTTAACGCAAGTTGTTTAAAATGAAAGCAAGTGTTAATCTTTAAACACACCTGAAGTCGTCCGGAGAATGCTTTATATATTTCTATACAATGTGACTGAGACATTTTGGTGTATTCCTCTCTGTGGGATGCTGATGGTAAACGGGCAGGTGACAGCTGCGCTGTTTTGTGTTGTAGCAGAAGTTAATGCGTGCGCGCACTGTCGTTGCGCGTGTCATTTACATCACAAAACCTACGGACAGCGACACGCGCGGTGCTCCTTGTCCACGCGACAACACTGAGAGCTCGTCTAGTCTCCACTACGGTCTCCGTTTTTATCGTTGTTTAATGTCACCTGGATAAAAGTGTGATTTTGTTCTCAGTCTGGTAGGTGAAAACACTTTATCTTGTATCTTTCATATTTTTGCGGTTGACATTTTGCCTGTTCGCCGGTTACGCTGTAAAACGAAACAGTTTATTGATTAACAAATCCAGTGCTGTATAAAGTTTACTGGCGATCACGCACACGTGTTGACTCCTATATACTTTCTTGTTTTAAAAGTTTGGTATCTGCAAATGTTAAATATTTGTAATTTATATGTAATAAAACTATTATATGCCTGTAATTAACTGTGTTAACTAGCATCGAAACGGTTCACTCGTTAGCTTGAAGAGAACAATAATGCTGCCTGACTGAAATGTTTTCTGCAAAGCTCCTTTGAAAGAATGCACACTTTGGAAAGTGCTACAGAAATAAATTATAATTTAATCCATGTGTATAATTTGCATTAAATCCACATTAAACTACCCGGCTTTCTATTTTGTTGAGTCATGCTGCTAAATATTGCGGAGTGCGGACTATACACCTAAAATCTTGTAATGCAAAAGTTGTAATGCAAAGTTTGTAGTTTTTATGGTACGCAGCGTGTTGATTTGTATTTTTCAGTTCTAGTCCAAAAATGTTTAGGACTTTGACATTTATTATGCAGTTAACTGAAATGCTTTTCTGTAAGGATTAACCACTTAAAATACACTGTTTTACATTAAGATGATGCCGTTAAATATATGGATGACCCATGCAAAAGTGGGACTATGTTTTCTCTTCCAACAATTCAATAATTTCATGACATTTATGGATTCTGATGTAAGTGTTGTTTTCATATCCCCTTTTCCACTTCCCTGTAAGTCACCAATGACTCATACCTTTCCTGTATTCTTTCTTTATGCCAATGTTCATTATTGAAGTCTGGATCATAATTCACTGGCATTATGACAGACTCTGCATTGATCCCTCTGTCCTATTTATCATCGCACTTTCATAAGGGCAGAGGAAGAAGTGTGTGTATGTGGGTATTTTTGTTTCTTTGTTATCTAATAGATTATGTCAGATTTAGTTTGTACTCTATAATAATAGTAAGATAAGCCATGATATCAGGTGCAATAAAACATAAACACAGATGTACACCAGAAACAATACAGCTCCAAAACAATGTGTGCGTAACTAACACTGATTGCGCTTTGTTTGGCTTTGTCGTGTTTTCTTCACACACTTCTTTTGTTTCATTTAGATGTTCTAGATTGTCCTAGTTTTCCACAGCATGTTTTTATTTATAAATTCACTCTTTTAGTATTTGTCATGCTCAGATCTCTCAATCACGTGTTTTTTAACACAGTTTTAGCTTTTTGGGTCTCCTCCAGTACCAAAGTTAAGAAAAAGTAATCTAGTTTACCTTTCGCTGGTATGGGGCAACTCCACCCTGTAAGACTGAAAAAGTAAAAGGTCATTGAAAATGTCAACCATGTCTTCATAACATTGTGATAGGGAAATTCAGAAAGAATGAATTGTGTCCACTAATAGTACTGTTATTTAGCACTGGCCTGCAAAATGACAAATTATGAATGCAGATGTTGTTTAAGTGCCTTATCATGTACTGTACGTCACTGTGCATGTATCATAAAAAAATTTTTATGTTATTAAGGAGGAGCTTTTTGACTGATTTTAACTTTTTTTTAACTTTTTTTATTTGTCTCAGCCCAATGACATGCATATTTACTCTAAACTGTTATGAAGACTACATCCCTTCTTCTATTTTTTGTTTTGCTAACATATGCATTTTCCTCTCAGGGTGTATGCTGTGTTTTGGCCAGTCATCCTTTTTCCGCTTTAACCACCCAGAAGAGGCCCTCAGGATGAAGAGTTTGATGCCAGGTGGAAGTACTGGACTTGCTAGTGCCTACAGGAACCACTCAGGTATACATGCAAAACCTAAATCATACTGACCTAGAAACAACACTTAGAAATAAAGAGAGAGTTGCATTTATGAATAAAGGCACATTCAGTCAATGTTATTACAAAATGTTCCAGACACTTCAGGGCTGCGCAGAGTCAAGAGTCAAACATTATGGTGATGAAAGTGCTCCATAGTTTTCTGATCTGGGAAGGAGTGAGAATAAAAGACGATGGTGTGTGCAAACGCTGTCTATTACATTTGTGTATGTTGTTTGTAGGGGAGTGTCCTGTCTCAATATTTTCTTGCGTATGCGCTGTGGTACGCAGAACGTCCACACGATCTCAAAGCTCAAAGGGATGTGAGGGCAAATGCGTGCACGGGCATACCGCATCATAGGTAGGAAGAGAGCTCGCAGACAGACTCACACCAGAACGGGTATGTGTGGGAAACACTACTGTTAACCTTTCGTTAAGTCATGATGAACATGATCAGCCGTTTTCTCTGTCAGTAACATCCGTGACTGTTGACGTGTACGCGGAGTTAAAATACGTTTCACTGTTATGTGAGAGA